>NC_134704.1:986875-1295000 GCF_043290135.1 Rhipicephalus microplus | reverse complement strand
TCTGAGAGCCGCACTGTTGCGAGCCTTTCATGACGAACCCATTGCCGGTCACCTGGTTGGCTCTAAAGTTTTGCGAAACTGAGCAAGGTTGTGACTTGGCTTGGCATGAAGCGTGACATTTTTCGCTATTGCCGTTCCTGCCACGTCTGTCAAACGGTGAAATCAAGGGGTGGCAGGCCGCCCGGCTTGATCAAAACCGATTGTCAGTGAGCGTCCGTGGCAAGAAGCCACCTGCGATCTAATGGGGCCGTTCCCCAGGAGTAAGCAGGGGTTCATACATCTGATAGTAGTTGTTGATCATTTTTCCAAATGGGTGGAGCTGTTTCCGCTGCGGAAAGTGACAGCGCGAGTGGTGCTAGAGAGGCTACAGGAAGTGTTTTGTCAGTTCGGCTTTCCGAAAAGATTGATCACGGACAATGCGTCGTATTTCACCGCTCGGGTGTTAGGTGATACGTGCCGTTCCCTAGGAATAGATCACTGCACCACTTCGCCCTACCATCCCCAGTCCAATTTGACGGAGCGAACCAATCGTACGCTCAAACCGATGTTGGCGGCCTTTGCCGAAAGTCAAAGAGACTGGGCAGACCATTTGAGTGAACTCGCGTTTGCAATCCGAACCTCCGAGAGTCGCTCGACTGGTTTCTCTCCCGCCTTCCTTAATTTCGGAAGGGAGTTGGCAAATCCGGTGACCAGTGTCATGCAATGCCAGCTCGGAGACGAGGAAGAACCGGCAGACTGCTCTGCTTACGCTTCCACACTTCGGGACAGGCTTTGTCGAGCTCTCAGTAGAGCGAGGCAGAGTTTGGCATCGGCCAGGGCCGAACAAAAGGCCCAGTACGACCGAAAACCTCGTCACCTTTCATTTAAGGTGGGTGACCTCGCCCTGAAGTGCAACCACGCTCTTAGCGACGCGAGCAAGGGTTTCTCAACTTCGCTCGCTTCAAAGTGGCTTGGTCCGTACCGAGTGGAAAAAGCTTGGACTCCACTCGCGTACTCGCTGAAAGACCCGCTTTCGGGAAAACTCAGCCGTGCCCATATCGCAGACCTGAAAGCCTTTGCGTCGAGGTCTGACGAGCCTGCGTCAGCGCCCAGTGGCTCTTCGCGCAAGCAACGGCGCACACCCGGCGCGGCGGACCGCATTCGGACCACGCACCGGTATAATCTGAGGAAGCGGTCACCTTAGTGATTTCGCGCCAGACGGCGGGCTTATTTCCGCAACCCAAGGCCCTCATTTTTACTATCTAGTCTCAGTTAACTAGCTTCTTTACAGCCAGTGCTTGCAAAGAAGTTGGTCCCGCCCGGTTGCTGCTGCTGATTGTCTGTGAGCGTGCATGTTTTCTTTTTTTTTTCTCCGGAGGGGGGAGGAGGGGGGAGGAGCGACCGGTCGCTCGCGGGAACATTCGAGGACGTTCTGGTGGTGCAGGTGTGTGTGTCTGTGTGGTGCGGAGAGGGGGAAGAACCGAGTCAATGACCCCTACGTCAACATAGGTGGCGCTGGTTGTCGGTGGGGCGACGGGGGAAGCCGGAGACTGCCGGCGGTGCGCCATTCTTGTTCTGGTGCCGGTCATCGTGGTCGCATGCCCTTCAGCGACATGCCCTCCAGCCAGAAACCCACACGGCGGGCGCCTCGGCGGCCAGAACCTTCTGCCCCGGGCACCTCGGCGCCACCCAAGTCTACCAGGCGGGCGTCCCGGCAGCGAGGATCAACAACATCGCCACCGCCACCGGTCCCCAAAACACCAGAGCGGAGCGTGGCCACGTGGGCGCGGCAGAAGGGGCAGGAGGGGCAAGAGGTCCCGCGCTACTTCATAAGCGACGCGCCGTGGAGAACGCAGTGGCGCGTTCGGCGCGACCTGCCGCTGAACCGTGTCCCGTGGCCATTCCGGGGCTGCACGCTGACGAAAGGTGAGAAGACAGCCGGAGGCGCCCAACTACCTACTGATGCAGCGGTGGGGTTCTGCGCCACGTGCCGCGTGGCCGTGCACTTCAAAAGCCACTACAAGGGTGCCATGCACGTGGCGCGGACAAAGGCGGCCGCTGGGGGGATGGCCACTGAGAGAAAGGCGCCGGATCCAGCCCCGCTGAGCCAGCGCTCAGACACGGACCTGGCGGCCCTGTGCCGACAGCGAATGGGGGAGGACCCCCATTTCGCGGCACTGCTGTCAGGGCTGCCACCGCCCGCAGCCACCGACGGACCACCTATGGACGGCGTCGCCACCATGGACGTCGACCGTCTGTTGGAACTGTAGGCCCACGCAGAGCCCCCCCCCCCCCCCCCCCCCGAGAACGCTGCAGCAGGCAAAATATATGTTTTTGTATCTGTCATGTGTATTCTGCGTTGTTCTTTTTTCCCCTTCAGCAGCAGTTGCAGAGCGAGGCTGAGGCTAGCTGTTGCCCATTGCATGACGCCTTTGCATGCATGGGCGACGACCGGCTGCCTTTGCAGACCGGTATATAGGGTGAATTAAGGAGAGGAGGATGTGGGGATCTGAGGCGCCACTGCGCGCGCCGAGGGAGCGGTCTTTTCTCCGTGGACGGCGCCAGGTAAGCACGTGTTTTCCTTCGTCCGCGTCCCCTTTGGGAATCGCGGACGGTACCCTGCCCGGGGTGGCCTTGGGCACCCCGGCAGGCGTGTTTACTTGAGTGCTGGCTTCGGTAGCGTACGCTAAGCCCAGAGCGGTGCCTAGTGCTTGGAGTGGTCGTACCACAACGAGCCGCACTTGCGTTAGGCCTACGCGTACGAGCTTTGCCCTAACACTCGCGACCAGGCCCATTGGCCATCATGAGAGTGCGCAGCATAGCTACGAGAGACCTTTTCCCGACCGGCGTGTCAAAGCTCGCCATTGCCAGCTGCGACGTGCTCGCGGTTTTCCCCTTATTGTGAACGTCCGCGTGCGGGTGCCTTTGCTACCCGCGTCCCGGGAGCGGACGTTGTACTGTTGTTCGGGGTGCCGCCAGAGGCAATAAAGTGTTGTGTACTTTTGCATTAGAACACTGTCTATTTGCCGCGCCGCGCTAAACGCCTTATTAGTTGAGCGTGCGCGAAGCGGTGCGCTACACGCGAGTAAACGGAGTAGCGGCCCTGTGGCTCGCTAAGCGTGAACCCGCGGTGATCGTCCGCTGCAGTTAGTAGCGGGGTCACCACAAGCTGCAGCAATCGTCAACTTTGAAGGGCTCGACATGGTCATCTCGGAGAGCGGTAATTTTGGCCAGGGAGATACCCTGTGGCAGAACTTGGGTGGTGAGTGAAAAGTTGACCAGTGGAAGGAAGGTGCGGTTTCTCGTAATCGTCAGAATCATATGCGGCACAGCAACCCCATGTGTAAGCATCACGGCAGGAATCGGGGCCACCATGTAATCACCATCAGGTACTGGCAGCGTAGAGGATAAGTCGACATGTGTGACAGAGTTAGGAGAGAGGCGCGTGAAATCAATGCAGCAGAGGCTGGTTTGCGGTGGGCTGGTCGGGTCGGAAAAGAGGGGTAAATCGAGATGGAGATAGCCAGCCGAACAGTCTATGAGGGCAGAGTCCGTGGCTAGAAAATCCATACCGAGAATGAGTTCATGAGGGCAATGTTCGATAACGACAGTGCTTCTCTCCCCGATAGACACTCGCACAGAGCACATGCCAAGAATTGCGGCAGTTCCTCCATCGGCGACTCGTACAGCTCGGTTGAGGGCGGGCGTGATAACTTTTCTAAGTCGGCGGCGAAGGTTAGCACTCATAATAGACACATGCGCGCCAGTATCTATCAATGCACTGACACGAACATCGTCGACAGTAACGTCCAAAAGGTTCCGGTTCGTTGTTAACGTTAATCGAGGATTTCTTACGAAGGTTGTCAACGCAGCTCCACCTCCAGAAGCTGCATGGCCTAGTTTTCTAGTCAGAGGTACTGCGAATAGGTCGGGAAGGCAGCACGGCGTTGTGGGGGCGACTGGGACTGACGACGAGCAGGGGACAGTGACCGGTCGTAGCGAGGTCTGCTCAGAGGTGCTGCAGGAGCGAAAAATGTGGTCGGCGTTGATGGAGAAAGTGATGGGGATGACTGGTGAACAGAAGGGGCGTGATACTGAGGTGCATAATGGGACAGTGGAGCCCAGCGGCTGCGGCAGTGACGAGCGATATGACAAACGCGTCGACAGTTAAAACATATGGGCCTGTCATCAAGAGTACGCCATTCGGACGGATTGCGTTGTATGCGAGGAGCAGAAGGGGTACGATAAGAAGGCTCAGCAGAGTATACAGTAGGAACAGGATGTAGGCCGACATTCAATAGCTCTTGACGAACGACCGCTTGTATTAAAAAGATCGTGGTCGGGGAAGGCGCTGGCGTCGGTACTGGCATGGCTACCGGTTGTGCTGCCTCGACCTCTCGACGAATGATGCGTGTAAGGTTGTCACATCGAGGGCCCTGGTGGAAGGCGTCGTCACACGAAGAAGTGGCCGCTGTGTTCAGAAGGTGCACGATGCTTTGGGCTACGCGGCGGGCTTTAGCTTGTTCAAGACATCGGCATTCTTTAAGGATTGTGTCGATGCTCGAGACGTTGTTAAATACCAGCAGGTTGAAAGCATCGCCTGCAATGCCTTTCAAGACGTGGTTAACCTTTTCGTCTTCCAACATGCACTGGTAACCATAAAAGTAACCATAAAAGACGTATGCCCCTTGCCTCGCATTGATGATGCCTTAGATTCCTTACAAGGAGCAGAATATTTTTCGAGTCTTGACCTGCGCTCCAGTTATTGGCAAATTTCAATGCACGGGAATGACAAGAAATAAACTGCCTTTGCCACACCCAAAGAACTTTACTAATTTAACATCGTGCCTTTCCACCTCTGCAATGCGCCAGCGACGTTTGAACGAATGATAGACACTGTATTGTGGGGCCTCAAGTGAAAAACATGCTTATCTTACCTTGACGACAATGTAATAATTTCTTCAGCATTTGAACAGCACTCCTAGTGCCTAGATGAAGATCTGACGTGTCTTGCAGCTGCTGGTGTTCAGCTCAACGCCAAAAAGTGCCCCTTTGTAAGCAAAAGTATTAAAGTACTCGGACATCTCATCAGCAAAAATGGAATCCAGCCAGATCCCGACAAGATTACCGCCCTTCTTCACTTCGCGGTGCCTCATCGCGCCAAAGAGCTCAGAAGCTTTTTTGGCCTTGCCTCGTACTTCTGGCTCTTTATACGAGACTTCGCCACCATTGCTGCGCCACTTCACTAACTCCTTTCTGCGGGAACGTCATACGTATGGTCGAACAAATGTCATATGGCTTTTGACACCTTGAAACGTGCCCTCAAGTCTGAGACAGTGCTTCATCATTTTGATAACGCAGCACCCACTCTCCTCCATACTGATGCCAGTGGACACGGATTCGGCGCCATACTTTTGCAATGAACAGAGCGTTATGGCGAAGGTGGGCTCGGTGACTGTGCAGCAGCGCAGTTCACTAATCTGTTTGCTTTTGCCATGCAGACCTACGCCCTCATCGCCGCAGTCATGCTTTCTGGACCTGTGCTGCCCCAATCTGCAGCCTCACTGATCCTAGCGACTCACAGTTGCGGGACCGGCGCAGGCAACTGGACACGCCACTTCGTTCACGCTTCAGCGTGCATGGAAGCGCCACCCCTCACCCTTTCCTGCCCTCCCGGATACCTGGTTTCATTGCGGAAAACAGCATCGCCACCGACATCAGCCACTGCCTCTCCTATAAAAGACCAACACCGTCCGCCTGCGCTCTGTGGGCTCGGTGACTGTGCGGCAGCGCAGTTCCCTAATCCGTTTGCCTTTGCCATGCAGGTCAGTAATTCACACAGTCTATTCGCTAAAAAATCTAGTAATTACTTTTTGGTACAGTCACCGAGCCCACAGTGTTGCATTGCCACTGCCGCTGAATGCGCGAGTGTCATTTATTCCTTGTTGCTGCAAGCCGGTGACGTTGAATCAAACCCCGGCCATAGTACCATTCAAGAAGTTGCCACTGAATTAAAAAAATTATCCGCTGGTCAATCCACCGTTCTCACGAAACTAAAAGAGTTGAAGAATCAGTTGCAATCAACTGATAAAGTAGTAACAGACTTAGGTAAACGAATAACAGATCTTGAGAATCACTTCAAGTCCCTTTCATGTCTTAAAGTTGAAATGGACAGCCTAAAGGCTACCACACTTCAGATGTCCCACCAGATAGACAGCTTATCAGCCCGAGTGGACGACTCTGAAAATCGCTCCCGTAGAAACAACTTAATATTCTATGGCATTCCCGACACTAACCCTTCCGAACATTTCACTGAACCGGGAAAATTAGTCATTGCTCTTTGTGCTGATCACATGGAACTGAATATTGAATCAAAAGATATAGACAGAGCACATCGTCTTGGCCGTCACGCTGTGGGCAAAGAAAGGCCGATAATTGTAAAATTCAATACTTTTAAAACATAAGAGAAGAGTCTTTGAAACGGCCACAAACTTAAAAACACCGGTTACAGCGTTGGCGACGAATTTTCCGCAACAGTTCGAATTGCTCACAGGCATCTTATCGCTTTCGCTAGGTCCCAGTTATGTCCATTTATGTTGACCTTCAAAACACTACGCATGGGCAAGAAACGCTACATATTTGAGGAATCGTCACAAACCGTTAAAGAATTACTATAGCTAGTTCCTCCCAATCCAAACGCGCGTCATGGCCCCAGATCCACCCCGCGCCCACTACTTTCGCTATCAGTTATTTTTACTAATATACGCAGTTTTCTTCCAAAGCGAGACGTCATTTCTCATCTTGTTTCCTCATCGAGCAGCAACATACCAGTTTTATCAGAAACATGGCTATACAGTGACATTAGCGACCATGAAGTTCTTACAGACCTTCCAAGTTTTACAGTGTTTCGCAAGGACCGTATAGACAGCCGAGGCGGGGACGTGGCTATTGCAATCAGCAAAGATATTTCTTGTAATGCGCTTAACATTCAGACTGACCTCGAAATTATATGGCTTCTTTGCCATGCCACTCCTGAAACTGTTTTAATTGGTGCCTGTTATAGACCTGCCCACAGCACTCCTTCCTTTGCTAGTAAACTTAACGACACGTTAAATGATTTAACTACTGCATACCCTAACGCCCGCATTCTTCTTTTTGGGGATTTCAATCATCCTCTCATTGACTGGGTAAACCAAATTACTTTGACGTCAGGAGAACCCGAAGCGCATGACATTCTTGATGTGTGCCTTAACTTTAACTTAACCCAACTTGTAACTGAACCAACTCGCGTAACTCAAACGTGCGCCAATACCCTTGACTAACAGATCACCCTGACAGCCTTTCGTCCATTTCATATCTTCCAGAAATTAGCGATCACAAGGTAATTCATGCTGAGTTTACGTTCAAACCGGTGTCTCGTCAGAAAAGTAAAAAAAACTATACGTCTTTATGACACAGGAAATTACACAGCTATCATTGATGAACTCCGCTCTTTCTTTCCATCTTTCGAATCATTTTTCCAAAATAGATCAGTGCAAGATAGCTGGAAATCATTTGCAGACAAAGTGGATTATCTTGTGAGCAAACATATACCCACATTCAATTTCCAGACCGACACTCAAAAGCCCTGTTTCACCAAAACATTAAAACGCCTAGAAAACAAAAAGAAACGCCTCTTTCGTTCAGCCAAACAGAAGGGAAGCCAATGTGCATGGGAAAAATACTATGTAGCCGAACATGACTACCTAGGAAAGATATGCGAAGCAAAACACTCTTTCTATAACTATAACTTGCCGACCATTCTAAAAAGTGATCCACGCAAGTTTTTTGAAATAATCAACCCTCACCCCATGCAGTCTACTAACTTCACCGACGATGCCGGCAGACCTGTAAGTGACGTTGATTGTGCAAACATCTTTAATAGCACATTTGGATCAGTGTTCACAAAAGAAACAGACCTTTCATTTTACATGCCGACTTCCACTATCGAACTCTTGATGCCACCCATTACATTTTCCGTGTCTGGTATAATATCTATAATTAACAACCTAAAGCTGTCGTCCTCCGCAGGTGTAGACAATATAAACTCCAAGTTCCTTAAATACACTGTAGATGTCTGTGCCGAATATTTATGTTTATTGTTTTCGCAGTCACTTGCCACAGGCCAACTGCCCGACGATTGGAAAAAAGGGAAGGTCATTCCAGTCTTCAAAGCTGGTAACAAAAACTTGCCTCTAAATTATCGTCCCATCTCATTAACTTCAGTGCCTTGCAAAATCATGGAACACGTCATATTCACTCACATTATCAGTTTTCTTGACAAGGTTAATTTTTTTCATCCTGCACAACATGGCTTCCGAAAAAGGTTTTCATGGGGAAACTCAACTAGCACTTTATGTTCATGACCTTCATTCCAATTTCGATAATAACCTTCAAACCGATGCCATATTTCTAGATTTCACCAAAGCATTTGATAAGGTACCTCATAAACACCTGTTACTGAAACTTTCCCACTTAAACTTACACCCCGCAGTCTTAATCTGGATCCAAGAATTCTTACATAACCGTTCCCAATCTGTCCTTGTAAATGATCAGCTCTCCAACTTTATTCCAGTTACATCAGGTGTGCCTCAGGGTTCCGTCCTTGGCCCCTTGTTATTTCTAATATATATTAACGACCTACCAACGAACTTAACTTGTAACATACGCATGTTTGCTGATGACTGCATTTTTTACCGCACAGTAACGAATGTATCTGATCAAATTAGCCTCCAAAGTGACATTAACCAAGTGCAGCACTGGTGTGAACGGTGGCAAATGGAACTTAATCCTAACAAATGTAAACTTGTGTCGTTTCAGCGTCGCCATAACCCGCTCACCACTTCCTACGTAATCTCTAACACTCCTGTTCAACTTGTGCAATCCTACAAATACCTTGGCCTAACTTTGTGCAGTGACCTAACTTGGGCTGAGCACAACATGGACTATCATCGCAGCTGCTAATCGTGCTGTCGGCTTCCTAAAACGTCATCTGCGCAACACACCCCGCCATGTAAAATTATTAGCATATCAGTCCCTCGTAAGAAGCAAGCTTGAATATGCATCGTCAATTTGGAGCCCACAACACGCGTATCTCATTACTGCACTCGAATGACTTCAAAACCGTGCTACTAGATTCATTCATTCTTCATATGCCTATCCCATTAGCGTTTCATCTTTAAAAGAAGAAATTGGCCTGTCCCCTCTATCTTCCCGCCGCCGCATTACCACCCTTTGCTTGTTTCATAAACTTTTTCACAGTCCACTTGCAATCGAACCTTACATTTCCCCCCCATTTCACAGGTCATATCGCATTGGCCATGTCTTTCAAGTTGCCCGTCAACGTTCCCACACCGTTACTTTTGCTGCCTCATTTTTTCTTCGTGCAGCAAAAGACTGGAATGACCTCCCCCACTATATTGCAGCAATCACCTTTCCATCAACATTTATGCATAGCGTCACAAGCCATTTTTCAAGCTAATTCATGGCTTTTTTGAACGTTTTTTGCAACCGCACCCCTTATGTAATGTCCCCCTGGAAACCTTTAAGGTAATAAAATGAAATGAAATGAAATGATCGCATACGCTAATCGCATCTTCACAGCAGCAGAGAAAAACTACACCATATCCGAGCAGGAGTGTCTTGCTGTTGTCTGGGCCATCCAGAAGTTTCAACCATATCTTCATGGCTGCCACTTTACCACCGTCACTAATCACCACACTTTGTGCTGGTTGTCGACGTTGAAGAATTTGTTAGGACGTCTCGGTCGCTGGATCATTCATCTCCAAGAATACGAGTTCGACGTTTCCTACAAATCCGGCAAAAAACACAACAATGCCGATGGCGTTAGCCACTGTTCTTTACCATCCTCATCAGGCACTCCTGGACTGTCGCCGACTGTGAGTGAACCCATCAAAGCGTCTCCGTCAGTTTATTCACTCCCCGCTGTCGACTTTCTGCCTTTGGCGACGACACGTTTGCAGCCCAACAACACAGCGACACTTGCTGTCGCTCTATAATGTAGCGCCTTCAAGGCTCATCTCATCGTCCCAACGGTTGCGCCCATCGACAGCTGCTGAACTCCAAGACTAAAAACTCAATCCTTTACTGCTTTGTCTTTCACCCCAAAGGAGGACAGCGCTGGGTTCCTGTCGCTCCTTGTTCCCTAAGGGCGCAAATTTTGGAGGCGTTTCAGGATGACCCCAAGGCTGGTCATCTCGGTTTTCAAAAAACATATGAACGCATTCGCAGTCGTTTTGCCTGGCCTGGGCTTTCCACTTGTGTAGCGCAATATGTTGCATCATGCTCGCTCTGCCAATGCCGCAAGCGGCCCACTTCCTTCCCGGCCGGTCTTCTACAACCTCTCCCATGTTCTGACGCTCCTTTCAATGTCATTGGCATTGACTGCTACGGACCGCTATCAATATCAGCTAGCGGCAAGCGCTGGATTGTCACAGCAGTTGACCACTAGACAAGGTACGCCGAAACAGCTGCACTTCCTTCAGGATCGGCAGAGGACATTGCACACATTTTTTTCTGGAGGCAATCTTTCTGAGACATGGTGCGCCACCCTTCCTATTCAGTGACTGTGGCAAGGTGTTTCTCTCGAAACTACTCAAACACGTCCTCCACGCATGTAATACAATTCATAAGATGACTTCCAGCTACCACCCACATCTAACGGCCTCAAAGAGCGCTTCCATCGAACATTGACCGATATGATATGTATGTATATCAACGCCGACCACACCAACTGGGATACTATCCTGCCAATCGTGACTTTTGCGTACAATACCGCTACGCAGCGCACCACAGGCTATTCCTCATTCTTTCTCGTCTATGGCCATCAACCAACATCTCTGCTCAACATCTCCTTTTTTGACGTCCCTGTGAACTGGTCATCATCATCAAGTGAGCACTTAATCTCTCGCCTGGCCAGTTGTCACCGACGGGCCCGCCTCAATACAGAGGCACGCCAACAAAAGCGGAAGACTCACTACGATGGCGTCCACCGCGTAGTTCACTTCAATACTGGAGATTAAGTACTGTTGTGGACCCCAACGCGGGTTCCTGGCCTATGTGATAAGTTTCACTCACGTTTAATCGGCCCCTACTCCATAGTCGAGTAGACGTTTCCTGTTAACTACCGAGTAACCCCTGTTGTCATGCCTTCCGACGACCGTTTTCCTGGTACAAAGATTGTTCACGTGTCGCGCTTAAAACCATTCGTGCGACACATCACCATCATAAACAGCAGCCACGTTGGCCGCTTCCGCGCGAGGGGAAATTAATGTAGGTAAATATATTCGCAGCGTTTGACCTTCATCTATGTATATACATCATCACGAAATACGTCTTCTTCATTGGAAACGTTGATCAGGCTATTCAGTCTAATAAACACCGTCGCGACCCCAACGCTGCTACTATCTTACAATATACAAGTGCCGTCGAATATTCAAGCTTTACTTCTGGTTGTCGCGCAAGCTCTAGAATAGGCAATATTAACAGAACGATCTACAATAATCGCGAACCTTCTCGAACAATGAGGAGCATTCCTGACAGGCTTTGAGAGTGAAAACTGAATGAAACAAAAGCAAAAATAAGAAACGTACATGGCAATATGACCCACAATGCAAGTTCATTAGCTACACACCAAGCGACAAGGTATACGTCGATGCAAACTGTCTGAAAAACTGCTAAGATAATACTTTGGGCCATACAGAGTAACTCGTTGCTTGAATGACGTGAACTACAAGGTTGCTCCTGACAGTGATTGTAGTTTCAAGCACCGAAAGCATTCACGCGAAGTCGTGCACATCATGCAGACGAAAGCGTACTTATCAAGTTAGCTCCCAGTTCCCGTGTGGGTGCGACCAATCCATATGCCAGATGGAGCGCATAAGATGCCTCTTTCGGAGGGATGCAAGTTCCACGAACTAGTGGCAAGAAAGATGCTGATACAATTATGCATGTGCTATGTAGGATGATAAAAAAAAGAAAAGCTCACTTGCATATTCATTTAAATGAAATTTCATTTGTGACTTTTTTTACTGCAATTTGTAGGTTCGCGTCAGGTAATGCTCAAATTTCATTGTAAATACTTTACCTCATCATACAATTGAGGCTAGCATCGTTAATTCAAAATAATTGTGCTTCAGTTTATAGCCCGCCTAAATAACATAATAAAGTAGCACCACATAGTGGGGCTGAAACTGACACTACGTGAGCTCAAGCTTCGATGACTCTGAACGCGTTGTTCTCAAATAGGGGAACCTGCTGGTTGTAAAGAATAAAACGATGCAGGTGCTTCAAGTGTGTCCGCCTCAGAAAAAAAATGACAGCATATTCATAGAGTGAATGAGGATGAGCGGGGTGAAGCGTACATCTGTTTGTCCATCCGTCGGTCTGTCCATCTATCTGTCCATCTGTGTGTCCGTCTATCTGTGCGTGCATCTCCCTGACCGTTTGTCTATTTGTCGGTTATCCACCTGTCTGTGCGTTTGTTCTTGCATTCGTACGCTCGTCAATTCATATGTGCATTTGTCCGTTCTTCCATCCATGCTTTCGTTAGTCCATCTATTCATGCGTCCATCTGTTTGTTTGTCTTGTTTGTCTAATACTGCCGGTTACATCTGTTGCAGGATTAGGTTAGACAAAGAGGAGCCTCGCCCCCCCTAAAAGGGAAACCGTTCCTGATGTAAGCAGCCACGACCACCTTGCGAGCATCCCGACAACAGAGAAAGAGATGTGGTGAACAATATTTCTTGCTGGGTGCCAGTAGGGGTATTGTGCGTGCCCCGTAAATGTTCTTCGACGAAAAAAAATGTCGATTGTACCTACATACTTGGACGAGCACAAACCCTTTCTTTAAAACGAAATTGAAGTATTTTATAGGCGACGCTCAAAAACTAATAATCAGTCAGGAGTGCCCTCACACGCAAAGCTCTCAAACAACAAAAGCACCTCGAGTTCCTAAATTGGTGTCAAGGATATTTTATAAAAAGACCGACCCGCATGTGTTCCCTCCATCTTTGTAATAAGACCTCTGCTTTGACCTCGTGACAGTGTGTGTGTATGTAGCATGTGTGTGCGTGTGAGCATGCATGCATGTACGTGTGTGTGAATGCATGTGCAGCAGGAACCTATCCTGCAACCGTCACATAATTGCCACATGAAGCCACCCCACCTCGCATCAATTAAGCTGGCCTACTTTCTGCTAAATGCGACCTCAGTACTGCAAGTGATTGATCAAGAAGTCATGCATTTCGTGATGGCTGCCTACCATATTCGCCTTGTCGAATGCCTGCTTTTCAACATGCAAAGTAATCACGCGCCAAATATACACGTCGGATTTTTTGTCAAAGTGTTGGCAAGCGTTTGACAGCAAGTGAAAAGGGAAATAATTAAAAATTGCTTCATGAAAGCTGGTTTTCATTTTCAGCAAAATGATGGCAGTTACGACGAAGATTTGTCTGTCCCAGATGACAAAACATCAAAACCGTCTGTGTGGCTTCAAGTCAGGAACGCTTTCGGGGCAGACAGCTTCTGCAACTTCGTCACATTTGACAACGGTGTCGATAATGAAGAGCTGCCTGACGAGGAGGCGAGAGCTATGATCAGAGGCCGTTGTGAGATGTCATCAGACAATAATAGCGAGCACGAAGGCGAGTCCCCTACAGTCAGGCTGACTCCGCAGAAGGTGACTAGCTGCAGTGTTGAAGTGTTGCAGCTGACTGAATACGGTGCAGAGTGACAACAACATCACTCAAGGCAGCTCGCCAATCGCTGATCACTAATTTCTTCTCAATGTAACTGTAAATAAAAAGTTTGTGTTCTGCATCAGGTGTTCATTACTCATTGCAATAACGTTGCTAGGTGCCCCGACCTATGTTTTGAAAGCAAGATGTTCCAGTGCTCTGAACAGGTGAGTTTTGCTCTAAAATTATAATATTAAATTCGAGAAGCAGTGATGATCTGTACTACGTCAAAGAATTCCTATTTAGAGACATAAAGATTCCATATTTCGAGAATTTTCTCACGCAAATGCTGACAAAATTCCCAGCACATTTCCCAACACAACAGTACTAATTTTTGCCTCCATTTACAAACACACATACTTATATTAACACGTGTCTCACTTTTGAAATTATGACTAGCCCCTCCTCTGCGCACAAAAAGCATGACTTTAACCATTCGTATACTGTTTGTACACTGCACATTGTGGGCTTGAAGTCTAACGCCAATAATGAACTAGAAATCGCTCCACGTAAATATCGGAAAGAAGTCTCAAAGGCTATGCTTGCGTGGTGCATGTGCCAGAACCGATTACAGCAGGTAAAGGCGCACTGTGACCACTAACTATCAGTCGTCATAGGAAGATTTCACCATTCCTGAAATTCCCTGCAATATCACGAAGATTTCTTTTTCTCTTTAGCTCAAAATGACAGGCAAAAATTCTCTGAAAAATAGAAAATTCTCTGCACGGAACATTACTGGCGAGAGATGCCTTGGTGCTGCTCAGTTCAGAACTCTCATATGAACTTTGAGCCGACCAGACATTCTTGGAACAAAAAAGGGGGCTGCACTACCGAAAATAGACAGCCCCACTTCAGCAGATATGCCAACCAGGCATTCTTGGAACGGGAAGGGGGGCTGCACTACCGAAAATAGGCAGCCCCACTTTAGCAGATATGCCTTCTCATCCTCACCAATTAGAATTTATATAAGCCGATCAACAAGAGCATATGAAAAAGCCTACTAGAACCACTGTATTATCGGGCTAGGCTTTGTTGCTGGGCAGGAGCCACATGACATACCTGCGTCAACTGTAACGGCATTGTGCTGCAATTTTGTTAATAAGCGCTGCTAACGATTAACTTTTTTCTAAACATGCTGGTGAATGCATTCACTGTTCACCAGCAGAACTAGCCTGCTACATATTGCTGAGCGAAATCGGAATGATATTCACACGGAAACGCAATCCCACCCACCCCCTCCTGTGTGGTTTGGATATTACGGCCTTTGGATTAAACAGACTCATTTTTGGGGATTATGATGATCCCTTGCAACGAGAGTAGACTGTATTATATGCAGCAGCACTTTAGCACTAATTGGAAAATGAAGCTAAATTTATAGCATACATTTTGGGCTACCAGTAGAACATTCTGGTACTGAGTTCTCAGTAAATAATGACTAGTACTCTAAATATGCACAATAAAATTATCACTGCAGGGGCTATAAAATGCTACTTGTGCATTCCAGTTTGATTCTTAGTGGATATATCTTTGACGTAATCACTGGCAACGCTGGTTGTCAAAAGGTTTTACTTTTTTTGGACTGCTCCCCTGACATCTCAATGGTATTCTCATTACTGCCTATTGCTATGCAGGCTGGAGAAACATGTTCTAAGTGTGATTCAAAGAAAATGCTGTGCCACGATTGGTAAAATTGTTTACACTACTTGAGCAACAATATCAATGACTTTTCTTTGGGCATCACAGAAGGAACACTTGGAGTGTAAGTGCCATACTCCTATGAGAGAAAGACAGAAGGGAATAAAAAGATAGATCTACTCGTGCACTTGCTGCAGGATTAACACACCAACTGTTTAGTAATCGAGTAACTGCCTGTCAAAGTACTCCTTTATCATAGCACTGCTCTGTCAGTCTCATCAGGATGTTGTATGCGCATGTAGGAGAATTGCAAGAATAAAGAAACGGTTTCAAGGTTTTGAAAAAGTAAAACTGTATTGATATGAAGGGCTACATGTCGCCCTAGTGGCAGTATTCATGAACTGTCTAAGTGGCTCAAAGAGTGGTCAAACGTGTTCTGCTATAATCCTCGGAGGGAGGAAACAATCGAATGGGGTCAAGACAAGGTTGGACACACGTTTTGTGGTGTGCACAGGTCGATTATGATGCATTACTGTGGTGCCCCAGTAATATAAACAGAGGCTCACCGAACGGCACCAGCACAAATACAAATGCACACAGGGCCACAATTGAAGAGTAGTTTCTAATAAAATAAAATATGAAAGCAGAACAAACAAAATCAGCATCAAATAATGAATAGTTGCTTAAGTGGCAGTCATGATAGACCACATTAACGACTCAAGAGTAGAGAGTAACTTGTTCCCTGACACACAGCCTGCGTTCTGCTCGTGCAGCCACCAGCTTTGATTATTACAATGTGTAGGCTGCGTCGATAAGCTGAGAGAGCTCGGGATAAGAAATGTTTCGCTAGAATAGAGTCGACTCTGGTCAATTCGAACTTGAAGGCACCTCTGATTGCTGTGTGAATTATAAAGAAGTTTAAATCATCAGAACTTTTCACATATATGACTCTGGGTGAGGTGACACCACACATTACGATTAGGCGTTGCTTTTATCCTATTTCAAATTTTCCAAGCATTTTTAAACACTAACTGCATGTAATGAACAAGAAGCAAAGGTGTAAGGTCCACAAGTTTATTGGCCATTTACTGCTGATCAGACCTTTTAAAGAAATCGTGAATTGCCAACTGCTTCATTGCTACATGTGCTTTCAGCACAAAGCACTCTGTACCATTTGAGAAGATTCACAGTTTGCATGTGCTTCGTTTCAAACATTTGTTCACTCGCAAAGCTTTTTCTCTTGAAAGCCTGAGGCCCTTACTTTTCATTTTTAGACTGTTAGGATTATATAGACAAATCTCGATAATTTGAACACGAAGGGGCCGAAAATTTGTTCGAATTAAAAGAAGTTCCAATTAATGAAAGCTAAATAAATGCAGGGCTCTAAATGCAGTGGCACATGTGCATTGAGCTAACACACGGCGGAGAAGTTTCAGAAGACTTACAGTTATTCTATTCACAAATCAAAGGACATTCATTAACAATTGAAGTAATCGGTGACGCGCATCTGCACACATTTGCCGTGCAGGGAGTAAAGCGATTTCGCACGCAGCTTGCAAAGCATTCCTACTTCGGCTTCAGCATTCTCCTGGCAAGAGAAGTTGCGCTCGGAAATGTTTAGTGCTGACACTTTCTAAAGACGATGACAAACACGACTGCGTAGCGGAGCCTTCCGCTCTCTGCTACGCAGCCGCAGCATGGCCAGCACGTGGCGAGAAAAGACGAGCGTCTCCACACGGAGAGAAGCAGATCGGCATTTGAGAAAAAAGCAACACTCCATGGCAGCTTTTTTTTTTTTTGGTCTCTTCATGTGCATTGTTGAAAGGAGAAGGGTTACGTGGTAGGGACGGGAAAGAAGAAAGCGTGGCACTGGCGCGTGAGAGACCCCCCCCCCCTCAAAGTGCAGAGTCGTGCTCCCACAAGGGGCAAGGGCTGCAGAAGATAGTGCCTTTTTCCTTTCCTTCAACCATACATTCGTTCAGCCCAGCGACGTATTTCTTTTTTTTTTTTTTCCTATCTCTCTTCGCATGCGGTGTTGGAAGGAGAAGGGTCTTTACGTGGCAAGGACGAAAAAGGAAGAAGCGTGACACGGGCGCGTCGCAGATTGGCATTTGAGAGAGAGCAAACATTCTACGCAGCCCTTTCTTTCCTTTTCATTTCCTTCGTGCGCAGCATTGAGGTGTCGCAGGGGCCACCGCGAGATCGGGCGGGGGGCTGAGAGCATTTTCAGAGTGTGGTATGTTCGAATTAACCGTCGGAAGTGCTTGGGCGTTTGAATGGTCAGGCGTTTTCCTTTATCGGAATACACATAGCTTTGACGGGACTTCATCGTGAGTTCGAATTAACCGAAAGTTTGAATTAGGCGAGTTTGAATCAATGAGAGTCAACTGTATAAGCACGCAAATTTATAAATAGTCACGAGAAAGAAGCAGATATTATTTCGTATGGAAACACAAAAAATATGAATTAACCAAATGATGCAGTTTGAATTAGAAGGCTTTTAAACACATAAAGAAATAGAGGGCCAACCAAAAAATAGAGTTTTGTTTGAGATAACTTAAAGTATGAATTATCAGACTTTGAATTATCACGAGTACACTGTAATTCTGTCAACAGACTAGACTGCATTAGAATACGAGAAGTGGCAGTCAGCTAACTACATAAGAATGAACATAACAGGTAATATATGTGTATGCATTTCCGGTGCAGTTGCAATGTTGCCAGAGAACAGTAAGCACTAGCACGTTTAAGTCAGAAGTATGGAGATGGCTGGTTACGCGAATCACTAAAACATAATTTTTTATTCAAACAAAGTTCAAACCAAGAAACAAGGCCGTCAAGGTTTTTTTCTAGAATAGTACTTCAATAGGGCATACCAAGTGAATATTTGACTTCAGTGTCCTTTTAAAGGATGCACATTGGTCAGTTTCTGCATTAGCTTAGATATCAATGCTCAGTTTGATGGATGCTTAATACTGAAGCTTTGTTAATAAAGTTGCAAGGATTCCAAATCAATGATCAAGGCAGAATAGCATGGCACCAAAATTCACCTATAGTAATTTCGTATCAACCTCCGCACAATGGACCACTACCGCCACATTTTCTTCTCAGAAACAGTGCTGCCAGCACTGATGCAATAGTTATGAGAGCGGCGGTCGCGAGCATGCTGGTTGGCACATTTTCTTCTCAGAGACAGTGCTGTCGGCACTGATGCAAAAGTTATAGGAGCGGCAGTCGCGAGCATGCCAATTGGAGGTATAAGAGGAAGACAATGACCGCGGGTGCACTCGTGACACGCGGCAGCCACGGGCAGCGGGCAGTCGCATCTATGCGGCCCCACTTGCAGCATCCATGCGATATTTGCAGGTTATGAAGCATGCATCTGCCGAACTATTCATACTATTTGAGAGTCATGTTTGAATCTCCTAGCAAACTATAACATACTAGCGTGAGTTGTGCTCAAATTATGCAGGCACCTTGAGAACAATCACTTGGCTGCCATAGTCTCTAGGGTCAGCAAAAAAGACAATCTCAGGCTTCTGGAGAACCAGCGAGTAGGATAGGCCCATATCACGTGCTCCAATGACCGAGTAGTGTCGACCAGTTGAAGGCAGCCTCCCAGGTTGCAGGTCCACATTGCTGCATGGTGGCAGTGCATCGCAGAAGAAGTTCGCCAGGGTCAGCAGGTAGGGCACAGACACCCGCAAAGACATTTCAGCCACCAGGACATCCACTGCAGTACAAACACAGGTGGCTTACTACCCATTTTCGACTCATAAACTTGCAATGCATTTTGGCCATGGCATCAATAATAATGTTCTTTTCATTATTTTTTGTTCTATACAACACTTATACTGCATCAAACATGAGCATTCCTGTTAGCCCACCTAAGCCTCCAGCAGAAACCCTGCCATAACAGTGCACCTGCAACCGGTACCATAGAACATCGCCCATGCAGGAGTTGCGGGCAGTGCATAATAAGTTTGGAAGTTTCAGAAGCATGGCAATCACGTGGCACATTTTCCATCCACACCATGAACGCAGAATTCTCCCACCGACTCATAAGTGGCAAGTGCGGGAGAGAGCAGAAAAAACCACACCAAGTGAATACAGAGCTTAACAACACCAAGCAAGTGACATAATGCGCACGTGTGGCCAAGACAGCCAATATTCCGCCAATAGTGATTGTTGCTGTGCAGCTGCAATAAAGGCTGCAAAAATAGGATCAAGTCTCCCTATATGAAGACAAGCTGGATGTACAAGAGTGAACCTTTTTTGCTGGCTCCAATGCACTGACACATATTGGCAGTAAGCAAGTGACTCTTATGGTTGCAAGAGAAAATGTGTAAAAGCAGGATCATCAGTTCGTGAGTTTCAAACATGAAAATTGATACACGTTGCAACACCTAGCAAAGAAGACTACACAAATGCTGACAAAGGATGTCATAATGTTGTGCACTGTCACTAGGTGGCACTACAAAGTCACAAGTACACACACACCACAACACAGCGAACTCACAGCATGCTGCAATCCAATTTGCGTTGCGCCATCTGTTGCAAGCGTGGTGAAGTAACCCTCTGAATCGCCACGCGAGTCAATGCTCCACAAATCAAACATGAAACTATCTACCCCAATTCTGGCTCTAAGCATGTTAAACCCTCTTCCTGGCCTGATTTTTTGTGCTGTTTTTGTGTGAAATGTTGAGACGTCCTTCGTTGACAGTCTGGAATGTTGACAGCACATGCATTGACGACAGCAGAAGCAACTTTGTCAGGTACATACTACCGCGATGAAAATAAACAGCCACAGGGGAAAGTATGGCTTTCAACTTAGTTGAACTGTGAACTCAGTTGAACTGTGGTAAGGATTGGCTGTGGCAAGGCTTGGCTGTAGCGAAGCGAAATTCGTGCTCTCAGCCAGCATCACCCTAAGCTAGAATCCTGCTCCGGCATGCACTCATGGACTGCATATGTTTATTATAGGTTAGTTATGTCTGGCACTCTGAACCCACACGGGATGTGAAAGTGCCAGCCAGAGCAACATTTTAAATGTGGAGCATTTCTTAACGAACTTTGGCGACCTTTAGCGTATCTATCTATCTATTCCCCTATGACTTTTAGCTTTCCTGGCTGTTTCGAAAATGATATCGATATCAAACTTGGTATGGCATAACATGACTGCATGAAGAACATATTTGACTAGTCATAACATGAAAATCATGACATGTATGTCAAGATTTACATTTCATAATCCTGCAGCTCTTGCGATGGATTCATTCACATGGCATATTGCAAAACTGGTATGGTATGACATGATTGCATGGCCAACACAAGCGACAGACCCTAACATAAAAATCATGACATGCGTGTCATGTAACAACATGACTACATACCATGCTCATGATGCGCTGGCGGCCCTTTTGCTAGCGTCACATATACCAAATTTGCTATTACGGTACGTGAATGGATGACAAAAGTATGTGACTAGTGCAAACATGATAACTATGAGATGAGTGTCATGTAATAACATTACTACATACCACGTTCATGATGCGCTGGCGGCCATTTTACTAGCTTCACTTATACCAAATTTGGTAATACGGTAAGTGAATGAATGACGAAGGTATGTGACTGGTGCAAACATGATAATCATCAGTGCAGGTGCGTGTCATGTAACAACATGACTACATGCTACACTCATGATATGCTCGTGGCCTTTTCGCTAGCTTCACATATGCCAAGTTTGGTATTACGCGACGGCAATGAATGACGAAGGTATATGACTGGTGCAAACATAATAATCATGAGATGTGTGCCATGTGAGAACATGAGTACATGCCACACTCAATGCGCCAATACATTTCGACATGAATCGGTGCGCATGCTCGCCGACGTTCATTTCCGTCGCATTACACCGGCGTTGCCCCGCCAGGCGCCAGTCCTGCCATATACTTGCTGGCGCACCCCTTGCTGCGTTGCTATGACGCATGTGCGTTTCAGCGCGTCCGGCTTCCCTCCGTCACGAAAAGTGAAAGATGCAGTGTTGTCTAGGTAACGCATCAGCATAGAGTAATTTTAATCTATGGCATCGGTGCGAAATGCAGCATGTCGCATTTCGCGCCAGTCGCCGTCAGGCCGCGCCAACAGACGCTGGTCGTGCCTGGCGTCAGACTATGGAGTGCTCGCATTTTGCTAACGCAGCGCCACTGTGCCCAGCGTGCGCGCACATCAATGCTACATTGGAGTATATTGGGCCCTTCATGATGTGCTCACAACGGTTTTGCTAGCTCCACATATACCGAATTTGGTATTACGTGTCATCAATGAATGACAAAATATATGACTGGTGCACACATGATAATCCTGACACGCGTGTCATGTAAGAACATGACAACATACCACAGTCATAGTGTGCTCGCGGCTATTTCCCTCGCTCTTATATACTAAATTTGGTATCCATTGACATGAATAGATGATGAAGGTAAACGATGCTTCTAAACATAATCTTGACATGGAAGTGATGTACGGCATCATTTACTTCCACCTCGTAACGTTGTGCTGATTTTGAAGTGACATATCAACATTTCTCATTCATGCTTCGCATATCATCGATTCCCACTGTACGTGAGATCTGCCAGTTTTTTATAGTTGTAGAGTGAGGCCAGCTGAAAGCACAGATTCACTATCGACAGTGAAGGCACTACGCAGTTTGACTGAGTAGAAAGCCACGCTTTCTACTGTTCACATTTTTTTTTGCATCACAATAGTACACCATTACAATCGCACCAAAAGTGAGCAGTGCATGCACGCACGCGTGAATTGTAAAACTATATTCTACTATTGGCATCAGGGCTATATCTAGAGGGGGGTTGAGGGGGTTCCGACACCACCAAAAGTTTTTTTAATGCCTTAACTTTTCTGGTGATGCTGAAGTATGTACACACCTTCACACCGACCACCAGTTGCCAAAGTTGGCCACTCTACTACAGCCCTAATTAACATGCGGCTTGTGAAAGCATATGGCAATGATTCGGTGCCGCATACTACAGACATGCTGCACGCATATCACTGATGCTGCATGCATATCACTGCTATAAAATGAAACAGCTGGCACCACGCTTGAATCAGTGCAGTAAGTGCACTTACCATTCAGCATGAACGGTCAAATTGTTATACTTTTAGAAAAATTTTGAAGAGGACGATTTACAAGTTTGATATAGTCAAAAATTTAATATATCATTGTTCGAGTTGTGAGGGTGCCATCACTTCTTGTAACACTGTTTTCTCCTCGTGCCACACACGTGTACCCTGAATATGCCACATCAAGGTTTGATCGTTTGATCACCATGCGGTAGGTGTTGCGGTTCTTGCGTGAATTCACCACTATCATCATTACGGTTATTCCGATAGTGCCAGCAGAGACACCTGGCAGCAAGGCTAGGTGGCTGCACAAAAAATATTGGGGAGTCTTTGGCGTTTGGCGTAGACAGTCAAGTTCTGATGTGGGTTTGTGGTCTGTGGAAAATGCAAGTCATGTCTCATAAGTCCCTCGTGATAAATGGAATATTAGCAACAACGCCTTCCTGTTATGTAGTACAGTAAAACCTCTTTAATTTGAACTCGGTTATATTGAAATCTTGCTTAATTAGAAGGATTTCTGTGGTCCCAGATTTTGCAATGTAAATTTGAGTGAATAATTCGAAGCAGGAATCCACACCAGTCCAGTTGATTCAAGAACAGTGGGTGCCAAGTGCTAATTCCCGATCCTGATTTTGCTGCAAATCTACAAAAACAACAGCTCTTAAAAGGCTCTAGGCAATGTACTGTAGCAATAACAATAATAAGTTTTAGGTGAAGCATCCCAGACTCGCCACTACAAAATAAATATTGCCACGTTCCTTTCTCAAGTTTTGTTATAGCCCGGTTAAACTATGTTCAGCGCAAACCGCGCCTGCGGTATTAGATAAGCTTCGAGGCTATAGTATATTGTTTTGTCAAGATTACGCCCACTTCGTAAACCTTTCAGATTATTCTGGAACCTACATCACTGCTAGTGATAATGCTAAAATGTTCGATGGCAAGTGTATAAATGCCGACATGCTTCGCCACTTGTCAGTTGATCGACGGCCGACGCTCTGTTCGCTGCTATCAGTGCCAGTGTCTTACTTTACTTTTGCTTGGCGATAAGTTCGGCCCGAATAAAGAGTTTCTTCTTCAACGTGGCGTCTGCTACTCTCGTTCACGTCACGACCCCGTGGAATCTGGTGGAGGTGCTGCTTTGTTTATGTACTAAACACCCCCGTCAAGCCGTGACCCCCGTCAAGCCGTGAACCCAGAGCACGTCGCGAAAAAGACACCGACGCCAGCCACGAGCACTGAACAAGCCGCAGGCAGCAGGGTTTATCTCCTGAATACGGGCCTCTACAAGACAAGGCTCGGAAGACCAAGGCCATGACCTCGACCGAGGCAACAATGACGACTGCTGTGCCACAGCCTGCGATCATAATGCAGCAGCCAAGGAAACCATCGATTTTCTATGGGTCATTGTTTGAAGTGCCCGAGACCAGGCTAGAGGCCTACAACTGAGTGGCCGCCCTAAACCACTGGGACGCAGAAAAAAAGCTCCGTCGTGTCTATTTTTCCCTGGAAGACACGGCAAGGATGTGGTTCGAGAATCGGAAGTTTGCCCTTCAAACGTGGGATCTTTTCTGCGACGCATTCCTGCAAACATTCATGAGGGTCGCTCGCAAAGAGAAGGCCACTGTGTTGCTGGAGACTCGGGTGCAGCTCACCATTTTCATAAAATAAATGAACCACCTCTTCCGCCACGCTGACCCCCACATGTCCGAGTAGAAGAAGGTCCTGCTCATGTGAGGATTCAAGCAAGAACTCTACGCCGGGCTGATAAGGAACCCCCCAAAGACAGTCGCCGAATTCATTTTGGAAGCATCTAAAATAGCGAAGACACTCGAGATGTGGGCACTGCAATACAACCGTAGCTTCTCGTCTACAAGTTACACCGACATCCAAGTGCTAGAAATCGCCGACTTGCGTGAGACGATCCGAGTGATCATGCAAGAAGATCTGTGAGAATTGCTTCTTTTAGCCCAGCCTTGCGTGAACTCCAACGCGGACGCCGTACGCCAGGAGATCTAGATATCACTGGGCGTTTCTCAGCGTCCAGAGCTGCAGCTGCAAGTAATGAGCTATGCTGCAGTAGCCCGCCGTCACGCCCCTCCTTCACACCCACGCCAGGACATCGCCCCAACGCACTTCCATTGCACCAGTGGTACAGCGCAGTGCACCACCGAAAACCGATGTTTGGCATCCACCTGACAACTCCCGGCTTTGCTACCACTGCGGCGAGGCCAGGCATACCTACCGCCATTGCCAGTATCGACAGATGGGCCTACAGGGCTTCGACATCAATGCGCCATGTCTACAACGTCGAGAACGACCGCAAGACATCTCTGACTACCTCGCAGGAGCGCAGTCGACACTGCGACAACCTTATTGATCTGTCACCACACCGCTACGCCTCACCGCACCGCAGGCAATACACCCACCCTGCTCGCGGGCGATCTCCGAGCCCTTACCCAGAAAACTAAGGGCAGCAACCGATGGAGGTGCGGTTGCTGTACGACAAACCACCGAAGATCCTCCACCGCCGCCACCACAACGAAATCAAAAGCACCCACCGCAAGACGAAAAGGGTCTTAAAGTCGAACTTTCGCAGCATGAAGACTTCGCAACGCAATGTGCAAGCAGCGGAACAAATAGGCGTAGCCGTGATACGATGCCACAACCCAACCGCAACGCATGACGACGAACCAGCCAACTTGACGCAGTATTCAACGGCCACCTCGTCACTAGTCAGCCAATACTTTAGCTCACTATTTCGTCATCAAAGGGCCTTTCGCGACAAAGTTGAAAAAGTGAGGACTGCATGGCAAGGCCCCGAAATTTGGACCGCTGGAGGTCACTTAAGATGGACTTTCCAAGTCAACACGGTGCTGTTATCAACCTGAGGTTTGAGTCAATCACACTAACCTTATAAAACACGCTATAGACCCTACAACCCAAAGGAATCACGCATTTAATGTGCTAGAAGAACAGGTCACCGTGCCGTCTTTCTCCAGTGTTGTCATTTTCGCTGGCACCAAAAAAGCCGAAAACCTTGAAGGCGTCATTGAGGGATGTCAGCACCTTCTTCTAAATCATCACATTTGCTTTGCAAGAGGGATAGCTGAGCTGCGTGACGGCAAAGCAAAGGTAGTGCTGACAAACTTCAGTCACAAATACAGACACCTCAACCGTGGTACGACGTTCACCTACATTGACAAAAAGGAGGCCAGCAATTCATTCGCCCTCTTCAAAGCTGTCGACGCTGCTTCGACGAATCGAGGTCCCTAACCGAATTTCCACGTCAACTCGAGTCTTTTGAAATGCAAGCAAGACCAAGTCCCTGCTCTTGCGATTCAGGTACTGCTTCTGATCATTCTTGAGAATTCGACAAACCCCAGTCGCGAAACATCGCATCATAACAGAAGAAAGTGCCCGAAGAGTTTGACAAAATCCGTATTGTCACGTTACTCTCGACAAACTTGATAAAGAATGGGCTCGTTTAGTTGACTACTCAAGCAGCGGCTCAGAGAGATCGTCTTCGTCTTCTTTCACTCTTCGATCTCACCCAAGCAAACCATGTGGCAATAGTCCCCCCCTTTGAAAGCATCGACTCGATGCTCGTAAATAAAAAAAATGAAGGCATACACACGCAGATACAGAGAGCCAAAAGAGGGAGAGTGCCACTACTCGCAGCGCAAATGAGGAAGTTTCGCCAACGCTTCCGCCAAGCGCAAAAAGAAAGGGCATAAAAACACACGAGAACACAAACAGCAGCAGCAACGCAATGTCACGGCATGTCGTAGCACGTGAAACCACAAGGGCTACTGTGTGAAGTAGGGCTTCAGCCGAAGGACATGCACGGTTTCGGGCCGAAGCTGTCGACGAGAAGACGCTGCGCCGTCCGGAAATACCTCGTAGGTAAGATCTGTGATTCGTCTAAGAACCTTGTACGGTCCAAAATAACGGCTTAGGAGTTTTTCGGATAAGCCTGGTCGCAGGACAGGGATCCACACCCACACTCGGTCCCCAGGGTGGTAGGTGACATTTCGATGGCGGAGGTTGTAACGTCGTGCGTCTGCATCTTGTTGGTGACTGGTGTTTATGCGATCTAGCTGACGAGCTTCTTCGCCGTATTGAGTGTATTGCTCAGCATCTTGAGCAAGTTCATTGCTTTCGTCGCACGGAAGCATAGCATCGAGCATGGTTCGCACGTTGCGTCCGTAAACAAGTCGGAAAGGCGGAAATCGCGTTGTTTCTTGCGTTGCCGTATTATAAGCAAACGTGATGTATGGAAGAATCTCGTCCCAGGTTTTATGTTGTACGTCCACGTACATTGACAGCATGTCCGCTATGGTCTTGTTAAGCCTCTCTGTCAGTCCATTGGATTGCGGATGATAAGCCGTTGTTTTTCGATGACTTGTGCAGCTCAGTTTAAAAATGTTTTCCATCATTCGTGCTGTAAACGACGTCCCTCTGTCCGTAATCACGCATGACGGGGCACCATGCCGTAGGACGATTTGGTGCACGAAGAACTGCGCGACTTCAGAGGCCGTGCCACGGGGTAACGCTTTTGTTTCAGCATAACGCGTGAGATAATCTGTCGCAACTATAATCCACTTGTTCCCAGAGGACGACAAAGGGAAGGGCCCGAGAAGGTCCATTCCCACGAGGTCAAACGGTGTCCGTGGTGGTGTGATCGGCTGGAGCAGGCCCGCGGGTCTCACAGGCGGAGTCTTGCGGCGCTGGCACTCACGGCAGCCTTTCACATATCGATGTACACTAGTTGATAGTCGCGGCCAGTAATACTGTTGGCGTACTCGGGCGAGAGTTCGCGAATAGCCCAAATGTCCTGACGTGGGCTCGTCGTGGCACGCCAAGAGGATTTCATCACGCATGTCGGTAGGAACAACGAGTAGGAAGGCCTTGTCGCTACCACGGGCGTTTTTCTTGTAAAGGATGCCTCTCCTTAGACAAAAAGAGGACAGTTCGCGAGCAATGTGTTGAGGGACCTGAGAGTTGCGGCCTTCCAGGGAATCAATGACTGGGCGTAATTCATCGTCTGCCCGCTGCTTTGACATAAATTCGGAGTCACTAACTGCTCCGAGAAAGGCATCTTCATCTTCGGAGCCCCTGACAGCGTTTTCCACAGGTGCTCGAGAAAGCGCGTCGGCGTCTTCGTGTTTGCGCCCTGACCTGTACACAATCGTAATGTCAAACTCCTGCAAACGCAAACTCCACCGTGCGAGACGGCCGGATGGATCTCTGAGATTTGCCAGCCAGCAGAGCGAGTGGTGGTCAGTCACCACTTTGAAGGGACGACCGTAGAGGTAAGGCCGAAATTTGGTCGTCGCCCATACGACTGCGAGGCATTCTTTTTCTGACGTAGAATAGTTGGTCTCAGCTCGAGAAAGAGTACGACTGGCGTAAGCTATCACATGCTCAACGCCGCCGTGTCGTTGTACAAGGACAGCGCCAAGTCCGACGTTGCTGGCATCTGTATGAATTTCTGTAGCAGCGTCCTCATCAAAATGGGCAAGAACAGGGGCTGTTTGCATTCTCTGTCGTAACTCTGTGAACGCTGTATCTTGTTCTGCGCCCCAAGTAAAGGGTACGTCATCTCGGGTGAGTCGCGTAAGAGGTTCAGCTATCTTAGAGAAGTTGGCGATAAATCGGCGATAATACGCGCACAAGCCGAGGAAACGGCGTACTGCTCTTTTATCTGATGGGACAGGGAAGGCGGCGACAGCAGCAGTTTTGTCTGGATCAGGTCGCACTCCATCTGCACTAATGACATGTCCCAGAAATTTCAGCTCTTCATAGCCGAAATGGCATTTTTGGGGTTTCAGCGTAAGTTCAGCTGTGCGAATGGCTTCCAGAACCTTTCTCAGACGCTTCAGATGTTCTTCAAAGCTCTCGGAAAAGATGACCACATCATCGAGGTAGACAAGGCAGCTTTGCCACTTCAAGCCAGCGAGAACTGTGTCCATCATCCTCTGAAAAGTGGCTGGTGCAGAACAGAGGCCGAAGGGAAGAACTCGGAATTCGTAAAGTCCGTCTAGAGTCACAAACGCGGTTTTTTCTCGGTCTCGTTCATCCACTTCAATTTGCCAATAGCCACTCTTTAGATCGATGGACGAAAAATACTTCGCACGTCGTAACTTGTCGAGGGAGTCGTCTACTCGTGGAAGCGGGTAGACGTCCTTTTTTGTGACGCTATTAAGCTTCCTGTAGTCAATACAGAATCGCAGCGTTCCGTCTTTTTTCTTTACTAGAACGACTGGCGAGGACCAAGCGCTGCTGGATGGTTGAATAATCCCGTCATCGAGCATCTCTTTTACTTGTGTCTGAATAGCCTCGCGTTTTTTGGCAGAAACGCGATAAGGCTGCTGCCGGATGGGGCGGACGTCATCGTCGGTAATAATTCGATGCTTCGTGAGGTGTGTTTGACGGACTTTAGAAGAAGAGGCGAAGCAAGATCTAAACTCCCTTAAAAGGTCGTGAAGTGCAGCCTTTCTCTCGTCTGAAAGCGTCGAATTAATGTCGATGTGGTCTAGAAATTCCTTATCCTCATGCGTTTCCTCGGACGCGAAGCACTCCGTGACGTCGGCAACAGGTTCTCCATAAGCTAGGGTGGTTCCACGGAAAAGATGCCGGTGCTCGTAATTGAAGTTCGTAGCTAGTATCGTTGACTGTCCGTCACGGACGCGCACAACACTTCGGGCGGCGCATACACCTTGGAGCAGCAGAAGTGATAAGTTGCTTTCAGCCACCACGTCGCCGTCTTGGAAGTCTTCACAAGTGACTTCGATGGGAACAGTTGCTCGAGGTGGCAGCGTCACACTGTCATCAGCCACACGCAGCGCAAGTCTACGGCAGTTATCGGCGTCTCGATCTGTTGCGCCTTGAGTCGAGAAGGTCACGATGCGCTCACGGAGATTTATGATGGCACCGTATTCCCGAAGGAAGTCCATGCCGATAATCAGCTGACGCGAACAGTCGGGGAGAACGAGGCAGCTGAGCACAAACGTTGACGCACGAATTTTCACTCTTGCGGTACAGCGACCCAGCGGTGTTACAACGTGTCCTCCAGCTGTTCGAATTCGCGTTCCATTCCACGGCGTGATCACTTTCCTGAGATCTTTCGCTAGCCTCCCGCTGATGATCGAATAGTCTGCACCAGTGTCTACCAATGCACTGACCTGAAGACCGTCAACCAGCACAGGTATGTGGAGCGACACGCGGTCACTAAGTTCAGATGCGGATGTCGGCGTTTCTTCGGCACTGCGATTATTCTCTGACGAAATGCCTTCGGCGTTGCGTGCAAGCATCGATGGGAGGTCTTCCGCACTTTGAGTCCCAGCGACCTTGCCCCCGAAGGCCGCTGCCTTCAGTTTTCCCGACGAGGGCTCGGGGAGCGTTCCCGTGCCGTCACCCCAAAACGTGGCCCAGTGGCTGCGGGTCTCCTCGGAGATGGTGACCGCGATTGCCGTCGTGTAAAGGGTGCACGCTGTTGCGCGAGATATTCTTCGATATCTCTTGGCCTTTGACCAATTCGAGGACGAGGGGAATTGACGGAAAATCCGCGCAGTCCAAGTTGCCGGTATGGGCATTCGCGGTAAATGTGACCAGCCTCACCGCAATGATAGCAGAGGGGTCGTCTGTCTGGCGTACGCCAGAGATCAGACTTGCGCGTCGGTGTACGGCGACTATCGATGCCCAAATCAGCGTGCGCTGACTGAATCGCGACTGACGGCATCATTGTCTGGATCGGGACGTATGGCATAGTCTGGATCGGGACGTGCGGCACTGTCTGGATCGGGACGTGCGGCACTGGCTGGATCGGGACTCCTTGACCCGAAAGAGGAGTGGCAGAACGCAAGGCTTCCGCGTACGTACGACGGCGACTGTCAGTAGACACAGGAGCCGTTTCCAGATCAACCGACGTGGGCGGAAAACGATGGGCGTGCAGCACCTGCTGGACCTCGTCGCGGATGACACTGGTGATAGAACCAAGATCGATTTGCCTTGTCCCGTACATCTTTTCCATTTCTTCCCGGACGACAGATCGAATGATCTCGCAAATCCATTCGGGGCTCTTGCTCCCAGGGCTGGCGAAAATCTCGGCAGTTGAGGCAGCATTCACTTGACGGTCAAACTGGGCAGACCGTTGGTGCAGTACTCGCTCCATTGTTGCCGCTTCAGTAAGGAACTCAGCAACACTTTTGGGGGGACTACGCACCAAACCAGCAAAAAGTTGTTCCTTCACACCACGCATGAGGTGGCGCAGCTTTTTTTCTTCTGCCATAGCAGGATCCGCTCGCTTGAAAAGCCGTGTCATGTCCTCGACGTACATCGACACGGTCTCGTTGGGCATCTGGATGCGTGATTGAAGTACACGCTCCGCCCGTTCGCGGCGGTCGGGACTCCTGTAGGTCTCCAGGAGGCGACGCTGGAACTCGCGCCAAGACGTCAGAACATCATCCCTGTTCAAAAACCATGTCTTGGCACCGTCTTTTAGGCACGTGTACACGTTCCGGAGCTTCGCGGCATCATCCCAGTAATTGATCGCTGCGACACGTTCGAACTCACTCAGCCAGTCGTCAACATCTTCATGCTGCGCTCCGTGAAAGGGGCTAGGCATGAGCGGGTTCTGGACGGTGCAGTAGATCGGCGTGGAAGGTGTCGGAGCTTGCATGGAATCTTGTGTCGAAGTCATAGTCGCTGCGTCAGTGGTTGGTGTCTCAGGCGGTAGGCCTCGTTGGCGGCGGCTTACTCTATGAACAGGAGTGTCCACGGGTGCAGGGCTTGTGTTCCGGCTGCTGGACGGGGTCTTGGGCATCGGGTGGATTGCGAGACGTTGTACCCAGCACCTCCACCAGTCTTGTCACGTTACTCTCGACAAACTTGATAAAGAATGGGCTCGTTTAGTTGACTACTCAAGCAGCGGCTCAGAGAGATCGTCTTCGTCTTCTTTCACTCTTCGATCTCACCCAAGCAAACCATGTGGCAATATCGAGTCCTGACCCATGCACGCAACGGCGTAAAGAAACAAATCGACGAAATGCTAGGCGACGACAACATTCAGCTATCCAAAAGTCCATGGGCGTCACCCGTGGTAGCAGTGAAGATGGACGGAACCCTACGTCCTTGCGTCGCTTACTGCTGCCTGAACGAAATCACAAAAATGATGTGTACCCTCTTTTACATATAGACAACGCCCTGGACCCACTCCACAGCGCATTATGCTCTTCTTTGATGGACCTCAAAATGGGCTATTGGCAAATTGAGATTGATGAGAGAGATTGAGAAAAGACAGCCTTTATCACACCAGATGGCCTCTTCCGAGTTTAAAGTCATGCCATTTGGCCTTTGCTCACCGCCTGCAACGTTTCAACATGTCATGGACACTGTGTTGGCTGAATTTAAATGGCAGACTTGCTTCATGTAATTGGATGTTGTCATCATGTTTTCGAGCATTTCCGGCGCCTTGAAGTGGTACTTTAAGCTATCGACACCTCTGGACTGGCCCTGAAGCCAGAGAAATGTCGCTTTACGTACGAGGAGCTGTTGTTCCTAAGACACGTGATTAACAAGTCTGGAGTCTGTCCAAACCCATGGAAAACAGCTGCTATTGCTGATTTCCCGCAGCCGACTGACAAGAAGGCTGTACGCCAATTCCTCGGATTATGCACTATCACAGGCGTTTCGTCAAACATTTTTCACAGATCGCCGAGCCACTAACTCACCTCACAAAAAGCAACACTGAATTGAGGTGGAAGCGGCACATGAGAAAGCATTTCAAGAACTTAAACGACACCTCTAGACATCAGCGATACTTGTGCATTTCGATGAACTTGCCGAAACAGAAGTGCACACCGACGCAAGCAGCATAGGACTCGGCGCCATCCTTGGGCAGAGGACTGACGGCGTGGAAAGGGTCATCAATTATGCTAGCCGATCGCTATCCAAGGCTGAAGCCAACTATTCCACAACAAAAAAGGAGTGCCTTGCCATCATCTGGGCAGCGTCAAAGTTTCGCCCCTACCTTTATGACGGGCCTTTGAAAGTTGTGAGAGACCACCACGCTTTGTGTTGGCTAGCTAACTTAACAGATCCTTCGGGTCGCCTCGCACGGTGGAGCCTCAGACTTCAAGAATTATATGTCACCGTCGTTTACAAGTCTGAAAGAAAATACTCTGACACTGAATGCTTGTCTTGTGCCCCCATCGAACCACTGTCGCCCAACGACCTGGATGAGGACAGCTTTTTAGGAACAATAACTGCCGCCGACTTCGCCAAGCAATAGCAAGCTGACCTGGAACTCAGAAGAGTTGTGGAATACCTCGAGGATAACAGCACGACTCTTCCGAATGTTTTCAATAAAGGACTGGAGTCGTTCTTGCGAAACAGAGTTCTCTTAAAAAAGAACTTCTTGCCCCTTCGAGCCGACCACCTCCTTGTGGTTCCTTCAGCAGTGAGAGCAGAAGTACAGGAGTCCCTACACAATGACCTGACGGCACAAAACCTTGGTGTTTCCTGCACACTCGGGAGAATACAAGAAAGGTACCATTGGCAACACCTTATCATGGACGTCACTTGTTACGCGAGGAAATGCCGAGACTGTCAGCGACGCAAGACCCCGCCGACAAAGCTAGCAGGCTTTTTTCAACCGATGGAACCACCTCCCTGACCGTTCCAACAAATCGGGATGAACCTACCGGGGTCATTTCCAACGCCGAATTCGGGAAACAAATGGATTGTCACAGCTACTGACTACCTTACCCGCTACGACGAGACAAGGGCCTTGCTCAAAGGCAGTGCCATCGAGTTAGCAAAGTTCTTCATCAAGAACACTGTCCTGCATCACGGAGCTCTACAGTTCCTCATTACTGACAGAGGTACGGCATTTACTGCTGAGCTCACCCAAATGATTTTGGCAAACAGCCAGCCAGCCACCACCGTACGACAGCGTACCACACACAGACCAATGGTCTCACCGAGCACCAAAACAAGACTATCGCCGACATGTTGGCCATGTAGTCGAAATCGGACACAATATGTGGGATGCCACTCTTTTGTACGTGACTTTCACATACAACATCGCGATACAAGAAATGACGCAGATGACGCCTTACAAGTTGGTCTACGGAAAGACCCCGGCAACGACGCTCGACGTCATGTTACCCAACGTCACCGACAAAGAAAACCTCGATGCGAGCGAGAAACTTCGGCGTGCCGAAGAGGCCCGACAACTTGCCCACCCCCATATCAAGAGGAAAGAGACGACGAATTGCCGCTGTCACAATCTTCGGCGACACTTCATGGAACACCAGCCCGGTGAACCTGTTTGGGTTCTGCGACAATATTTTGGACCATACAGGGTAATTCAACGTCTCGGCCCACTCGATTACGAGGTTGTCCCCGATGGCATCACGAACTCTCAACAACGCCAATCGCGACCTGAAGTCACCCTTGGCTTGTGCCTCAAGCGGTTTCATGCACGTTAACGAACTGAATCATTGTACTTTGTTATTGTTATTGCTGTATAATAATTTATTGCCTCTTCTTTCTTGCATTACTTTTTATACTTTCTTCTTTTGTTAAGCATTGGGGCGATGCCTTTTTCAGAGGAAGGCAATGCCACATTCCTTTCCTCTAGTTTTGCTATCGCCCTGTTACACTATGTTCAGCGTAAACCCCGCCTACTGTGTTTGAGAAGCTTGAAAGCTATAGTAGATTGTTTTGTTAAGATAACGCCCACTTAGTGAACCTTTCAGATTAATCTGGAACCTACGTCGCCACAAGCGATAACACTGAAATGTTCGATGATAAGTGTATAAATGCCGACACGCTTTGCCGCTTGTCAGTTGATCGACGGCCAACACTCTGTTCGTCACTATCAGTGCCAGTGTCTTACTTTCCTTTTGCGTGGTCACACGTTCAGCCCAAATGAACAATTTTTTCTTCTACATAAAGTCTTCTCCCTTCGTTCACGTCATGACTCCCCGACAATAAATAAAGTAAAAGGTATAATTGTGATCAGCTTAAATGTACACATGTGGAAAAAAAAAAAGATGCGCTTCATTGCAATAAGGGCAGCATGCTGTATGCAACGCCAGTGCATCGAGTGCTCTGTTCGTGTCGGTACTCTTCCATGTCCTCGTCTGTTTGCGCTTACTCACAATCTATGAATGATTTACTTATTCATTCTGAGATTAATACGTCCTGTTCAACATCCCAATACTACCATATGATTATGAGAGATCCCGTAGTGGAGGGTGACCACCTGGGGTTTCTCAATGTGCGTTCAAACACGGGCCTACAGTATTTTCGCCTCCTTCAAAAGTGCAGTTGACCCAGCTGGGATTCGATCTCGGGAACTACAGGTCAACAGCCCAGTACTCCATTATTTCTGAGAGTACAAGGATATTAATAAAGAGCAGCCTGACTGAACTTGAGATGCATGCAAACCTCCATTTGGTAGTTGGTACAAAATTTGCACACATACACCACTGGTGGAGTCAATACATACCCAAAAAACTCAGTTCAAGAACTTCAAAAAGAAAAGTAATGATCATGCTTTTCAGTTGAAACACATCGCAAATTCTATCACACTGGCCGTTATTAGATTCTTTATTTTACCAGAATGGGCAAATGGTAGCCGACGCTGCGATCAGCAGGTGCCATGCTCCCCACTTGTCACAACTGTATTGCAAAGAAGCATGTCTTTATTTCTGCAGGTGCGTATTTTAGCTGACCACATATCCACTTTAGTTTTTATTTAGGTATTTATTTTTCTACTGACAGCACCGAGGCAAGCCACTTACCCTCATTTCTGGCACAACAGGGACCAGCTACAAGAGACCAGTGCTGGGTAGTTGGCATGCCAAAAAACAGCACCTGGCGAGTGTCGGGACACAATAACTCTACTGCTTGTGCCCAGGTGACCGGCCCCAGTGTACCGCAGGGAGAGCACGCACGTGTGTCGCTGCAGCACTTCATTTCAGAACGGACAGATCGAGAAGCCATTGCGCCTGTAATACTGCACAATGGTTAAAAAAAACTTTGTTCGAAGGCTACTTTTACATAAAGAGCACTCGAAACTGGAGAAAAGCTCTGCAGAGCAGACTGCATCTACGCATGAGGCATCGAGAGGACAGTGCTTTGCAGTGATGGCGACTCCTTCATCATCATTTTTCGGTTGCGTGCTGAATTTCGTGTTAAGCTAGTGCCAGCTGATAAGCCCCTATTGATAAGACTGTGCGGCGACAATACCATACTCCCCACTTCTGTAGTAAAGAAACAAAAAAAAGCAGAGAAAGTAGTACTGCTGTGTCAATTTCTTTTTCTGGCATCATGTGTACATCCTTTCTACAATATTTATGCATGTGGACGTTGATTAGGCAAACCACCGTGACAGCATAGCACGAGTGATGTCGGGCTCCTATGCTTGACGGTGCAAAATAAATTTTTGTCCATGGCGGCCGCATTTAAATGGGGGTGAAATACAAAGCACAGCCATGAGCGAAGATATATTAGTGCATTGAAAAACCACAAGTGGTTTAAATTAATCTTGATAACCACGCTACAGCGTGCCTCAAAATCATATCTTGTTTGGCACATGAAAGCCTAACAATTGATGTTGAACAGACATATTTATTTTACGCAGACAGAGGCAAGCGGAAAAACTATAACTGTGTGTAATGCAAACTAAAGGATGAGTAAAAATCAAAGACATTCAATCATTCTCTAGCAAAGCATAAATTCTGATGTTGCTTAGCCAAGTCAGTCAGTGAGAAAGAAGCTCACCTCATCTGCTGACTCCAGAAATCTAAGCTTCGAGTATTTTGCTGCTGTATTCGTAACAAAAACCCTGTCTTCAGCACAAACTTAGTTTAACAGAGGCCTCTTAGCATCGAATACTCATCACGAGTGTATCTTTTAGTAGTTCAGCAGCTTAGGCGAACGTACTTCCGCATAAATCTTGTGGACAGGGCAGCTTTCCTTCCATGCCACTGTTCGCAAATTATGTAGACTACTTACTTGCATCATTCACTTCACGTGGGGGAATCAGATAGAGTTTGGTGGTGGTGATCAGATGAAACTTTTTTTTACATACCTCGTGCGTATATTGCATAATATTCAAGTTTTATTTCTCGCAAGACCCCATATAAATTTGGCTTTTTCGTCCTAGTTTCTACTGATGGGGGTCTTCAATAATGAATCTGGCAAACAGGCACAATTCGGTTTAGAAACCAGCCCGATATTACTATACGGGAGAGTGAGCAGAATATATTTTGCTCGTCTGACCGTTTGGATGCAATGCCACCTCTAATCTTATTGATAATATAGAGAAGGAAAACCGTACAGGCATACATCCTCCCTCATTTCAAACTATTCCCACACTTGAATACCAGGATCCTATGGTTTTGTCTCGGCACTGCTCGCTCGTACCGCCTGTACCAGCTGCCCCTCTCCACTGCGGGAGCAGCTCAGAAATTAGCGCTTCGGCCGGCAGCGCACTGCGGAAACTCCAGCGCTGGTTTCCTATTGCTGGAAAACATTACCCTTGGAGCTGCAAACGCGGCAGCACAGCAGGCGATCACCGCTGATGACTTTGAACAATTCAAAGTTCCCTGCATCCCACTTTTTGTGTGTTTTGTTAATTTGAAAACCTGCTTAATTGGAAGAATTTTCGCAGTCTCAGTGACTTTGAATTAACAAGGCTTCACTGTATTTGTTATGTTGATTGGGTGTATTGGAATAGTGAACAAGATTGTTTTAGCGTGTCACTAGTGGCATATATGATTGGGCTGGCAAAATTGTAGGTTGTAAACATATTTCAAAAAACATACACAGTTTTTTAGTTTGCCCGAACATGTCTAGTGTCTCTGTGTGTCTACTGTCTTCCTGAACATGTATACTGTTTTCCCAAGATCCTACAGACTGTCAACAGTTTACTAGAGGCAGAAACCAATGAATTTGTAGACTGTGAGGAGCTCTGTTGATGAACAAAGAGAGGTGCCAACAACTGCCAAAAATAGGAATTTTATGTGTTTACTGCTGAACAAGGTTTAGTGCAGCACAGGGTAAGATTCCCTGAAGCGATGCGTCAAGCAGCTCGACGACCCCTACCTAGGCCAGAGTACAACAGCAAATAAGGCCATTATTATGCTGTTTATCTCTGCCAATTAAAATGGCAGTGCCGCAAAATCCAGCCAGTTGATGTCTAATATTTTATTTGCTCTCCTGTAAATCTTTACAAAAAGCAAGTTAAGAAGCTGCTGAAGATCCACTACGTAGTATTGATTTTTCTGAAGAGAGCTCAATTTTTCCCAGTGATTTGTGCAACTTTGCTTATCTTGAAGTTTTCAACAGTTTCTATATTTTTGCATTAACGAGATATTACTGTATTCCTGCAATGTGGTGGCACATGTCAAGCAAGGTAAATGATTGGAAAAGTTACCCATTTCAATCATACAGGCAATGACCAATATGTACATCTTTGACCATCCTGTGACTGGTAGGCGATGATGTACATGCACATCCTTGACCCTCAAAAAATAAACCTCTAGTTAATTCTCATACAATAAAGTGGGGTGACAGGAATGCAATAAACACAATAGGCATATGCCTGAAATCTGGTTTCCATTATAACACACATTGACAGGAGTCCACCCTATGTACGGAAAACGCAGAAGCCTAGCTAATGCTTCAGCCGCACACAGTCATACTGCGCACGATTAACGTCCCCTCCCCATAGCTCTAATGATCGCAGCTTCAAGGGTTCGGGAGAATAAGGCAACAGGCTAGGTCAACAAAACAACACTTTATTGCTACGTCAGCAATAATGTGTAAATGTTGCGTAGAGGGACTGTCCGCTCTAAGCAGATAACAAAGGGTAGACGCTTACGCCTTTGGTCGTCAACGTTCTTGGCGCGTAGGAAGTATCTGGGGTGGTCCTTCGTCAGTGGCCGGCGCAAGAGAGCCCTTGTCACTGTCACGCTCATCTTGACCAACCTCCCGGTTTTCTTCTCCCCAATGAGGGTTGGTTCTCTCGCTAAAAGAGGGCAATGCGTTTCACGTGTGCCGGCCGTGGAGTGACAGGTCCCTTCGAAAGAGGCTTTGTTGTCTCGTTTCTCGAAGTGACAGACATGTCCTCACAACAAGGCTGCCGTAAAAAGGAAGAAACTATGGGAGCACGTGCATCTCCAAGATGTGTAGTAGGCAAGCCCAGACTTTTTTATGAGTGGAATGAGAATATAATACACGAGACTTGCAACAAGTTTCAGTTCCTGTTTAGCCTGCAAACAAGGCTTCCAATCCAAGGTTTCCGCTAGTCATAGCCTATGGAACACACAACCAACATGAGAAATGTCATGCATTACACTGAGCTGCTGTCCCCCCTCAGCCATTCCCCAAAATGTTTTCAACACAGATATTTTTTGAGACTCCGCATAAAAATACAAGTTTGTCCGGCACTTACCAGTTGCATCTCCTGATGTAGTCTCCCTGTATGTGATATCGACCATGTTAGGAGAGCTGACACTGATGCCAGCAGTCACTGTATCAGAGTCTCCAGTGCATGAGCAAACCACCCTGCACAGTAGTGGACAAATGATGTAGTCCTATACATGTTTTAGGTAGTGAACCACACTGAAGCTTTTCTATGGTAATAAGTTCCCACAAACTCAGGTGTGTGCATTCAAGAGCTATTATGCCCAGCCTTCAGCATGTCACTGCTATCAGTGTATGCCCAGCCTTTAGCATGCCACTGCTATCAGTGGTGGCCAAGCTTCATTCTATGTTCTGATTGCAGTAACAAATAGAGGGCAAAAAGCCAAGTGCCCCACCTACAAGCAGTCATAAAATGCTAAAAATCTGCTACAACACCAAGTCATACAAGACTGAAAACAATCTTATAATAATATGTAAAACAAAAATGCTAATAGAACTCACATTCACTGCTTACACTATATTCTATTAAAACCAGTCATTGTCTGCTTTTTCAAGCAGTGCTAGAAGAAATTCAATACAAGTTTCCTCATGAAACACCTATCTCAATAACAGCAAAATTTTCTTATAAATCTCTTGCCACATGCACCTGTCGACAAATGTCTTTGACACTGTTTTATACAGAGTCAATGACATTTGGCAACTTCTAAAATAATACATAAAACTTGTTCGAGCTCTAATGTCTCCCCCTTGTTTTTTTTTTCTTTTATTTCAATGTAGACCACCGGCTTTTGCTTGCACATCTGAACGCACGCATGTGGTGTGGCTGGTTTTTGTTTCATCTGTTGGGTGGTTATTGATCCTTGTGTTCATAAAGCAGATGGCTGTCTGGTTGATCGCTTGTTACTCATTTGTTTATTGCTCCCCGGTGTGCGATTACATGTTTTCATGTGGTGCTAAATTACCGAAATCATGCCGCCATGGCTCCATTTGCTGTTTTGAGGATTTGGAAAAATCTAACTCCGTCGCATTGGCGAAAACAATCTCTGAATCCGGACAGGCCGCCATTGGAACCTGAACTTGGCAACGTTTAACGCTAGAACCTTATATAGTGAGGGAAGTCTAGCTGTACTATTCGAGGAGCCAGAGGGTGTTAAATGGGATATAATAGGGCTCAGTGAGGTTAGGAGGACAGATGAGGCTTATAAGGTGCTACAGAATGGGCACGTTCTTTGCTATAGGGGCTTGGCTGACAGAAGAGAACTGGGAGTGGGGTTCCTAATTCACAGAAACATAGCTGGCAACATAGAAGAATACTATAGCATTAATGAAAGGGTGGTAGGTATCGTAATTAAACTGAATACAAGATACAAGTTCAAGAGGATACAGGCTCACGCGCCTACATCCAGCCATGATGACGCTTCAGTTGAAAGCTTCTATGAAGACGTGGAATCAGCAATGAGTAAGGTAAAAACACAGTATAAAATACTGATGGGAGACTTTAATGCAAAGGTAGGGAAGATGCAGGATGGAGACCAGGCAGTAGGAGACTATGGCATCGGTACTAGAAATGCCAGAGGAGAGCTACTAGTAGAATTCGCAGAACACAAAAATTTACGGATTTTGAATACCTTCTACCGAAAACGAGGAAACCGCAAGTGGATATGGAGGAGCCCTAATGGCGAAAATAAGAACGAAATAGACTTTACAATGAGTGCACAGCCAGGCATCGTGCAATATGTGGAAGTGGTTGGCAAGGTACGATGCAGTGACCATAGAATACTACAATCTCGAATTCGCCTAGACTTGAAGAAGGAACGAGAGAAACTGATACGCAAGAAGCCAATCAATGAGCTAGCACTGAGAGGGAAAGTACAGGAATTCAGATTCTCACTTCAGAACAGGCACTCGGCTCTTAGTGAGGAAACCAACCTTAGCGTAGATACAATGAATGATAATCTGACGAGTATCATTACGGAATGTGCAGTGGAAGTTGGAGGCAGGGTAGTTAGACAGGACACCGGCAAGCTTTCCCAGGAAACGAAGAATCTCATTAAGAAGCATCAAATCATGAAAGTCTCAAGTACAACAAACAAAATAGAACTGGCAGAGCTTTCAAAGTTGATTATTAGGCATAAGGTATGCGATGTGAGAAGGTATAACATGGAGAGAATTGAACACGCGCTGAAAAACGGAGGAAGCATTAAAGCAGTGAAGAGGAAACTTGGGATAGGCAAAAATCAGATGTATGCACTAAGGGACCAAGAAGGCAAAATAACTATCAATATGAATAGGATAGTTAAAATAGCAGAGGAATATTACAGAGATCTGTACAGTAGCCGGGATAACCACAACTTTAATACTATAAGAACTAGCAGTAACCCAGATAACACCACATCAGTAATGACAGAAGAAGTCAGAAAAGCTTTGGAGAGCATGCAAAAATGCAAAGCTGCTGGTGAGGATCAGGTAACATCAGATCTGCTGAAAGATGGAGGACAGATTGTGTCAGAAAAACTAGCCATCCTGTTTACGAGGTGTCTCCTGACGGGAAAAGTACCAGAGTCTTGGAAGCTTCAAGAAGCTTCTCGTTTGGAAGCTTCTCATTTTCAAGAAGCTTCAAGACTGTAGTAGATCATTTCGATAAGATCACGCCCACTCTGTGAACTGTACAGATTATTCTGGGACCTACGTCACCGCCAACGATAACCCTAGAACATTTGTTGGCAAGAGTATAAATGCCAACGCACTTTGCCACTTGTCAGTAGTTGATCGACGGCTGACGCTTCGTTCACTGCTATCTGTGCAAGACTGCTCTTGTAATCGGACTTGCCATTTACCGGGCACAGGTTCGCCCAAATAAACAGTTAAATCCCAACACAAAGTCTCCTGTCTTTGGCCACGTCACGACCCCGTGACATCTGGTGGAGGTGCTGCTTCGTTCATGTACCGGACGCCCCCGTCAAGCCGTGAACCCAGCACACGTCGCGGAGAAGACACCGACGCCAACCAGGAGCAGTGAACAAGCCGCCGACAGCAAGGTCTACCACCAGAATACGGGCTTCTACAAGACAAGGCGAAGAAGACCAAGGCCATGACCTTGACTGCAGCGACATTGACAACCGCAGCCTCTCAGCCCGCGATCGTCATGCATCAACCCAGGAACCACCAACTTTCCATGGGTCATCGTTTGAAGACCCGGAGACCTGGCTAGAAACATACGACCGTGTGACGGCCCTCAAGCACGGGGACAATGAAGAAAAGCTCCGTCGTGCGTACTTTTACCTAGAAGACACCGCAAGGACCTAGCTCGAGAATACGGAGTCCACGCTCCGAACGTGAGATGTCTTCTGCGGCGCATGCCTGCAAACGTTCGCGAACGTTGCTCGCAAATAGAGGGCCGCTCCTTTACTAGAGACCCAGGTTCAGCTATCAAATGAAAATATTGCCATTTTCACAGAGGAGATGACCCGCCTATTCCGTCACGCTGACCCAGACATGCCCGAGGAGAAGAAAGTTCGTTTCCTCATGCGAGGGGTTAAACAGGAGATCTTCGCGGGACTAATAAGGAATCCACCGAACACCATCAAAGAATTTGTATCCGAGGCGACCACCATCGAAAAGAACCTTGACATGCGCACCAGACAGTATAATCGCCGCCTGACTCCTCCAAAATGCGCTGCTGCTCAAGCCAGTGACTCCGATGACCTGCATGAAACGATCAGAGCGATCGTGCGAAAAGAGCTGCGCAAACTGTTGCCTTCGGCGCAGCCTCAAGTGAATTCGATCGCCGACATTGTGCGAGAAGAAGTACGGCAATCGCTTCAAATTCCCCAAGTACTGCTGCCCGAGCCGGAAACTATGAGCTATGTCACTGCGGTGCACAACAACGCTCCTACCCGTCCACGTCAAAACGCCGCCCCATCGCACTTTCGTCGCCAGACGCCACCGCCGCCACCACCCCCACTGACGTCCTACCGTTCGCCAGCAGGCCAGTGCAGTGCGCCGAGGAAAACAGACGTTTGGCGACCGCCCACTCTGCTACCACCGCGGCGAGGCCGGGCACACATACCACCATTGCCAGTACCGACAGATGAAACTGCATGGCTTCGCCGTCAATGCACCACGTCCGAAGCCAGGAGAACGACACCGTGACATCGCCGACTGACAGGATCTCAATGGACACCACGAAGTCCTTCCTGTTTGCCGTTACCCAGCCGACGCATGTCACCGCACCACCGGCAGTACTCTGGCCCAACGTGAGGTCAGTCTTCTAGCCCATATCCGGGAAACTAAGGGCAGCAACCGATGGAGGTGCGGTTGCTGTGCGACGAACTACCAAAGATCTTTTTCCGACGACGCCGCCGCGACGGGGCTTTCCGAGCACAACGCCAACCAGGCAAAGCCCTGATGGCGACCCCTCACTTACAAAAAGTGACCTGATGACGCAACATGGAAGCAGCGGCACAAGCCGATGCAGCGCGACCTGACGCCACGCCCTCAATGTAATGCAAGACGGTGAACTAGCGACCTAAACGTTCTTATCGACGGCCACAGTGCGACCATTCTCGTCGATACTGGAGCCGACTATTCCGTCATCAGTGGGTCGTTCGCCACGAAGTTGAAGAAAGTTAGGACAGCTTGGGAAGGCCCTGAAATCTCCACAGCCGGAGGTCACCTCGTAACGCCTGCAGAAATCTGCACAGGGAGAGTCAAAATTAATGGCCATATTTATTCTACAGACTTCGTAGTCCTACAGCATTGCTCGAGAATTGTCATCCTTGGCATGGACTTCTTATGCCTCCATGGTGTTGTCATCAAGCTAAGAACAAAGTCGATAACGTTATCCACAGAAGAAGCACTAACACTGTGCACGCCGTCAGGAAACCATGCCTTGAATGTGCTGGAAGAACAAGTCACTATTCTGCCTCACTCTAGCGTCATTATTTCAGTCGGCATTCCTAAATCACCAGTCTTGGAAGGCGTCGTTGAAGGCAGTCAGCATCTGTTGGTCACACGAAATATTTGCGTCGCAAGAGGAATTGCAGAGCTGCGGGAAGGCCAAGCAACGGTTATGCTCACGAATTTCAGCAATGAGTATAAACATGTGAAGAAAGAACACCGGTCACATGCATCGAAAAAATTGTGGAAGCCACCAGTGCTTTCGCCTTCGCCCATTCTGCGGAACCTGCTCAGAGGAGCCAAGCCCCTCCCACAGCTTTCGACTTCAATCCCAGACTTCCGAATCATAAGCAAGAACCGCTCAAGGCCCTGCTTCTGCAATACGAAAATTGCTTTTCGTCATCACCAAAAATTCGGCGGACCCCAATCACGAAACATCGCATCATAACCGAAGAAAAGGCCAGACCACTCCGTCAGAGTCCGTACAAGGTTTCGGCGCGAGAACGCGAGGCCATGAAGAGACAAGTTGATGAAATGCTGCAGGATGACATAATCCAGCCGTCCAAGAGTTCATGGGCGTCCCCCGTGGTGTTACTGAAGAAAAAGGATGGAACCCTATGTTTCTGTGTCGATTAGCGCCGCCTCAACAAAATCACAAGAAAGGACATGTATTCTCTCCCAGGAATAGACGACGCACTTGATAGGCTTCATAACGCCAAGTACTTTTCATCAGTGGACCTCAAGACTGGCTGATGGCAAATCAAAGTCGACGAAAGAGACCGAGACAAAACGGCGTTTATAACACCGGACGGCCTCTTCGAGTTTAAGGTGATGCCCTTCGGTCTTTGCTTAGCGCCTGACTTTTTAACGCGTTATGGATACAGTACTGGCAAGATTGAAGTGGCAGACTTGCCTTGTGTACTTGGACGACCTCGTCGTGATTTCCTTGAGTTTCGACGAGCATCTTCGGCGCCTTGAAGCTGTACTTCAAGCCATCAAGACGTCCAGACTCACACTGAAGCCAGAAAAGTGCAGACTTGCATACGAGGAGCCCTTGTTTCTGGAGCACATGATTGGCAAGTCTAGAGTTCGTCTCAATACACGGAAAACAGCCACATGCCGACTTCCCGCTGCCCACTGACAAAAAGGCAGTGTGCCGATTTCCGGGCCTGTGTGCCTATTATAGGCGATTCGTGAAAAAACTTCGCCCGCATCGCCGATCCACTCACTAAACTTACCAAGGCTGATGTGGAGTTCAAGTGGGAAACGCCGCAGGAACACACATTCAAGGAGCTTAAACATCGCCTCCTGATGCCTCCGTTACTTGCCCACTTCGTTGAATTCGCCGACACAGAAATGCACACTGACGCAAGCAGCGTAGGTCTTGGCGTCGTTCTTGTGCAGATGGCTGACGGACTTGAAATGATTCTTAATTACGCCAGCCAATTGCTATCCAAAGCAGAAGGCAATTATTCCACAACAAAAAAAGAGTGCATTGCCATCATCTGAGCTATGTCGAAATTTCGCCCCTACCTCTACAGCAGGCCCTTCAAAGTTGTAAGCGACCACCGCACCTTGTCTTGTCTAGCTTTCTTGAAGGACCCTTCAGGTCGCCTCGCACAGTGAAGCCTGAGACTTCAAGAATATGACGTTACCGTCGTTTACAAGTCTGGCAAGAAACACTTCAGGGCCGACTGCCTCTTTCATGTGCCTGCGACCAACCACCGCCCGACAACCCCGAGGACGACTACTTCTTGGGAACGATAAATACCGACGACTTTGCTAAACGACAGCAGGCCGACCCGGAACTTAAAGCCCTAATAGAATACCTCGAAGGCAGGACCGCGGAAGTCCCGAAAGTATTCAAGAGTGCACTTGCATTGTTTTTCCTGCGAAACGGTCTTCTCCAAAAGAAAAACTTTTCCCCGCTTCGAGCCAAATACCTTTTTGTGATGCCTTCAGCTCTGCGACCAGAACTATTGCAGGCCCTACACGATGATACGACGGCAGGGCACCTCAGTGTTTCTCGCACGCTTGCGAGGATACAAGAAAGGAACTACTGGCCACGTCTTACCACCGACGTCACTCGTTATGTGAGGACATGCCGGGACTGTCAGCAACGCAGTACACCGCCGACAAGGCCAGCGGAACTTCTGCAGCCAATGAACCACCTCGCCGACCATTCCAGCAGATTGGTATAGACCTACTGGGGCCGTTCCCGACGTCAGCTTTCGGACACAAGTGGATCGTGGTAGCTACCGGCTACCTCACCCGCTACGCCGAGACAAAAGCCCTGCCCAAAGGCAGTGCATCCGAGGTAGCTAAGTTCTTCGTCGAAAATATTGTCCTACGTCACGGCGCCCCTGAGGTCCTTATCACCGACAGAGGAACGGCATTTACTGCTGACCTAACTCAAGCGATCTAGGCATACAGCCAGACAAACCACCGCCGGACGACAGCGTACCACTGGACACCATTCTTCCGTACGTGACCTTCGCATACAACACGGCTGTGCACCTAGGAGACGACGGAGATATTTCCATACAAATTGGTCTAAGGAAGGAGCCCGGCAAAGACGCTCGATGCTATGTTACCCAACGTCAACGACGAAGAAAACCTCAATGTGAGTGAGTACCTTCAACGTGCCGAAGAAGCCCGACAACTCGTGCGTCTACGTGTCAAGAATCAACAGATGACCAACAGCCGCTGTTACAATCTTCGACGACGCTTCGTGGATTACCAGCCCGGTGAAGGTGTTTGGGTGTGGACGCCGATACGCTCACGTGGACTAAGTGAAAAGCTTCTGCGACAGTACTTTGGATCAAACAGGGTGGTTCGACGTGTCGGCCCACTTGATTATGAGGTTGTCCCCGATGGCATGACGAACTCTCAACAACGCCGATCGCGATTGGAAGTCGTCCATGTCGTGCGCCTCAAGCCATTTTATGTGCGGTAACAAACTAAAATAGTGTTTTTTTTGTATTTTTGCTGTATCCTAATTTATTTATTGTACTTTCTTGCATTATTGTTGTACCTTCATCTTTATTTAAAGCATCCGGACGATGTCTTTTTCAGAGGGGGGCAATGCCACGCTCCATTTTTCAAATTTTGTTATCGCCCCAATACACTACACAATTCTCAGCGCAAACCACGCCTGCAGTTTTCGAGAAGCTTCAGGACTATATAAGATCATTTAGATAACATCATGCCCACTCTGCGAACTCTACAGATTACTCCAGGACCTACGTCATTGCCAGCGATTATCCTAGAACTTTCGATGGCAAGAGTATAAATGCCAACGTACTTCGCGGCGTGTCAGTAGTTGATCAACGGCCGATGCTCCGTTCGCTGCTATCTGTGCAAGACTGCTACTGTAATCGGACTTGCCATTTACCGGGCACAGGTTCGCCCAAGTAAACAGTTAAATCCCAACACAAAGTGTCCTGTCTTTGGCCTTGTCATGACCCCGTGACAATATAAATTAGAACAGAAGCGAATTCGAATATCCTAATATTCGTTTGAGTATTCGAAGCATTCCAAGAATTGCACAAGCACACGAACAAATGTTCTGGAACATCGAATATTCGAGGAATATTCGAGTTCAAATATTCAAAATTTTTGAATATCTGGTTATCGAATTATAATAAAGAACTGTGACTGTGAATAAAGAACTGTGTAAGCCAGCGTAATCAGCGACAACGTCCAGGCCGAGCGTCTCGTGCTTAGCACTGACAATGTGTTTGCCGAATTTTGCATGACCCACTACATTCATCATTACATATTTCCCCCTCGCTGAAGACGGTGCCAAGTAAGTGTTCTAAGGTGTCGTGAGGACAGGCGGTTCGTGATACGGTTTGAGGCGATCCGCATGTACGATTTCACGGCCTCGGCGACGCATGTCCACAATGGCTGTGAGGGGTACGATGACGTAGTTAACAGCGGAAGTTCGTTCTATGACACGATAAGGTCCATGGTACCTGCTGAAAAACATGGTAGAGGTACCAGGAGAAGCACTGGGGGCACCCACAGCCAAACAAGAGAGTTGGGCGAAAACTGGTAGTTGGACCGTCCATTGTCGTGACGAAATTTCTGTAGCCCTTGTTTTTGTGTTGTAAGGGTGCGAGCTAATTCCCAACATTCTTCCGCATACTGAGCGGCTTCGGAAACTGGTGTGCCTTCGAATGAGTCGGGTCGGTAGGGGCGAATGGTGTCGATTGGAGATGATGGTTCTTGACCATAAAGTAAAAAGAAGGAAGAAAAGCCTGTCGTCGCTTGAGGTGTCGTGTTGTAAGCGTACGTTACGTAAGGAAGGATAAGATCCCAGTTGGTGTTGTCGGAGGCGACATACATAGAAAGCATGTCGCCAAGAGTACGGTTGAAATGCTCGGTCAAGCCATTTCTTTGTGGACGATATGCAGTAGTACACCGGTGAATCACATGGCATTAAGCAAGAAGTTCTTGAATAACATCTTCGAGAAAGACGGGGCCTCGGTCACTCAAAAGTTCACGTGGAGCACCGTGACGCAGAACAAAACATTGCAGCAGGAAAGACGCAACGTCACGTGCCGTCGCGGCTGATAGAGCGGCCGTCTCTGCATATCTCATGAGATGGTCGATTGCTACAATAATCCAGCGATTCCCAGCTGATGTATATGATAGAGGACCATAAAGGTCTATTCCAACCCGGTCGAATGGTTGCACTGGGCATGGTAACGGCTGCATTGGGGCAGTAGGATGGCTAGGATCGTGCTTGCGGCCCTGGCACTCCGTGCAAGATCGAATGTACTTTTGAACGAATGTGTACATGCCGCGCCAATAAAACCGAAAACGTAGCCTTGCGTAGGTTTTGAACAAACTGGCGTGCGCACACTGCGGATCGGCATGAAAAGCAGCCCATATGCTCGCACAGAGATGCCTGGGTATGACGAGAAGCAATGTGTGGCCCTCAGAATGGTAGTTGTGGCGATAAAGTATTCCATCACGGATAGCAAAGTGAGAGGCTTGTCAGTGTAGCGCTCGAGATGGCGGGTGGGCGAGTGTTTCAGATAGGTAATTAATCAGAGACGCAATTCACGAATCTTTGCGCTGCTCCGCAGCCATGTTGATGGGTCCTGATAGTGGAAGAAAGTTGTCTTGGATGTAGGCAATTGCAATATTAGTAGAAACAGGGGAACGCGAAAGAGCGTCGGCATCGACGTGGTTCTGCTCTGAGCGATAAATGACACGGATGTCATACTCTTGGAGCCGTAAAACCCATCGCGCCAAGCGTCCGGAGGGATCTTTGAGGGAGGATAACCAGCAGAGCGCGTGGTGATTGATAACAACATCGAAAGGGCGGCCGTACCGATAAGGCCGAAATTTTGTAATGGCCCAGATAATCGCTAGGCATTCTTTCTCAGTTACCAAATAATTTGCTTATGTTCTTGTAAGAATGCGGCTCGCGTACGCAATAACATATTCTTGGTAACCAGGCTTTCGTTGGGCGAATACAGTGCCAAGACCGACACCACTGGCATCTGTGTGGAATTCTGTGGGAGCGCTTGAATCGAAATGAAACAGTATGGGTGGTCTTGTAAGCAGTTCACGGAGCTTCGGGAAGGCATTGTTGCAGGCTGGAGACCACGCAAATAGATTACGATCTCCCTGAAGTAGGTCTGTCAGAGGTGCCATGATCAAGGCGAAATCCCGGACGAAGCGGCGGAAGTATGAGCAAAGCCCAATGAAACTATGCAGCTCCTTAAGAGACGCGGGCCTTGGGAACTCGCGAACAGCACGTAGCTTAGCAGAGTCAGGAAGAACGCCATCTTTTGACACGACGTGTCCAAGAATGGTCAGCTTGCGTGCTCCAAAGTGACACTTCTTCAAGTTAAGTTGGAGGCCTGCTGCAGAGAGGCAGCGTGGAACCTGTTCCAAGCGATGAAGGTGCATGGGCAAATCGGGCGAAATTACTACTACATTATCTAAGTAGCACAAACATGTGTTCCATTTGAGGCCTCGTAGGATAGTGTCCATCATGCACTCAAATGTTGCCGGCGCATTGCATAGGCCGAATGGCATCACGTTAAATTCATATAAGCCGTCTGGTGTAACAAAGGCAGTTTTTGACCTATCATCTGGATTCATGGGCACTTGCCAGTACCCAGAGCATAGATCAAGAGAGGAAAAGAACTCTGCGCCTTGTAAAGAGACGAAGGCATTATCGATTCGAGGCAAAAGATAAACATCTTTTCATGTTATTTTGTTTAGACGACGATAATCTACGCAAAAGCGTATCTTGCCATCCATATCTTTAACTAAAACAACTGCCGATGCCCAAGGACTGTTTGATCGTTGAACGACACCGCGCTTTAGCATGTCACCTACTTGTTCATCGATGACACGGTGTTCAGTCGGCAAAACACGATACGGTCGCTGCCGTAGTGGTATGTGATTACCTGTGTCGATCTGGTGGCATACAGTAGATTTTCGACCTAAAGTAGCACTGTGACTGTCAAAAGATGGTCAGAACTTGTAAAAGAGGCTCAAAAGCTCACACTTATGTTGTGGGTTTAGGCCTTCGTCGATGACACGGTTGAAAATGTCGGTAGTGGAAGGGTCATTCACAGAGCTACAGGAGAGGGTGCTGACTCCCTATGATCCGTCAGGTACGTCAAGTGTGGCGATGGTTTCAAATGATTCTATCGAGCCTATACATTCACCCCGAAGCAGCGTAATCGTGAATGGGAACGAATTCCCCACAGGCACGTCGGTCGCACAACCTTGAAGAGTAAGGAGAGCAGTTGGGAGTGGTGGTAGGTGGCGATGAACGAAAGCAGAGGAAGGCGTGAAGAATGCGGTAGCGTCGACGACAGCGGAACACGACACAGGTGCGAGGACAGTAGCGCGCATAGGGATCTGGGTGTTGTCACTAATTACCAACTTTGCGTAGAAAGGGCGATCGTCCGCAGGTAGAGCATCACCAAGGGGACAAAAGACGACTTCTGCGTGGGCGCAATCAATGACGGTTTGGTGATGGGAGAAAAAATCCCAACCTCAAATGATGTGGTGAGAACAGTGCGGGAGTACTACGAACTGCACTGTGTAGGGCACTCCTTGAATTACAAGTCTGGCAGTACACACAGCCACAGGCTGCACAGGCTGTACAGTGGCAGTATGAAGACATGAACCTATGTAAGACGTTGTCACTTTTCGAATTGAACGGCAAACTTTTTCGACGATGACAGAAAATGCAGCACCAGTATCAATAAGGGCAAGTACGGGTACACCTTCAAGAACAGCATTAATTACATTCAGCGGCAAACGAAGAGAGCTTGTGCTTTGCGACGAGGATGCAATTCTCGCTTTGGGAACTGCGTCATTTAGTTTTCCGCGTCGATTGTAGGGGGTGTCAGCGCATTGGGAAGGGCGAGCGTCGACGTGGAGAAGGAAATCGGCAATCAGGAGCTGGTCGGTGGCTTGGTCGAGGAGCGTACAATTCGGGGTCTGGAGTGTAGGGAGTGTACATGTAATTGTTCTTTTATGGACGTGGGTTTTCATGTGTGTGGAGTGGGCGGCTGCGGCACAGACGTGTGACGTGTCGAGGTAGACCACACGGAAAGCAGATCGGTCGGTTGTCGGCAGTGCGCCATGGATTAGAAACTCGGCGGACTGGAGGTCGTGTTGGCTGGCCGGCATAAACAGGAGCAGGCAGTGGAGGCGGCGCTTGGAACGTCTGTGGTCGTTCTGCTGCTTCGGCATACGTCAATGGTGCATTGACTGGTGGCGCCAGCTGCGAAGGAAGAACCTCAAACACTTGGTCTTGTATAATAGTTCGTAGTGTAGGGCTAAACGCCCCCCTGCGCTCCAGTAGGCCAGAGATAAGCGAGAGTTGGGGGGCAACTTCTTCGTGCATAATATCTTTGATCTGCGAGAGGAATACGGGGTCTTGCAAGGGAGTTAAGCCGGACATCGATTTCTGATGTGGGATAGCACGGCGGGTGACGAGACGTTGCCGGCGGAGCTCATCATAGCTTTGGCAGAGCTCGGTAACTTGGGCGACAGTAGCAGGGCTTTTTGAAATGAGCATCTGGAAGGCGTCCTTGTCGATACCCTTAAAAATATACTTGATGCGATCCACCTCTGTCTTGTTCGCATCGACGCGTTTGCACAAGTCAATGACCCCTTGTATGTAACTTGCGAAATTCTCACCAGGCAGTTGAGATCTAGACTGAAGGCACTGCTCCGCACGAAGTTTGCGGTCAGCAGGATGACCAAAGACTTCACAGAACCTTGCCTTGAATGCTGTCCAGTTTGGAACGTCGGTCTCATAGTTCCGAAGCCACAAGTGGGCAATACCACTGAGGTAAATGCCGACAGTGGCCAGTCTCGTGGCTTTGTCCCATTTGTTCAAGACACTCACGAGTTTGTAAGTAGCCAGCCAGTCGTCGACATCGTGATCGTCAGTGCCGCTGAATATGGGAGGATCCCGCTGACGGACCACGCCGGAGCACACGATGGCCTGGGGGGCCATAGGTGGAGGGCTTGTGGCAGATGCAGTGGTCATGACGGCAGGTCGTGTCCGGCTTCGCAACTCCAGGATTGTAAGGAGACCCAGCAAGCTCCACCAATTATAATAAAGAACTGAGACAGTCATAACTGTTATTCGAGACCAGGTAGGAGCGTAGGCCTAGCCAGCGAAATCAGCGACAAGGTCCGGGCCGAGCGTCTTGTGCTTAGCACTGACAATGTATTTGCCGAGCTTTGCATGACCCACTACATTCATGATTACAGATTCAAATACGATTATTACAAGTGCAATAATCGCCAAATATTCGAAACTTTTCAATATTTCCACATCCCTAATAATGATCAAAGAACAACATAGCGTAAGGGTACATGACGAGACAATGCTGACTGCATCAAAGGTGACTATTTCCCAGTTTTTAGTGTTTGTATGTTTGTGAGCTAAGGTTAATACAACACATAATCTTTATTTATAAAAAGTCGTCTAGGTGTTTTAAAAAATGATAGTTCTTCTCAGGATACTTGAACGCAGAAACTTTGGTCTATCTATATGTCACACAATTTAGTCACCCAACCTAAGTTTAGGCATTCACTGTATGCCCAGCTCTCTTGAACTGGTGGCTGCATTTATACTAGTGAACATTGTCGATCAAAAAGCAAACATTACGCATATCTGAAACGCCACATTAATACATAGGTACAGTGCAGACCATTTATAACGTAGCTGCTTACAGTGCAGGATCGGTTACAACGTAGTTCTTTTCGACTCCCATTTACCCTTCTACGTACCCGCATACCACTTATTGTGCAGTTTCCGAGATAAAAGACCAGTTATAATGCGGTTGCTGGAGATCTTTTCTGACAAACGCAACAGTGAGTGCGTGTCTGGAGAGATGCGCTGGGTGCATCGCTGGGGAGCGAGCGATGAAATCATTATGGAGGAGGAGGGGAGGCAGAGTGAACAAAGGAAGGGCAGAGGAAGAAAAAGTCGCAGGATATCCACCGAGTGGATGATGATGAGTGGGGCGAAGCGTCCATCAGCCCGTCCGTGCTTCTCTTCACCCATTCGTTTTTGCTTCCACCCGTCTGCTCGACCATCTATGCGTCCACCTGTCGGTTCGTCTTCTAGTCTGTTTGTCTGTCTGTCTGTTCGTGCATCCATCTAGTGAACACTCCAAGTACTGCTATCTCGCATCCCCTGTGGCACATACCCGCTCCATGCGTCCGTCCAGTCGTCTGTCCATGCGTGCGTCCATCTAGTAAACATTCCAAGTACCACAATCTCCCATCCCAATGGCTACATATGACAACGACGAAGGATGGACAGACCCACATCTTAAGGAGCTTCACCCCGAAAAAGAAAAAAAAAAGTTACACCATCTTCCACTAAAGGATCACATATGAGTAGAATGCGAAGCAGCACATAGATTGACTGTTTATCATGGACACATTGCCTAATGTTTTGCGTCCTTGCAAGTGGAGCGCACCATGAGTTCACTGTAGTGTTTGTTGTTGTTACTCATCCCGAACTCTTGTTACAGCGTTGCCACGCAGGCTCATCACTATGCGATTCGGGAGCACATCGGCTCATTGCGTGCCAGCAATATCTCATTTCTTGACGCTATTACCTGATTTTTGATGCTGTGTTCGGTTGGTCACTCCGGTCCTATGACTCAGAGTTACCAGATACCTAGGCAGCTGACAATCAGAGCGCGAGAGGCAGCGTACCAAACGAATATCTTGGCGATCTGGGAGCAGCGCGCTTATACCGCCACCGTGCAGCCAGTGTGGGAAGCTGCCAGGTAAACAATCCTGCCCCGTATCAACAAACGGCGCCGATCAGTTCAGTGGACATCTTGGACAAGTGGATACAGTGACAGCCTTCTCAGCTCGACACATGAACCTGGCAAGCGTCACCGTCCAAGCTGTTATCTTCAATGCAAATAATGTGGCTCTTTGCGAGCTGCTGCAACAACAGCATCGACAATTTCTCCCACTTCGCTAGCCACTTACTTATGGACATGGAGCATTTATCGCTTTGTAGGTGTGAACTCGCCACACACACGCTCAAGAATGCCACTAAGAATGCACGTGTGTGAAGTATCATGCACCCAGCAATGTCTGCTTCCAAATCACGCACTCAAGCTATTGGCGCTGTTCATCTGGTTCACTGGGAAAACAGCGTTGCATTGACCGGTGAGAATTAGACACACGCACACTTTCGGAGTTCTGTCAGTTACGTCATCCCCATGCATGATCACATCAAGAATGACCATTTTGTCCACTACAGCTGTGGCAACGACAATCACACGCGCTGTAGAAGACAGTGGGTGCGCTGATAACATGCACATTTCCGAAGGTTCGAGCACGTTGCGCTCTACCTTCATTCGACAGTTTCGGTACTAAAGTCCATATCACCATCCGCGATCAGGAGAAGCGTTCGGAACATTCAAGTTTTGGCCCAATGGACACAATGGAATTTGGCTGGACAATTTCTGGAATTTGTATCTGCTGATACGTAGCTTAGCAGAGTCAGGAAGAACGCCATCTTTTGACACGACGTGTCCAAGAATGGTCAGCTTGCGTGCTCCAAAGTGACACTTCTTCAAGTTAAGTTGGAGGCCTGCTGCAGAGAGGCAGCGTGGAACCTGTTCCAAGCGATGAAGGTGCATGGGCAAATCGGGCGAAATTACTACTACATTATCTAAGTAGCACAAACATGTGTTCCATTTGAGGCCTCGTAGGATAGTGTCCATCATGCACTCAAATGTTGCCGGCGCATTGCATAGGCCGAATGGCATCACGTTAAATTCATATAAGCCGTCTGGTGTAACAAAGGCAGTTTTTGACCTATCATCTGGATTCATGGGCACTTGCCAGTACCCAGAGCATAGATCAAGAGAGGAAAAGAACTCTGCGCCTTGTAAAGAGACGAAGGCATTATCGATTCGAGGCAAAAGATAAACATCTTTTCATGTTATTTTGTTTAGACGACGATAATCTACGCAAAAGCGTATCTTGCCATCCATATCTTTAACTAAAACAACTGCCGATGCCCAAGGACTGTTTGATCGTTGAACGACACCGCGCTTTAGCATGTCACCTACTTGTTCATCGATGACACGGTGTTCAGTCGGCAAAACACGATACGGTCGCTGCCGTAGTGGTATGTGATTACCTGTGTCGATCTGGTGGCATACAGTAGATTTTCGACCTAAAGTAGCACTGTGACTGTCAAAAGATGGTCAGAACTTGTAAAAGAGGCTCAAAAGCTCACACTTATGTTGTGGGTTTAGGCCTTCGTCGATGACACGGTTGAAAATGTCGGTAGTGGAAGGGTCATTCACAGAGCTACAGGAGAGGGTGCTGACTCCCTATGATCCGTCAGGTACGTCAAGTGTGGCGATGGTTTCAAATGATTCTATCGAGCCTATACATTCACCCCGAAGCAGCGTAATCGTGAATGGGAACGAATTCCCCACAGGCACGTCGGTCGCACAACCTTGAAGAGTAAGGAGAGCAGTTGGGAGTGGTGGTAGGTGGCGATGAACGAAAGCAGAGGAAGGCGTGAAGAATGCGGTAGCGTCGACGACAGCGGAACACGACACAGGTGCGAGGACAGTAGCGCGCATAGGGATCTGGGTGTTGTCACTAATTACCAACTTTGCGTAGAAAGGGCGATCGTCCGCAGGTAGAGCATCACCAAGGGGACAAAAGACGACTTCTGCGTGGGCGCAATCAATGACGGTTTGGTGATGGGAGAAAAAATCCCAACCTCAAATGATGTGGTGAGAACAGTGCGGGAGTACTACGAACTGCACTGTGTAGGGCACTCCTTGAATTACAAGTCTGGCAGTACACACAGCCACAGGCTGCACAGGCTGTACAGTGGCAGTATGAAGACATGAACCTATGTAAGACGTTGTCACTTTTCGAATTGAACGGCAAACTTTTTCGACGATGACAGAAAATGCAGCACCAGTATCAATAAGGGCAAGTACGGGTACACCTTCAAGAACAGCATTAATTACATTCAGCGGCAAACGAAGAGAGCTTGTGCTTTGCGACGAGGATGCAATTCTCGCTTTGGGAACTGCGTCATTTAGTTTTCCGCGTCGATTGTAGGGGGTGTCAGCGCATTGGGAAGGGCGAGCGTCGACGTGGAGAAGGAAATCGGCAATCAGGAGCTGGTCGGTGGCTTGGTCGAGGAGCGTACAATTCGGGGTCTGGAGTGTAGGGAGTGTACATGTAATTGTTCTTTTATGGACGTGGGTTTTCATGTGTGTGGAGTGGGCGGCTGCGGCACAGACGTGTGACGTGTCGAGGTAGACCACACGGAAAGCAGATCGGTCGGTTGTCGGCAGTGCGCCATGGATTAGAAACTCGGCGGACTGGAGGTCGTGTTGGCTGGCCGGCATAAACAGGAGCAGGCAGTGGAGGCGGCGCTTGGAACGTCTGTGGTCGTTCTGCTGCTTCGGCATACGTCAATGGTGCATTGACTGGTGGCGCCAGCTGCGAAGGAAGAACCTCAAACACTTGGTCTTGTATAATAGTTCGTAGTGTAGGGCTAAACGCCCCCCTGCGCTCCAGTAGGCCAGAGATAAGCGAGAGTTGGGGGGCAACTTCTTCGTGCATAATATCTTTGATCTGCGAGAGGAATACGGGGTCTTGCAAGGGAGTTAAGCCGGACATCGATTTCTGATGTGGGATAGCACGGCGGGTGACGAGACGTTGCCGGCGGAGCTCATCATAGCTTTGGCAGAGCTCGGTAACTTGGGCGACAGTAGCAGGGCTTTTTGAAATGAGCATCTGGAAGGCGTCCTTGTCGATACCCTTAAAAATATACTTGATGCGATCCACCTCTGTCTTGTTCGCATCGACGCGTTTGCACAAGTCAATGACCCCTTGTATGTAACTTGCGAAATTCTCACCAGGCAGTTGAGATCTAGACTGAAGGCACTGCTCCGCACGAAGTTTGCGGTCAGCAGGATGACCAAAGACTTCACAGAACCTTGCCTTGAATGCTGTCCAGTTTGGAACGTCGGTCTCATAGTTCCGAAGCCACAAGTGGGCAATACCACTGAGGTAAATGCCGACAGTGGCCAGTCTCGTGGCTTTGTCCCATTTGTTCAAGACACTCACGAGTTTGTAAGTAGCCAGCCAGTCGTCGACATCGTGATCGTCAGTGCCGCTGAATATGGGAGGATCCCGCTGACGGACCACGCCGGAGCACACGATGGCCTGGGGGGCCATAGGTGGAGGGCTTGTGGCAGATGCAGTGGTCATGACGGCAGGTCGTGTCCGGCTTCGCAACTCCAGGATTGTAAGGAGACCCAGCAAGCTCCACCAATTATAATAAAGAACTGAGACAGTCATAACTGTTATTCGAGACCAGGTAGGAGCGTAGGCCTAGCCAGCGAAATCAGCGACAAGGTCCGGGCCGAGCGTCTTGTGCTTAGCACTGACAATGTATTTGCCGAGCTTTGCATGACCCACTACATTCATGATTACAGATTCAAATACGATTATTACAAGTGCAATAATCGCCAAATATTCGAAACTTTTCAATATTTCCACATCCCTAATAATGATCAAAGAACAACATAGCGTAAGGGTACATGACGAGACAATGCTGACTGCATCAAAGGTGACTATTTCCCAGTTTTTAGTGTTTGTATGTTTGTGAGCTAAGGTTAATACAACACATAATCTTTATTTATAAAAAGTCGTCTAGGTGTTTTAAAAAATGATAGTTCTTCTCAGGATACTTGAACGCAGAAACTTTGGTCTATCTATATGTCACACAATTTAGTCACCCAACCTAAGTTTAGGCATTCACTGTATGCCCAGCTCTCTTGAACTGGTGGCTGCATTTATACTAGTGAACATTGTCGATCAAAAAGCAAACATTACGCATATCTGAAACGCCACATTAATACATAGGTACAGTGCAGACCATTTATAACGTAGCTGCTTACAGTGCAGGATCGGTTACAACGTAGTTCTTTTCGACTCCCATTTACCCTTCTACGTACCCGCATACCACTTATTGTGCAGTTTCCGAGATAAAAGACCAGTTATAATGCGGTTGCTGGAGATCTTTTCTGACAAACGCAACAGTGAGTGCGTGTCTGGAGAGATGCGCTGGGTGCATCGCTGGGGAGCGAGCGATGAAATCATTATGGAGGAGGAGGGGAGGCAGAGTGAACAAAGGAAGGGCAGAGGAAGAAAAAGTCGCAGGATATCCACCGAGTGGATGATGATGAGTGGGGCGAAGCGTCCATCAGCCCGTCCGTGCTTCTCTTCACCCATTCGTTTTTGCTTCCACCCGTCTGCTCGACCATCTATGCGTCCACCTGTCGGTTCGTCTTCTAGTCTGTTTGTCTGTCTGTCTGTTCGTGCATCCATCTAGTGAACACTCCAAGTACTGCTATCTCGCATCCCCTGTGGCACATACCCGCTCCATGCGTCCGTCCAGTCGTCTGTCCATGCGTGCGTCCATCTAGTAAACATTCCAAGTACCACAATCTCCCATCCCAATGGCTACATATGACAACGACGAAGGATGGACAGACCCACATCTTAAGGAGCTTCACCCCGAAAAAGAAAAAAAAAAGTTACACCATCTTCCACTAAAGGATCACATATGAGTAGAATGCGAAGCAGCACATAGATTGACTGTTTATCATGGACACATTGCCTAATGTTTTGCGTCCTTGCAAGTGGAGCGCACCATGAGTTCACTGTAGTGTTTGTTGTTGTTACTCATCCCGAACTCTTGTTACAGCGTTGCCACGCAGGCTCATCACTATGCGATTCGGGAGCACATCGGCTCATTGCGTGCCAGCAATATCTCATTTCTTGACGCTATTACCTGATTTTTGATGCTGTGTTCGGTTGGTCACTCCGGTCCTATGACTCAGAGTTACCAGATACCTAGGCAGCTGACAATCAGAGCGCGAGAGGCAGCGTACCAAACGAATATCTTGGCGATCTGGGAGCAGCGCGCTTATACCGCCACCGTGCAGCCAGTGTGGGAAGCTGCCAGGTAAACAATCCTGCCCCGTATCAACAAACGGCGCCGATCAGTTCAGTGGACATCTTGGACAAGTGGATACAGTGACAGCCTTCTCAGCTCGACACATGAACCTGGCAAGCGTCACCGTCCAAGCTGTTATCTTCAATGCAAATAATGTGGCTCTTTGCGAGCTGCTGCAACAACAGCATCGACAATTTCTCCCACTTCGCTAGCCACTTACTTATGGACATGGAGCATTTATCGCTTTGTAGGTGTGAACTCGCCACACACACGCTCAAGAATGCCACTAAGAATGCACGTGTGTGAAGTATCATGCACCCAGCAATGTCTGCTTCCAAATCACGCACTCAAGCTATTGGCGCTGTTCATCTGGTTCACTGGGAAAACAGCGTTGCATTGACCGGTGAGAATTAGACACACGCACACTTTCGGAGTTCTGTCAGTTACGTCATCCCCATGCATGATCACATCAAGAATGACCATTTTGTCCACTACAGCTGTGGCAACGACAATCACACGCGCTGTAGAAGACAGTGGGTGCGCTGATAACATGCACATTTCCGAAGGTTCGAGCACGTTGCGCTCTACCTTCATTCGACAGTTTCGGTACTAAAGTCCATATCACCATCCGCGATCAGGAGAAGCGTTCGGAACATTCAAGTTTTGGCCCAATGGACACAATGGAATTTGGCTGGACAATTTCTGGAATTTGTATCTGCTGATGTCGCATCGCTGACATTTTAGTATACGTTTAGATGAATGCCTCCTAAATTCCTTTATAATAAGATGCGGTAGGTTCGCAAAAAGCCTGGAGTGGATTGACCTGCGTTTTTGTCACTACGGTGAGATCACGCTCAGAAATTTCGATTTCCGGGAGATTTTCATGACAACCGCACTAACGAAAGAAACGGTCATAATCCAGGAGTCTCCCGGAAAATCTGGGAGACTTGGCACGTATGGATCTGTTTATCATGAACTTGGAGAAAAGCGTCGCTCTTTTTGAGCCTGCCTGCTACCTCATCCCTAAATTTAAGAGCTTTACGACTTGATCACGTGAGCTTTCTGCTTTGCTGGCAGTATGCAGCCTCATGTAAGCTAAACAGGATTTCATCGTTCTTGATCAATTGCCCGCAAACGTAAACTTTGTATTGTCATAAAAAAAGCCGGCAGGATGGCAGAAGACAACGCAGAGAGAAGCATGAGCAGCAACCGCCGCTCCTCTGAGGAAGACGACGTTGAGTCTTTTGTTCTTTTTTGATCTGTTAATATACACGTTTTTTTCTTGGTCACACCATAATCCTGTGTTTTGTTATTTCCCCGTTGCGACATTGATGGAAGTGCTGGACTTCAACTCTTGATGCTGAAGACTCCTCCACAGAGCAGCACTGCCAGTCTGATCCTGCAACCAGTTCCCCTACTAAAAACCACCGGACACAGCTACAGTCACTGACTGTGAGGCCTTAGACCTAGGATAATCCCCTTGGAAGCTTCTCAGCTAAGGACTCCATCTGAAAAAATGGCAACCACACCCGCTTTTCAGTTGACCGTTGAGCAACCTCAGGTTCCAAAAACGTTCTTTGAGGAAGTTTATGAAGACATGGAGGATTGGCTTGAGCAGTATGAGTGAGTCGCCAAAGAGAATCATAGAACAATAGAGTAGAAGCTATCGTGGGCCCAGTTTGTCCTGGCAGACAGCGCTCATATATGGTATGAGAACCAGGTAGCCACATTAACTTCCCGAGATGAATTTCGGCGGCAGCTCTTCGGAACCTTTGCAAACAGCAACTGTACCGAAGCATAGTGGCACCAGTTCTGTGCCAGCGTGAAAGAAGACGTTGACGTCCGTGTGTGGCTCGTGCTTGCCAGGTTTCTGCCTGTACCAGCTTGCTGCGGCTAACGTTTCTGAAATAATAACCTGTGTTTTTACGCAACCTTGCTCGTTGCATTTGGTGGAAACGTGCTGGGTAACGTCCTGGAGCTCCGCAGCCGTAAGCTACCATCTCAGTCCGCGATGACCGAGCGCGTCGATCCCCCACAAGGCTCTTCCACGCTGCCACCTGTCATGTGTTCTGGTGTACTTCGTCTGCATGACCCACCAGTATACAACGGCACTGAAGATCAAGATGTCGAGGACTGGCTGGCAGAGTACGAGCATGCCAGCGCGATTAACAAGTGGGATGACCCTGCGAAGCTGACTCACGTCATCTTCTACTTGACGGATTTGGCCAACCTATGGTTCACCAACCACCAAGCCGACATTCCCACCTGGTCGGTTTTCAAAGAGGCCGTCACTTCGTTTTTCGGTCGTCCAGCCATGCGTAAGCTTCGTGCTGAACTGGGACTGCGGGGACGATTTCAGCGAAATGGTGAGAGCTTCACGAGCTACATTGAGGATGTGATCAGCCTCTGTAGGCAAGTTGATGCCAGGATGACGGGGGCTGACAGAATAAAGAATATAATGAAAGGCATTGATGACGATGCTTTTCATATGCTTGTGGCCAAAGACCCACAGACCGTCACGGCCGTGATTCAGTTATGTCAAAGTTTCGATGAGCTGCGCAAGCAACGAGTTTCTACACGTCGCGCTAATACGCAAACAGCTGATATTTCGGCCTTGGAATGCAAAAGCAGTGGCCCCGACTACAGCGTGTTAATGCCTCAAATTCAGCAGTACATCTGGGAGGAAGTTGCTCGACAGCTTTCTCTTGTCGCCACCATCAACGAGACCCCCACAACACTGGACCACTCACTTCGCCGTGCTATTCAGACGCAAGTTGCCGAGGCTCTCCCTTCGCCCGCATCCCCAATATCAGTGGCTGCACCGCTGACTTATGCAGAAGCCGTCCGCCGACCTCCTGCCCAACCGCCGCTCCCTTCATACAGTCCAGCCACCAACTACTACAGGTCACTAGTTTCAGTTTATCCGGTAAATCGACCCTTTCCACCACCTCGAGCACCTGTAAACTCTTGACGTACTCCGAATAACCGGCCCGTTTGCTACAACTGTGGTATTCCAGGACATGTCGCGCGCTACTGTCGTCGCCGTGGATTCTATTTTAATGATGTGCAGCATTCTGGCAACTTACCTCGGCAATCAGAATCGCATGTGACACCTAATTCACATGACCCCCGCTCACGTCGACCAGACTTCAGCCGGCGTCGATCTCCTTCACCCCGTCTTCGGTCTCCTTCCCCCATGCTTCTCCGTTCCAACCACGCCCAGGAGGAAAACTAACAGTTGCAGTTCCTGAGGCAAGAGCTGCGCCACCGACGAAATTTCCAAGGCCTCATCTTTCGCCCCCTAACGAGATTGCCGTGTTTGTGAACGGTTTCGCCACAACTGCTCTTGTCGACACAGGTGCCGCTATTTGTATAATCAGTGAATTGTTATGCCGCAAACTGAACAAAGTGACGACTCCACTGGTTGAAATTTCTTTACGCACAGCGAGTTCGCAACACGTCCAATCTTCTGCCACATGCACTGCTCGTGTTGTGATTCAAGGAGTGCTTTACGTCGTTGAATTTGTCGTCCTTCCGCATGCGTCTCATGAAATCATCCTGGAATGGAACTTTCTTTCCGCTAATCGTGCGGTCATTGACTGCGCTAGTGCACAACTCGTTTTCTTTCCATTCAGCACGACATTCATAGATCTCCCTTGCTCACCCAAAAAAGTGATAGTCACCACAGACGTCGTCATCTCTGCTTTTTTTGGTCGCCGCGGTATCTCTTTTGAGCAACTCCGTCCCAGATTCAGCTGCCCTCTTTATGCCGTCGCAAGAGTGCGCTTGTCGCCGGAACCTTGTCGTCCCGTTTGCCGTCATAACACTTGCCGATGGCTCCAGTGCCGTGTACGTGTGCAATCCGTTCCCTTGTCCCGCTACCTTATTGCATGGCGAATGCATTGGGAGTCTTGACACTTATGATGACATCTTTCCTTTCGATGCCCGTTCTGATACGACACCGATGTCCGTGGATGCTGTCACAGCTGGCACCGCGCCCTCACTACCTGACGAAGACGTTCTGTTGCGCAGCGTAGACACCGGCCTTACGCAAAACCAGCGCAATCAGCTCATTCAACTACTTGACCGTTTCCGCGCCTCCTTCGACCACGGACAACCTCCCTTGGGACGCACGTCAGTTGTCGCTCACCATATCGACACCGGTCATCATACTCCACTTCGTCAGCGCCCCTACCGCGTCTCGCAGGCTGAGCGTGACGTCATCACTCAACACGTCGACGAGATGCTGCAACGTGGTGTTATTCAACACTCACACAGTTCTTGCTCAGTGATGCTCGTGCGAAAAAAGGATGGCTCCATCAGGTTTTGCATGGATTATCGTCGACTAAACAACATCACACGCAAGGATGTTTATCCCCTGCCACGCATTGATGACGCCTTGGATTGCCTTCAAGGTGCGGAGTTTTTCTCTTCACTGGATCTGCGCTCTGGATATTGGCAAGTGCCAATGGCTGAACCAGACCGTCCAAAAACGGCGTTTGTGACCCCTGACGGCTTATATGAATTTAATGTAATGCCCTTTGGTCTTTGCAATGCGCCTGCGACTTTTGAAAAAATGATGGACAGTGTCCTCAGGGGACTTAAATGGCACATCTGTCTTTGCTATTTAGACGACATAGTTGTATTCTCGGCGAATTTTGAAACTCATCTTTCCCGTCTGGAACAAGTTCTCCAGTGCCTTACGGCAGCCGGGTTGCAACTAAACTTCAAAAAATGTCGTTTTGGCGCCCAACGTGGGGCCAAAACGACAACGTGAGGCCAACGTGGGTTTTGGCGCCCGCAAACTCACAATTCTCGGCCATGTCGTTTCAAAAGAAGGAATATCGCCAGACCCTGCCAAACTGCGTGCCGTTGCCGAGTACCCCAAGCCTACTACTCTAAAGGAGCTTCGTAGTTTCGTAGGCTTGTGTTCCTATTTTCGGCGTTTCATTCGCAATTTTGCCTCTATAATTGCCCCTCTGACTCAGCTTCTCTCCCGTAGCGCGGACCTCTCAGGCTGGAATTCCCACTGCGATGAGGCATTCACGGCGCTACGTCGGCTACTCACCTTTCCGCCAGTTCTCTGCCACTTCGATCCCAATGCACCCACTGAAATTCATTCGGATGCAAGCGGTGTCGGCCTCGGTGCCATTCTCGCTCAACGCAAGGATGGCTGCGACGAGTACGTTGTCGCCTATGCCAGCCGTACACTAACGAAGGCAGAGTCCAACTATTCCGTCACGGAAAAGGAGTGCTTGGCTATCATTTGGGCTATAGGAAAATTTCGCACCTACCTTTACGGACGCCAGTTTGATGTTGTCACAGATCACCATGCCTTATGCTGGTTAGCGTCCATGAAAGATCCTACTGGCCGCCTCGCTCGTTGGGCTTTACGCCTTCAGGAATACGATATCCGTGTTGTTTATCGCTCAGGACGCAGACATTCAGACGCCGATGCACTATCCCGTTCTCCACTGCCTCCTGACCTTGCCTGCTTATCAACTGCCATTTGCGATTGGTCATCGTTGAGCATCACTGACATGCCATCCGAACAGCGCAAGAATCCTTGGATCAATTCTTTGCTCGACGTCCTCTCTCACAGTTCGTCAGAAACGACTTCACGCTCCCTCTCTCGTCAAGCAAGACACTTTTCTGTCCGTGAAGGCTTGTATCGCCGCAATTACGTGACGGCCGGCCGTAGGTGGCTCCTTGTCATCCCTCGTCATTTGCCTTCGGACATCTGCGCTGCCTTTCACGATGACCCCCAGTGTGGCCATGCTGGAGTATTTAAGACTTACTCTCGCCTTCGTCTAAGATACTACTGGCGCGGCATGTATCGGCACGTTCGCCAGTACGTTCGGTCATGCACCACGTGTCAACGACGCAAGACGCCTTCTCACAGCACTGCTGGCCCTTTGCAACCCTTAACCTGCCCAACAAGACCATTCGACCGCGTCGGCATTAATATTTATGGTCCTCTACCCAACTCTCTTCGAGGCAACCGGTGGGTTATCGTCGCCGTGGATCATTTGACACGCTACGCTGAAACATCTGCGCTGCCTGCTACCACTGCGAAAGACGTTGCGTCCTTTCTTCTTCACCATCTCATTTTGCGACACGGTGCACCTCGTGAATTACTGAGTGACCGTGGACGCGTGTTTCTCTTGAACGCCGTCGACGAGCTACTCAAGGCATGTCGCACGGTTCATCGGAAATCCTCGGCATACCATCCTCAAACCAATGGCATGACGGAACGCTTTAACTGTACCCTTGGAGATATGCTTGCCATGTACGCCTCTGACGACCACACCAATTGGAACCAAGTGCTCCCTTTTGTCACGTACGCATACAACTCTGCGCCACAAACAACCACTGGCTTTTCTCCTTTCTTCCTCCTGTACGGACGTGAGCCATCATGCTCCATGGACACCATTCTCCCTTACAGGCCTGATGTTTCCGAAGCGACGCCTGTTTCCGAAGCAGCTGCTTATGCCGAAGAGTGTCGTCAACTCGCTCGCTCATTTACCGCACAAGACCAATGGCGCCAGAAAACTGACCACGATTCCTCTGCGTCTACTGTACACTATAACCCAGGAATGCTGGTTTGGCTCTGGGTCCCGTCTACCCCTCCCGGTCTTTCCCCGAAACTTTCGTCGAAATATCATGGCCCCTACCGTGTGGTGCGGCAAACATCTCCTGTCAACTATGAAGTTGAGCCCATTGATACACCTTCGGACCAACGCTGCCGTAGGCGTGAAACAGTACACGTATCACGCCTCAAACCGTGCTATGACCACCTTGTCGTGTCCTTTCCCTAGGTCGCCAGGTTGGCTCCTTTCTGTGTGGGGAGTAATTGTACCGAAGCATAGTGGCACCAGTTCTGTGCCAGCGTGAAAGAAGACGTTGACGTCCGTGTGTGGCTCGTGCTTGCCGGGTTTCTGCCTGTACCAGCTTGCTGCGGCTAACGTTTCTGAAATAATAACCTGTGTTTTTACGCAACCTTGCTCGTTGCACAACCATCAATATTCTGCTCAGCAGCTCATTGAGTTGTGCATACAGAAGCCTAATGAAAGTGTCTCCATGTTCGCAAAGGATATAACACACCTGTTTCACTGAGCTAACCCCGAGATGCCTGAAGCTAAAGAACTGCAAAACTTGATGAGAGGCGTCAAGCAATAACTGTTTGCTGCTTTTTTTCACAACCCACCAATGACTGTAGCGAAATCATCAAGGAAACTTGTAGTGACACGTATCCCGAAGGAGTACAGTCACTAGCGTGGGTCCGATCTTAGCAAGCCGCAGGGCACGCATTACCGTCGCCATGGGGAGAACACGATACTGCTCAAGGTCGCAACTCTTTATTGTCTGTGTCAACACCAAACGCAGTACAGAGGTCGTTGCAAAGGTGGGGCGGGTAAGCAAATGGGCTTATTCGTGCCACAGGCGAAAAGTACTACCCAGGGTGCCATGGGCACGTCTCCGTGGTAAAAGTGATTCACAGAGACACCAGGACCAAAGCCCGGTTGCTCGAGCGAGAGTAAAGGCGCTCACGTTGGCTTCAGAGAAATACAGGTCGACATAGCATGGCCACGCACTAAGAACCCACACCACTTTTCCGCCTAGCGTTCGGAAGGGGGGGGGGGGGGGGGGCGACATAAGGTAAGCGTTCGCTGCAAGCGCAAGACGCTGTTAGCGAAGTCCGAACGAGCCCCAAAGGGAGCTGACGGACGGAAAAGAAACGCTTGCTTACCGCCATGTCAACCCTGGAGAGGTCTCCACTCCCAACGCGCGCATGCAAAACCTCTCGGGAGACTCTGCGCGCGGCGCCACAGTCGACATCCGCTACCGAGTGAGAGGGGTTAAACATCACTCCTTGCTTTCCCAGCGCGGCAAACGAAGGAGGAGGGGAGTCATGTCGGGCCATGAAAATAGCAAAAGAGACGGCAAAGCCCGCGCAAAGGCAGAGAGCTAGCATATATTCCCACCACCCAATTTCTTAAATTTGTCGTTCAACGGTCTGCAAAGGCTGCTGGACGTCACCCGTGCAGTTAAAATGACACTGCTATGAGCGACAGCCAACCTCAGTCTAGCCCTGTAACTGCTGCTAAGAAAATTATGAAAGGGAAAAAACATTATTAACAAAATAAACACATGACACTATAAAAATAATCGCAGAAGGGAGCACAGAAAAGTAAGACTAGTGTTCGTGGTACTTGGGAAGGATAGCGTCCATTACGCAGAGGGGTGGAAGAGCATGACAATGTCCGCTGCGATGCCCGAGTGCAAGGTCAGAGGCATGGAAGGGGGCTCTCTGATGGCTCCTTGGTGCTCTTGACTAGCTGCGAGTCCAATGAACACCGTTTCGGCGGTGGTTTGAAGGCCCCGAATTTCTGGCTCAATGACAGAACTGGAACGTTATGGGAAGCCGGGCCTGGCCGGAGATTAGGGAGGCTGAACCGAAATTGGCTGCGAGGCGTCCTGGCATTGGCTGGCAGCATATAGCTGCTGTAAGCTGGCCTCTCACAGGGGCCTTGATGGAAAAGGCAGCAGGGCTTCTCGGCAATGCCGAGTGCAGAGCACGGCTGGACTGTCTCATGGCACTGGGTCAGGGCCCCGAGCACCTCTACTGTCTTCACGGATGGGTCGAAATCACGACGCGCACTCTCCGCGGGCACGCACTGAAGCATCACGCACTTACACATGCACAGAAGCACGCACACACACACACACCGCCGATGGCTGCGAGAGCAAAGCCGCGAAGCACCCTTCGTCTCTCTCTCCACGCTTAAGCACTGATACTTAAGGTCACAACTCTCTTCGCGGTAGATGAAATAAACACGAAAAAAAAGTAAAACAGAGCAAAATGACACTCAATCTGGGGCTAAAAAAATAAAAATATAAAATATAGTCACACTTAATATTAGACAAAAAACATAAAATACACATGAGTCTTAAAAAAGAAACACTGGCAGCAAACTGGGCGGGCTCAACGTCTTTACGAGAAAAGGCTGTAAAGAAGCTAACCTATGTTGAGGCTAGACAGTAAACTGAGGGCCTTCGGTTGCGGAAAAGTCCGCCGTCGGGCACGAAATCACAAAGGTGACCGCTTCCGCATGTTATACTGGTGCGTTGTCCAAATGCGGTCCGCCGCCCCGGGTGTGCCTCGTTGCTTGCGCGAAGTGCCGCAGGGCGCTAGCGCAGGCTCGTCAGACCATGACAAAGAGCTTCAGCTCTGTGATGTGGGGACGGCTGAGTTTTCCCAAAGGGAAAGTACGCGTCACGGACACTCACTTACAATCGGTTCAAAACCGGGTGGCGTGCCAACCCTTGGTTCAATCGTTTATTAGACGTGGCAAGCACGGAATAGCAATAAAAGTCACAGTGCGTGCCGGGCTAGGTCACAATATTGCTCAGTTTGCAAAAACTTTCGAGCCACTCAGGTGACCGGCCATGAGTTCATCGTGAGGGGATCGCACAGTGCGGCTCTCAGACTTTTTGGGCAGAGCCACCTTAAATGGATCAATGGACTCGTCGTCAGTGGCTATATAGTTATAGTGACAGGCCCTATATAGTTATATAAAGCCCGTCATGGTCCAGCAAAACGAATCCGCTGGCGACTCAGCACTGCACGCTGTTTCAGCCCCCTATTCACATCTGCCGCAGAACGAGCAGTGTAACGACACTTCGCGCCTCTTCAAGACGGTTTATCACTGCCCGCCGCTGAGCAAGCAGCATATACGGCGCTTCGTCCCTCCGAGAGTCGCAACGGATCACTTTGCTGAGTCTTCAGTAGCTCTTCACTGCCGAAAGCAATTCCCATTCTCCCAAATGGGGTAGTCTGGTATCGCGGCCCCTCAGGAACAGAGCAACCACTGCATGCACGGCGTGACGGGTTCGCTCTCGGCACAGCGGCCTTCGGAAAGTTCCCCCGCTCGGCCACCACGCTGTGCGCCGTTTACCTTGATAGCAGCCAAGGTCATCCTGATGGCGACTCCTTCTTTTCGCCGCTGTTTCGCCCCCGACAATTGCATGTGCTAAGGCACCACGAGTGGCCGTCTCACCAAAATCCAGGTACTCGGCAGACAACAGGGTGCACGAGATAGCGCGTCACCTACCACGTTAGTTGTCTGTTCCCCACAAAAAGGGGTGATGACACCGACAGGTGCCGAAGCGTGCCCGTCAATAAAGGCGATAGCCTCTTTGTGCAACGCGCCATGCCACAAAGCAGGCATGTTGTGACAAGCCAAACTGACTCGCTAAGAGCAGTCAAAAGGTTAGAGCTTTTGATACCGCGTTGGGCGCCAGTGTAGTGACACATATCCCGAAGGAGTACAGCCACTAGCGTGGGTCTGGTCTTAGCGAGCTGCAGGGCACGAATTAACTGTCGCCATGGCGAGAACACGATACTGCTCAAGGTCGCAACACTTTATTGTCTGTGGCAACACTAAAACGCAGCACAGCCCATTGCAAAGGCACGGCGAGAAAGCAAATGGGCTTAGCCACGCCACGGGCGAAAAGTACTACACAGAGTGCCACGAGCACGTCTCCGTGATAAAAGTGGTTCACGGAGACACCCGGATCACGGCCCGGTTGCTCGAGCTAGGGCAAAGGTGCTTGCGTTGAATTCGGAGAGATACGAGCCGACGTAGCCTGGTCACGCACTAGGAACCTGCACCACTCTTCGGCCTAGTGTTCGGAAGGGGAGGGGGCGACATAAGGTAAGTGTTCGCCGCGGGCACAAGGCGCTGTTGGCGAAGTCAGAACGAGCCCCAAGGGGAGCTGACGGACGGAAAAGAAAAGCGTGCTTACCCCCATGTAGTCCCCGGAGAGGTCTCCACTCCTGACGCCATACGCAAAAACTCTCGGGAGACTATGCGCGCGGCACCAGAGTCGACATCTGCTACCAGATGAGTGGGGTTAAACGTCACTCCTTGCTCTCCCAGGGCGGCAGACAACAGAGGAGGGGTCATGTCGGTACATGAGAACGGCAGAAAAGGCGGCAAAGCCCGCGCAATGGCAGCGGGCTAGCCTCAATTCCCACATGCTTCAAATATCGAGCATGCCCTCCAGCAATGGCACAGTTACCACAATCGATCAAACAACACATCTATCAGCGTTTCTCCTTTGACTACCAGCAGTGAGTACTCTGCATGAGCCAATTTTTAGGTTGTTCACGAGATCTGCAACCTGCTTGTTTCTCTGCAAAAACCTCCAGTGGCTTCTGTTGCATAAACCGTGTGGCAAGAGGTCTGCTAGGCATTGTTCTTGCTCAGAATACTACAGTACAACCCTTTATATCAAACCTAGCTATAACGATCTATCGGTTATAATGACCATAATTTGGTGCACTTACGATTTTTCTATGCTACCCTTAGAAACTGAGTTCAGAATCAGCGAACATTTTTCAGCGCCTCCTATTTATACAACAAACATTTCCAACATGGTGGCAGTAAAAATATAGCATATACGTAGCGGAAAAAATTTGCCCCATATCTGCATGTTACACTGCAAATGTTGTCGAGAAACGATGAACAGACTGTGGGCATTTAGTATACCAATCCTCTTCATCTATACATTATCAGTATCATGTGTTGCTCATGCATCCTCATCGTTGTCACGTATCATCATCATCTTGGTTCGTTCATCTCAGCTGTCGGCTGCCGGTTCCTCGGGCCTAATAAAGGTCTTCCAAACCAAGACTTCATGCGTGGTGGAGCGTGCTGTTAGATCCCCCATCATCCTCTCGGCCACTCTACCCCCTGGAGCTACGTTCAGGTCGCCACTTGGGCCAGGTGTCCGGAAATATGTCACACCAAGAAGAGGTAGGTGCTGCAGCTGTTCCCACTCCGCCACCGCGTGCCGCGCCTTTTCACGTCATTAACAGCATCCAGCGTGTGCCCAATCACTTCGCTGGTATGCGTGGGGAAGAAGTGAAGGAATAGCTGGACGACTTCGAACGTGTCGGCACTGCTAACCGGTGGGATAACACCTACAAACTCGCTCACGTGTCATTCTACCTCACGGTTATCACGAAGACCTGGTTCCTCAACCAATTTATCGACATCCCCGACTGGTCAGCCTTCAAAGATCAGCTTCGCCATGTCTTTGGCACACCGGCTGTTCATTCAGCTCTCGCAAAGAAAGCTCTCGCGACTCGGAAACAGCACATCGGGGAGTCGTATACATCCTACATCGAGAATGTCCTTTCACTTTGCCGCCGGGTTGATACCCCAATGACAGAGTCAGACAAGGTACGCCAGCTTCTTAAGGGGATTGCACCCGTCGCATTCAATGCCCTTGCAATCCAGAATCCGGCTACCGTTTCTGACGTTGCGACAACCTGTCAGCGCCTCGAAGAACTTGAGTCTATGCGCCTACAACCAGACAGTGACGTGGCCCGTATTACGACTGATCCAAACCTGCGATACACGATAAGGGCGATTATACGCGAAGAATTAGAATCAATGGGATTCACACTATCTTCAGCGTGTCCCATTCAGTCTTCTTCAACATCATTGCGGGATGTCATCAGGGAAGAGCTCACGTCCATGACCCACATGGCCAACCTGCTGCCCACTGTCTCTCGTACTCTCCCATCGTTCCCGCACACCGCTGCCGCGCCACCAGGCACCGCCAGTTCGACGTCCCCGCCACGAAGTACGCGTCGGTTGCTGCCGCACCTCCCACAAGCTTTCCCACGAGCTTTTCATCACCACCGCCTGAGCCGTCATCTGTCCCCCTGACTGCTCTCTCTCCCGGTGGAGTTAGCGCAAGCTACTACCCTCCTTATCGATCAACTCGGCCTACGTGCTATTATTGCGGCTATCGTGGTCACATTTCACGCTTTTGTCACAAGCGCCAGCAAGACGAGCGCCGAGAGTATGACATACGCGAACGGGACTATACCGCAGGAGCCTTGTACCAGGGCAGCCGTTATTCGTCACCGCCGCGTCGGTCTCCATCTCCGACAGCATCGGGTGAACTGCGCAGTAGTCACCGATCAACCCGACGCCGTTCACCGTCACCCAACCGTCGCTCCTCATCTTCTCTTCAGCCTGCTTCCCTTACTTCTGATCGGTGTCCGGAAAACTAAGCAATGCAGTTTTTAGAGGACAAACTGCATTCCAACAAAGGACTCCAATTCCTCCAGCGTGCCCCTACAATATGATTGCGGTCACAGTTGAGGGAGTGGACGTTGATGCTTTGGTGGACATTGGGGCTGCGTTTTCTATTATTCGTGCTGATTTTTGTACCCGTCTTCGAAAAGTCACGACGCCTTATGATGGACCAACACTGGTTACAGCCCAAGGAACAATGATTCGCCCTTCCGCTCTCTGTACTGCCCGTGTGCTAATCGACGACATTCTTCATCATATACAATTCGCTGTGCTATCCCCGTGCTCCCACGAACTCATTTTAGACTGGGACTTTCTTTCATCTGCTTCCGCTGCTATTTGTTGTGCACAACGTGTCGTCCATTTTACTGACACAGACCGCTTGCTTAGTGACAAAACCTACAGGCCACTTCAACTCACTGCTGCTGTAGACATCGAGTTACCACCACACGGATATCAATTAGTCTTAGTTTTGTCCAAGGACGTCGACTCTGGTGACATTTTCGTCACTCCGTCGACCCGTTGCCTTAACAAAGGCATAGCTCTTGCATCAGGTGTAGCTCGCTTCAACAACGAATCAGCTGTCCTCGCTGCTACGATCATCACGCCAGATAAAATTTTACTGCCGCGGGGAACTACTGTCGCCTGTGTTGCTGATCTGGAGCCTGTGTGTGTCGTGCCTCTTACCCCTGCCTCCTCTAAAGGCCATCCTGGAGATCATGCTGCTTCCTCTGCCTTTAAAGCAGCCATCAACAAGGACTTGACAGACTCGCAGAAGCAGCAGCTGCTTGATTTGTTGCAAAAGCATGCAAACTCTTTTGACGTTCATTCATCCAGCCTGGGTCAGACAACTGCTACAGCACATGGTATTCAGACCGAAGGAACATCCATTGTGCATCGTCGCCCGTACCGCGTCTCCCTAGCCGAACGAAAAATCATTGAGGAAAATGTAGACGATATGCTGCAACGGGAGAAAATCCGACCCTCAACCAGTCCTTGGTCGTCTCCAGTGGTTCTGGTGCGTAAAAAAGACAGTTCCATACGATTTTGCGTCGATTACCGAGCACTCAATAAGATCACGAGAAAGGACGTATACCCCATGCCACGCATCGACGACGCCCTTGATTCCTTACAAGGTGCTGAATTCTTTTCGAGCCTCGACTTGCGTTCCGGCTATTGGCAAATCCCCATGCATGAAGAGGACAAAGAAAAGACTGCGTTTGCAACTTCGGACGGCCTATACGAATTCAATGTTATGCCGTTTGGTCATTGCAATGCGCCCGCAACTTTTGAGCGCTTGATTGACACCGTGCTGCATGGCCTGAAATGGAAGACTTGCCTATGTTACCTCGATGACATTGTTGTCTTTTCATCGACGTTTCTTCAACATCTGCAACGCTTGGACGAGGTCCTGACTTGCCTTGCGGGCGCTGGTTTTCAAATTAACACCAAGAAGTGCCATTTCGCCAGCAGATCTATCAAGGTCCTCGGTCATGTTGTGAGCAAAAACGGAATTCGTCCACACCCTGAGAAAACTGCTGCGGTGCTTCGCTTCCCTCGCCCTGACAAGCCAAAAGAGTTGCGAAGTTTCCTTGGTCTCGCCTCTTACTTTCGGCCATTCATACAAAACTTTGCCTCCATAGTTGCACCACTCCATAAGCTGCTTGCTTCTGGTACGCCCTTTCAGTGGTCTCAGCAATGTGAATTGGCTTTCGACAGGTTGAAGGGTGCCCTCACGACCGATCCTGTACTTTCTCATTTTCACGATGGTGCACCGACCTTCCTTCATACAGACGCTAGCGGCCACGGTTTAGGAGCCGTGCTCCTCCAGCGCGACAACTCTTCGCGAGAGCGAGTCGTTGCGTACGCCAGCCGCGTCCTCTCCACAGCCGAGAGGAACTATACGATCACCGAGAAGGAGTGCCTCGCCATCGTTTGGTCAGTGCAGAAATTTCGTCCCTATCTTCACGGCCGCCATTTACCCTTTGTGACCGACAACCACGCTTTATGTTGGCTTTCGACACTCAAGAACTTGTCGGGACGCCTCGGCCACTGGATTCTACGCCTACAAGAGTATGATTTTGACATGGTATACAAGTGTGGCAGAAAGCATAGCGACGCCAATGCTCTTTCTCGCTGCCCACTACCAGCGGCTCCCCTCAGCGTTTCCGCAATCACTTTGCACAACACACCCTTGGAGTCCACGTCTACGGCGGTTTCCTCTCTCGCCTCTATGGACCAGTTGCCTTCGGACGACCCGCACGGTTTTTCTTCTCGACAGCTGGCTGACCCATACTGTCGACGTATTATAGGCTACGTCACTGGCAGTTCCCGTCCACCTGATGCGAGGCTCTGTCGCCAACTCTCGCAGTTTAAGCTGGAAAACTCGGTGCTGTACCGCAAAATTTACCATCCTGACAATCAGCGCTTGGTTCCCGTTCTACCCGGATCGCTTCGGTCCGAAGTCCTCAGAGCACTTCATGACCATCCGATGGCTGGTCACCTTGGTTACCACAAAACCTACGATTGCCTTCAAAGTCGGTTTTATTGGCCAGGTATTACAACTAGTGTAGCTCCTGTTGGGTCTAGTTGGGTCCTGCACTACCTGCCAATGTAGAAAACTACCCACATCTGCTCCAGCCGGTACACTACAGCCTCTTCCGTGCCCAGCCACACCATTAAAAGTTGTAGGCATCGATCTTTATGGCCCCCTTCTAGTCAGTGCTGCTGGAAACCGATGGATAGTAACAGCCGTTGACCATTTGACGCGCTACGCCGAGACGGCATCCGTCACTACCGGTTCAGCTTCTGGAATTGCCGGTTTCATCCTCCGAGCCGTTATAGTGCGTCATGGTGCTCCACGTGTATTGCTCAGTGACCGTGGAAGGGCCTTTGTTTCATAACTAGTGAACGCACTTCCTCACGCCTCCGGCACAACTCACAAGACTGCCTCTAGTTATCACCCCCAGACTAATGGCCTCACTGAGCGATTCCACCGCCCTCTGGCTGACATGATCGCCGCCTATATTCAACCAGACCACAAGAACTGGGACAGAGTTCTACCATTCGTAATCTTGGCTTACAATAGGGCCATTCAGTGGACAACCTGCTACTCACTATTTTACCTAGTTTATGGACGCTCCCCACTTCTTTCCTGGACGTCTTTTTCTTTACCTGCCACCCGAATTCATCTCTATCTTTCTCAGAAGAATACATTTTACGACTCGCACAATGTCGCACACGTGCCCGTGTAAACACTAAAGCCTGACAGCAAGACAGAAAGCTGGTTTATGATGAATCGCATCGTGCTGTATCCTTTCAACCTGAAGACGAAGTGCTCCTTTTGACGCCTATTCGCACACCTGGTTTGTGCGACAAATTCCAGCCACGGTTTATCGGGTCGTACACAGTTCTTGAAGAAACTTCACCACCAGTGAATTATCGCATGACGCCTCTTGTAGCCCCAGGAGATCGTCGTTATCGAACTACTGAGGTCATCCATGTCTCCCATATGAAGCCCTTCATGCGACGTTCTTTGTCCCCTTGACTTGCCGCGGCCAAGCTGGCCGCTTTCACGTGGGGGGAATTAGTGTGGGCATTTAGTATACCAATCCTCTTCATCTGTACATTATCATCATTATCGTGTTGCTCATGCATCCTCATCGTTGTCACGTATCATCATCATCTTGGTTCGTTCTTCTCAGCTGTTGGCTGCCGGTTCCTCGGGCCTAATACAGGTCTTCCAAACCAAGACTTCATAAAACGTTTATTTCAAGTTCTGCGCAAGAAAATTGGTGAATGGTATGCTGGAGGCACTGCGTTAGAGTGCTACGAGCGTGCAGCGAAGGTGAACGAGCGCATCAACTCACGTCACACATGAAACATGACCGCTATCTGGCAGTTATTTTAGAAAACAAATTGCACACACCTGGGCATCCGCCTCGGAGGTGACAAGCTGTAGAACGCAAGGAGACGGGTAGGGGCCACTACCGTGTCGTCTTAGCAAAGCCGTGGAAACAATTGCCTTTTCATGCAAGCGTTGCCTGGTCAGCGCAACAGAGTAAATGCTACGGTCTTTATAATTACTTATATATATATATATATGCCTTTTCTAGTAAAATACACACATACAGAATATTGACGTGATGTTATGATGCCTCAAATATGTGCAATAATTGCTTTTTTAATTGACAATCCCACAACTATGAGTGCTGAATCTTAAGCAATATTGGTGGGCGCTGCGAATAGGGTCGGCCGTTCGGAGTACCGTTTGGCCACTTTGGTGGCGTTTAAAGTACCGTTAAGGGCAGACAAACAGACAAACATACAAACAGACAGACAAAAAGTATTGCCCGAAGCTTCTCAAGAAAGACTGTCGTCTTTAAAAAAAGGTAAAAGGGGCATTCTGAAGCATGTAAAAGGCGCGCTCGCGTGTGCACTGCTGCAGTTTGCTTGGGACGAAAGATATCACAGAACGCGGCGAGCACCGCTCCCAGATTTCAGACGTTGCGAGCAAGGTGGTTCACCTTCCAGGCGTTTCTTCACAAGCAGACCGGAAGAGAGGGGGATAAGAACTAAAAGAAATATAGGATGCAGCATAGAAAATTGCAGTCAGTCTTCACACGGCGAACTTTTCAGACGCTGTTCTCGGCATCTACGACCACCAACGATAAACCAACAATTTCTTCGAACCCAGGAAGCCATAAATGCGAGAAGCGATAACTTTTGTTGCGTGAAAGTTCCCTGCGAGGCTCAACTCTTTGACACTACCACATTGTGGCTTTCTTCCACGGCGTGTTCCACAGACACCTTCATTTCCTGCCGTGCGCTTGGCGTGTCTTCTTCTTTAGACAAGTGTCATCAGTCATGCCAGCAAAAAAAAAACAGAAAGTCGTTGCGTCGGTCACGTAGCATGAGCGGGAAGCAGATGGACACACGTGCGAGACGGGAGCCAGTGGCCGACAAACAACAACCAGGAATAAAAAAATCGCAGCCTCGTTGGCCGCATCAACCAATGGGAACCGAGAGATGGGAGGGCTCGCATGGTGCGCACGTGCTCCAGCCAATGAGTGATTGGGAAGGGGGCTTCAGAAAAGGGGTGAGGGCAGCCGTTCCTTTCATGTGACACCATTTTGCAGGGTGGCATAATGTGCACAAAGAAATCAGCTTCAAAACGAGCTCAAGATGACGGCGATCGGCCAACTGCTTCGCCAGCGGAGTGCGTGAAGTTCAAACAAGTATAACCTCTCGCAACTTCTATAGTGATTTCATAACAAATTTTAGCTCATTTATTGATCGAATTTAGCAATCACAATTTAAGAACATGCACGTACAGGAATACAGTACAGGAATAAAAATTTTAAAAATCGACTTCTTGGTCATTTTTCATCATTCTAAGCCCCGTGTCTCCCCTTAAGGGTTTTCCATCTTTCGGTAACGGCAAAGACTGGTTAATTAAAGATAACGACTTCCCCACGATCGTGGCGATGCCTTAACAAATAAGCATAAAAAGAGGGATAGCGAGGTGGCTGGTGGCAATGAACGTGCCCTTTTGACTCACCGCCGGTGAGCTTATCACAGTCATTTGAAGGCAACTGCTCAGTGGAGTGACGGTGGTACGAGCACGTCATGATGCCGTTCGCAAGTTCGCCGTCGCTGTGTCGTGCGATGCCGCTTGCACACGTAGATCACAAAAACCGAACAGGCTACCCGCCGCACCCTAGTACAATCCTGAGAGTAACATGTGCGAAGAATGCAAAAACACGCTTATGCATTGGACTGCAAACGAGCTGGCATGCGACGGCGAAAGTAGCTAGGCTAAGCGACATACTACACGAAACTTGCCAGGGATGACTGGTTCGACGTCAGTGGATCGCGATTCAGTGAAATAGCGTGAATTGCCAACTGCTTTGCCATAGTTTGTGCCTTTAGCACAAAGCTCTCTATACCAGTTGAGAAGCATCACGGTTTACCATGTGTGTGCTTTGTTTCTAACATTTGTTTACTAGCAAAGCCTTTTTCCTTGAAGGCCCGTGGTGCATATTTTTCATTTCTAGACTGTTCAGAATATATAAGCTTGCAAATTTTAAACAGTAGTGAGAAGCACCAGATATTTTCTGGTACGAAACTGCAAAAAGTATGAAGTAATTGAATTATGAAGTTTGAATTAAGAGGCCTTTAAATACATTGAAAGAATGGAGGTCTAACCAAAAAAACTGAACTTTGTTTCAATTAACCGAAAGTTTGAATCATTAGAGTTTAAATTATTGCAAGTCTACTTACATATATTTTTAATATTTCGATTGATGCTGGAGATATATGTGTAACAGCACAATTATTTTTTCTCCCTTGACGGTCACACAAAATAAACTGAGACAGTTTTATGAAAAGAATCCGAAGAATTTAACTCAGCAATAAAAAAAACACATTTTTGGAGTAGATTTTACAAAAAAATTCAACCCTCAAAGGATGAAACATGCCCCATTGTATTGAGAACTACATTATAGTCAAGTTGAGAAATTTGCAAGCAACTACAGCCTTAAAAAAACAAGTCCACTTGCCAAACCTTTGGCTCTAGCACTTGTTAATGAATTCTATCTTCCCCTTCTTATTTTTATTTATACCTAATTAAGTGGGTGCCTAGAGTAACCGCCCCAGTATATTACCTTGTGTGAACAAGTGTGGAATCGGTGCGGGTGTCTTGTACCAGGAGGCTCTGCAAAGAACACTTGACTTCCAGGGACTGGTCACTGAAGAGATTCAGGCTGGCAGTGAGCTCTTCCAGTTCCAGCTTGGAAAGTGCGTGAAGGGGATCCCGCACAGGTGATGACAGCTTTTGATGAAACAACAGGTGCATAGCAGGGTAAGAGGAGAGCAACCTGTTTGTTTGACTGAGATTGTTCACAAAGCTCTAGTATTTCATCTCTTTACGCTGTGACTTAAAGCTGTTGTATCATTTCCTGGTTTGTGAAAGCTTGCCTGCTTTCTCCCTCGGTTCTGTCTCATTTCAGACTTGAATTCCTTCGCTAAAACTTTTGGTTCACAAAAAAGACAAGGACTAACAAAAACGACAAGATGATGCGCAGACTTTTGCGTGTCGTTTTTGTACGCCACAAGCTTTCACAATGTTTCACCACCAACAAGCCCATTCTTACATCCTTTGAACTGCTGCTTCAGAAATCAGTCATTCCCATCATATTATTTTTCTAAAGCATCGTATTTACCTGATAGATCAACAAATTCACTAGCTTTGATCCTGTTATTCGACGGCTAATTTTGTACCAGTTCTCCTCAGGCTGAAACCAGTCATCAATTTCCGAAACCTGAGCTACTACTGCCATGTCTTCTTGCGTGCGCATTGTATGGGCACTGTGCGATTTCTTGGCCATGTTTATTTTGTGTTGTTTTTAACTATGGATTGTATGGAGTTAATTTCTTTTGGCAAATCCTACCAGTATCCAGGGGAAGGGCCTCTTTTCCTTTGATGAAGGTGGGTAGTTTACCAAAATAAACAATGAAAAAAGGCCTTCCGCAAATGACCCCCTCACTCCACCAAAAAAAAGAAGCTGGCTATGGGCCTGGCAGAATTTCTACTCTACTACAGCAATACTGATGTCATAGTTCAGCTAAATATTTCCAAAACCATAGTGGAGGGCATTCTTTACATTGCATGGCCATTCCATCAAAACGCCGTGGTCGGGATCTAACCCACAACCTTCGAGTCAGCACCGTAACTGCTACTGCGGACCTCAGCAGCTTTATTCTTACCTATGAACTGAAGAGGCCTATCCATGTTGAATTGTGTCAAGTATAAATGAACAACACATTTCACTATGCAAGGCCCCTGCTGCACCAGTTTTACACAAAGAACAATGTCAACTAACTAGAAGTCCCACTGGTTGTTTTATGTACTAAGCAAGTGTACTATGGCTCATAACCACTTCCGTAGCCCACTTCGTTATAGTCATGGATGGAGTCCCCAACACTAAACACTTTTAGTTTCTTTCCCTGCAGTGCATGCAACCCCTTTGGTTCTTGCAGCAGAATTCATCATTGTTGCTCACAACCTCTCGGTGAATTAGGAAGCCCATGCCATAATGTCTTCTATAAGAAGCCCTTTTTGACAAAGGATAATGGGGCCACAGGTAATGTCTTCAAAACTCACTTAATCTAATTGATGCCTTTAGCTTCACCTGGAAAGCTTTTTATTTCTATTATTTCCTCAACATTCCTACTTGGGCAAGTTCGTTGGAAAAAGGAAACACCACAAAAGATACAATACGTACACGTGTGTATGTGTTGCCCCTCATGTGAGTCTCTGCTAGCGCTCGTACTTCTAGGTTTATACCCGGAAACAACTTTCTAGAGTAATGGAACAAAAACTGCGGAAGCACAACTAACTGCTCTGTGTACTGCACCAATATACTCCCTGATAAACTGGTTTTCACTGCAGTGCCAATGTGATAAGCACATATGTTAAAGTCAAATTTATTCGCATGATGCTCCGTGGTTCACTGCATTCATCCACAATCACCGAGCATGCAGGCATATTGGTGAGCCTTTCCCTGTGGTTAATGTGCTTCGAACCAGAGTACCACTCTGTACCACTGCCTTGAGCTGCGCAACAGTATGCTCGCTTATGCCGGTAAGCTGGCTGACCAAATTAAATGTGGAACTGCTGACGTAAGCCAGTCTCACTTGGGCGTGCATGTTGCAGGCCACTTGCTTTCTTTTTCTTTACAGATTTTGGTTCTCAAGCTTTTTGAAATCCTACATGGCAACTGAAGGGGCGAGCCACTGGAAGAAAAGGTGCTGTTGACCAGAAGGCCAGACATGTTTTTCTTTGTTTAAATGTGAAGCAGCTTATAAATAGGACCTTATAAATGAGGCCTGTATTCTCACCCTGAAGCTGCCACTAACGATGATGATGCGGCTGATGACAATGACGAAGAACAAGCACGTTCAAGACCACACATTCTCTTTCTGCCATAACAGAACAGCACAAGCAAGAAGCCCGCTATATGCAATGACGATGACAATGATGATGATGACGATGACGATGGTGATAAATCACAGCCAACAACTGACTTGTGCAGTAGCTAACGTATGCATTTCCTATGACTGGAAACGACCAACAACTACCAGAAAAATGTGCCCAGACATTGTCGTTTCCAACTGCAAGCTAGATCCAATACCACAAAGCAGTAATAATGAAGGCTGAATTGGCATGATTGAATAATGAAGGCACGGTAGGGCTCTATAAACTTGGCTGGAGTGCAACAGAAAATGGTGCCCGAGTATTCGCAACCGCATAAAACGATCTGTGAGCTGGCAACACTGGTAAAAAAAACAAATATTGCTTCGTTTAAAACGGTCAACATGGCACTTTTGCTTGGCGTTGTGCTGAAGTTTCTAAATTGTGGCATTGGATCGCATTGCTTCATCAAAGGGGAAAGGGTGCTGGTCGTGGACCATCTCATTTTGATCAGCATGAAGGGTTTGACTGGCGAACCAGTGGAAATACATGTGCTGCGTGTGCAAGCATGGGGCTTCTTCGGCAAACCGCATCAAATTTACTTCAAGTTGAAGAACCTGACTAGCAAGTGTCCTGATAAGTGTTGGTGCACAGTTATCACGTCCAAGTCGCAATATGCTCGCTTATCTTCTGTATCTGTGCTCATGTAAGCCACGAGCCTGTTAGGTCAGTGGGCCTAGAAATATGAATGGAAAGAAATGCCAGGCTCTTTTCAGTTTGTGCCGCCCAGGCATAATTTTTTATCGTGGACGAGTGTTGGTGGCTGGGTTACTGCAGCCCCCGCCAAACAATCGCAAGCCTGGGGTAGAAGGCATCTGCTCATGTGCAGCAGGCCACTCCGAAAGGTGCAAGCACATTTGTGCTGTGTAGCTATAGTGCTGCAAGCAAGGCCTCAACAGTTTTCAAGGTAACTATGCTGTGACTCGTGCTGCTGATTCCAGGTATCCCATTGAGTTCCCTTGTCTTGTCAAAAGCTTAATACGCACGCCGTTCACTTGATTACAGAATAGAGCTCAGCCTAGGCCAGTGTATCTCAGGATAAAACATAGTTTCGACTGTAATAGTGATGCTCCTTTCTTTTCGTTCACTCATCCATATTATTAGGTTTCTAATGAATAAGGTTGTGTATTTTTTAACACTCGCTCGTTCATGCGGCAGTAGTTAATATTAAAGCGGATGTATGCACGCACACCATGAATGCAAAAACATGTGATATATATATAAAGTCTTGGTAGTCTTGGTTGTGACAGCGTTCATTTGAGGAAATACCTCGCAAAATGAACGAGCAGAGTCAGTACACAGACGATTATGCTGATAATGACACAGAGTGGCCATGAGAACAAAGAGACAAGCAGATGATAGTGATTATGATCATGTAGAGATGGGAACGATGTATGTAACAAACACCCACACTAATTCTCCCCACTTGGAGGTGGACACCTTGGCCGCCGTAAGTCAAAGTGACGGAGAACGCCGCTTGAAAAGTTTCATGCGAGAAACATGGACAATCTTGGCACTGCGGCAATGGCGGTCTGTTAGGGCGACAAGTGGTTTCACACGATAATTGACCGGTGAAGTCTATTCTAAAGCTATGTATGACTCGATGAAGCGTGATGAAGCGCAAGGCCGACAAAATATATATATACGCACACTATGCATGCATGACCATTGCATATGTGTTTGTGTTTGTGAATATACACACATCTATGTCGGAGCTACAGTAGTTAGACAGGACACTAGCAAGCAGTCACATGAGACGAAGAACTTCATTAAAGAACATCAAAGAATGAAAGCCTCAAAGCACACCAGACAAAATAGAACTGGCAGAGATCTCGAAGCTGGTTAACAAGTTTAAGGTATTTGGTGTAAGAATGTATAACATGAATAGAAATGAACATGCTCTAAAGAACAGAGGAAGCATCAAAGCAGTGAAAAAGAAATTTGGGATAGGCAAAACCTAGATGTATGCATTAAGGGACAAAGAAAACAAAGTAACTACAAATAGATAAGGCAGTTGAAGTAGCGGAGGAGTTTTACAAAGATCTGTACAGTAGCCAGGACAACCACGACCATAATGTAAGAACTATCAGTACCCCAGATGACATTCCACCACTAATGACTGAAGTGAGCAATGCAAAGAGGCAAAGCTGCTGGTGAGGATCAGATAAAATTATTTCTGCTGAAAGATGGAAGACAGATTGTGCTAGAAAATTTGGCCACCCTGTTTACAAAGTGTCTCCTCACAGGGAAGGTACCAGAATTTTGGAAGAATGGTAACGTCATCTTAATCCGTAAGAAAGAAAATGGCAAGAAATTGAAGATCTACAGGCCAATCAGCTTCCTCTCTATTGTATACAAGTTATTTACAAATACATTTGATAACGGAGTCAAGACAACATTAGAATTCAATCAACCAAAGGATCATGCAGGATTTCATACAGACTACTCAATACTGAATCACATTTATACATCAACAGGGTGATAGAGCAATGCTCAGAATACACTCCACCACTATACATAGCCTTCATTGATTACGAGAAGGCCTTTGGTTCAGAAGAGGTATCAGAAGTCATGCAGATACTGCTGAAATAGAGCATCAACGAAGCATATATAAACATCCCGGAAGAGATCTGCAACTGACGAACTGACACCATAGTGCTCTATAAAGAAAGCGACAAAATACCAATAAAGAAAGGCATAAAATAGAGAGACACGATCTTCCAAATGCTATTTACCACATGCTTAGAGGAAATTTTCAGGGCCTAGAATGGGAAGAGTGAGAGATACAAGTTGATGAAGAGTGCCTTAGTAAGTTGCGCTTCGCCGATAACATTGCACAGTCCTGCAACTCAGAGGACGAATTGACATTCATGGTTACTGAATTAAACAAGGAGAGCTTAACGGTACGTCTCAAGATTAATCTGCAGAAAACGAAAGTAATGTACAACCTCGGAAGAGAACAGCCCTTCTAGATAAGTAGCAGTGCATTTGAAGTTGTAAAAGAGTACGTCTACTTAGGACAGGTAGTAACTGCAGAGCCGAACCTTGAGATTGAAGTAACTAGAAGAAACAGATGGGGTGGAGCACATTTGGCAAGCATTCTCAAATTATGAATAGTAAATAGCTACTATCCCTCAAGAGGAAGACATATAACAGCTGCATCGTACCGTTCCTTACCTACGGAGCAGAAACCTGGAGGAATACAAAGAGAGTTCAACTTAGGTTGAGGACGATGCAACGAGAAATGGAAAGGAAAATGATAGGAGTGACCCTAAGGGACAATAAGACAGCAGAGTATATCAGGGAACCAGCCGGTGTTAAGGACATAATAGTCGAAATCAAGATGAAGAAATGGTCATAAGTAGGGCATGTAGCATGAAGGCAAGATAACCACTGGTCATTAAAAATCACAGACTGGATTCCGAGAGAAGTCAAGGAGGTGAAGGGGAGACAGGAAGTTAGGTGGGCAGATGAGATTAGGAAGTTTGCAGGTATAAAGTGGCAGCATCAAGCACAGGATTGAGTTGACTCGCGGAAGATGGAACAGAACTTTGTCCTGCAGTAGGTGTAGTCAGGCTGATGTCAGATGATGATGGAGGTAACGGTGATGATGATAACATACAAAACATGGGAAATAAAAAATTTTCAGGAGCAATGAGTACAGCAGCTCAATTCGAGATAAGGCAGCACTTCAACTTGTGCAGAAAACGAGCGTATGCAAGAGATACACTCACACAAGTAATGCAACGAATTTCTTAAAGCGCTTGCTTATATAAAATAAACTATTCTCTGTGCTTAGAGAAGCCCGAACATTGATGAGAATTCTCACATGCTAAGTAATGGTGTACTCACCGAGGAGAATTAACTCGTTGCAAATGAATTAGAACGAACTACCGTAGTGCCCATCACCTTCTTTCCAATGCATAAGTTCATGATTTTCATCGTTCTTCATCACACATTGTCTGCATCAACCGAGAAGCGATAGAACGATATGTTGGCATCTTTCCACTGCAATGCCACCCATTTCGGCACACTGCAATGGTCTTGGCACATCACTTCCTTCTTTCTCATGGCCAGTGCATGCGGCATGATAAAAATAAAGAAACTCTGTGGCCACTTATCATCCACAATGTGGTAACATATCTCCATGCCAGGTTGACCCTGTTAACGCCGTTTCCAGGCGCGGCCGCTAGATAGCGAAAGCTTCTTGAAGTCGTGAATAGTTACCTGGCCAGTCTGAATCAACCCAATGGGCCACAAAAATCAGGTGGACATTCGAATTATCGCCAAACGTCCATTTCCGAAGCCGGTTATCTAAGCGACGACCTATGGCCATTACATTTCGGTTGTTATTTATGTTCGTTTTGTTTTCTTCTGCAAAATCATATGGATATCTACAAAGGATTTCACGTGGACGCAATAATTTGGACCGCCGATGGAAATCCACAAGATATCCTAAGAAGAAAACCTTAAAATGGCTACAAACGGTTATATGCCTCTTGGTCTGAGAGAAGACTTAAAGCAGACATTTTCAAAAAGAAAGAATAGCACCTCAAATGTGGTCGCTTGCAGTTTAATAGTAATTTTGAACAACTCCAACATAGCCTGGTCTGCTAAACAAGTTCATAACGTGTACTTGAAGACACTGTTTAGGCGCTATAGAGAGTCAGTGTTCAACGTCCACCGCAATGGGTCTGAGAGGGTTGTGCCGAGAAAGTGCCAAAATGCCCGAACATCATGTCAAAAGAGCGGTGACCGTCGGTTTTATTAACAAATGACGTAACTACTAACAACCTCCACAAAATAATTGACTTGACACCGCAAGCACAAGTGTACAGCTGTGCATTTATTTAACCTGAATGTGCAAGCGCCGACCAGGAGTCATTAATTCCCTAGTCCCGGTCGCTTGTAGTCTGGATCTCAGAACAGCCCAGGAGACGACAGCTGAAGACTGCGTGCCTGCACATATTATCGTTGCATAATTTCGCCACTGCGCTCAGTTAATAACCCTCTCATAGACTGGGAGGTCAACGCTATCGTGTTCAGGTTTTAAAAAAAATGGGTGGCTGTATCTGCATGCGGCATAATCTTTTCAGGCCCAAGCGCTCATATAATGACGGTTTTAGCAGGAAGCTCGCACAACTTTGACGTGTGTGACACGTCAGCAGAACGCAGGCACTCGTTGGCGCGCTTGCCAACTCGCATCAGCTTCGGGCTCTTCATGGCTTTGGGTAAGCGGTGACGCAGCATGGGAACTTGCATGATTATGTTTTTTATTCAGCAGATGTGAAACTTGTCCTCCCTCAGCAACAATGCGCGATGACTCGATTGTCGGCACGATTTCAATTGCGTGCTAAAACAGAATATTCGCTCTTGTCATGTGCAATAGGTCAATGCCCGCGTAAACGTCCCTGTCATAGTGTGTATGCGGGCCCTCGACCAATCGCGTATGGTGAGGGTGAACATTCTATTTTGCGGCATATAGGACAATGGATGTCCGACGAACGTCCAGTAATTTCAGCAATATTCCCAGGTAAGTACAGCAGATCTGTCCTGTGTCTGAACGTACGATTTTTATGACTCATCGGATGTTCGAGAGATCGAAGATTTTTTTTGTGCATAAGGGTCCTACAGACGACCGTAGTGCAGCTAGCAGATTTCTGGGCATCTCCATCGGGCATACATATGTTCAAGACTGGCATTTTTGAGGCCCATTGGTAAGTGACTCTCAGCAGGTTCGACTGCTGCTGTGGTCAGATGCTATGGTTAGGTGTATGTTTTAAGTGCGAAGCGTTTCTTCGTGAGCTTTGGTTATTGAACACATCTATCTATCTAGCCGCTTACATTTAGGTGCTCTTGTGGTCACCATCTTACGTTCTTGGCATCAACCAAGAAGGTAAGATGGTATGACAAATATGACGCGCTGGTCACGACAGGAATAATGTCACAACGCTGTCGCGTACGTAGTCAAACAATTCACGCCAGACAGTGGCACATACCTATCCATGGGTATGTGCCACTAGTATGCAGGTATGTACGATGGGTGATTGACACTTAGTATCTACCCAGAAATGACAAGAACTCACATGGACAATTTCAACGCGTGAGGGTTAAGCAAAACTCGGCCAGTAGCGTCGACCCGACGAAGGCATAGAATAAATGTCAGTGTTAAGAAAACCTGTCATAGGCATCGTTGCAAATAATGAATTGCAATGCTACAAATAAATAAATTGCAAATAAATGAATTGCAACAAATGCAAATAATAAATTTCAGGGCCTCAGCAGGAAGGAATCGAACCCAAGCATTCTGCATAGCAGTCAAGCATTCTACTACAGACCTACGCCAGATCTCAGAACTACTTTTAAAATAGACGCTAATCTTTATGAAATGTCAATAGTGGTTGCAGTGCTACCAACCCATTTTTATAAACACTACAGATGTACTCCTTTGATACAGCCATCATGTCGGGTTAACATCAATTGTGGTTAGTTGCCATGTGCTGAAGTTGATTTATGTAGCAGTGTCCAAGGCCAGCATCTTTGTGAGCATCAGAGCTTCATATCAGCTTCTGGTGTTGCTAACACCGATGTTGCAGTTGACATTATTGTGCAAGTGCAAACAACTGGTCATATAAACATCTGCAACTCTTCAATATATGTCTGTGCATGCTACATTTGTACATATATTCAGCGTCACTTCATGACGTGTCGCTCAATAAAAAAAATTGCAATACGGTCACCTTCCCTTCGCATGCTTTGCATAACATCAATTCCTAGGTATGTGGGATCTGCCGAATATATTTTTTTTGCAACACAAAGCTTGATTCATTTACCTCTTGCTGTGCATGATTTTTTCAAGTGCTTTGCTACAGCCAAAACAAAGAAATATTTAAGTGCATCACAGCATTTCTTTTTGCCTGCCTGTACATCTCAGCCCCTGCACAAACATATAATTAAGCCAGTCTTACCTGACTGTCTTCTGTGTCAGCATACAATACCAGGTGCAGTCCTTCCAGAGAAAAAAAGATGTTTGACTTTTTGTAGACATCCACTGAGCTTGTCAGAAAGTGCTCCAGGTTTCTGACCGGGTCAGGAGTAACAGAGACCCCAAGTGATGGAGACAATGGACTGGACACTGCAGCATACAGGTGCACAATCAAGGCCTTGCCAGCATCCGCCGCTGAGCACTCATGTTACCTTGGTCTTGTGACTCGATGACTTCTCCTAGGTTTTCTCTGAAGATGGAGATGATGGTGCTCAGGTCCTTCTGACCAATGTTAACCTGTGTATTATCGAGCCAAAGAAAAAAGCAAATGCTTGCTGCCGAAAATAATATTTTATTACCCATCTCAAATACTCATCTGGGAATGTGTCTCAAACGATTCATTGATTAGCGACAGCCTGCCTGCATCGCAAAGGCCTCTCCAATGTCTGTCCCATCAACGTATACCTGCGTTTTCTGTGGCTAAAATGTCCCCATAAAGGAAGGTGGAATATTGGGCTCCATGATATAAGACGATATAGTACACTTAAAACCACAAGAAACACACGAGAGAGGGACGAGGATGCGCACTTGTCCTCGTTCATCCTTGTCCGTCCCTCGTGAATTTGTTGTGGTTTTTCGTGCATTATACTGTTTTATATCATGCCCCGGAAACATGATTATAGCCTCATCTTCACGCCTGACCTTCTGCCTCAACAGAACACTTGCCTTCCAGTCTGACAACAGCCCTGCCCATGATTATTTCTTTTTCTTGACATTAAAGATTCGAAATCTTTATTCTAGATATATACAAAAGCTTCATTCCATAGATCAACTTTATTGCACTCCTTGACAATGTTTGAAAGAATCTAGAAGACAAGTTTCAGATAATACCTTCTCTAGTCAATGTGCATACAATTCTTAAAAAACTAATATGAAAAACAATACAGAGCAAATGATCCTAAAAGCGCTAACAAAAAATTTAAAAACTGCAATTGCCCACAAATGATAGCATAATCACAACACTGATATTGAACATTTTTCAATAACGAAACTAGATCATGGCTTAAGAAAAAAATGACGATGGGGACCAAGAGAAGAAACGAGCTGACAGACAGGTCAGAATCATGGCTGATGTTCTAAGAACACATCATACTTTCTTGATAATAGAGCATGACACAGGAACGAAGGGGATTAGAAAAAATATTTAGGAGTGCAAAAGCAAATATGAAAAACACAAGTAGCAAAACACATTCAAAATAACCTGCAACGCTTCGTTACACAAATTGGAAAGTAGTATTTACAGTACAGGTTCATGGCCTGACATGGTGGCAGCTCTGGTGTCGAGTGATAAATTTGGTCACGTCTGCGAAGTCCACCTCACTGCTGCTGCATTCCCATCAGCTGCCCCGCCGTGGTGGTCTAACGGCTAAGGTACTCGGCTGCTGACCGGAAGGTCACGGGATCGAATCCTGGCTGCAGCGGCTGCATTTTCAATACTCTCTCGTCTTGATCATGAATTCAAACTGTTTGCCCGTGCAAACCTGTTTCTATATTCGCCACCGGTTCCTGCTATTAATTATGTAATATACTGGGTAACGATATTGCTTGTACAAAAAGCCACGACGAATTTACTGACAAATTAAAACTTCATGTTTGAGCAACCTTTTATAAGGAGGGTTCTCACCAGAGAAGGATTGGCCACCCTGGTGCAGTATCTGGCCACTACTTCCCACATGCACACGTCAATAACACACGGCCCTCAGTCCCCAGCAGCTGCGAAGAAATTGACCACGGCGGCAGTCAGATCTGCAACGCAGCAGAGGGTGCTAAGAATCTCTGGACCCGGACAGGCCGCTATTGAAACCTGAACTTGGCAATGTTTAATGTTAGAACCTTATCTAGTGAAGTAAGTCTAGCTGTACTATTCGAGGAGCTAGAGAGTGTTAAATGGGATATAATAGGGCTCAAAGAGGTAAAAAGGACAGATGAGGCCTATACGATGCTACAGAATGGGCATGTCCTTTGCTATCAGGGCTTGGCTGACAGAAGAGAACTGGGAGTGGGGTTCCTAATTCACAGAAACATAGCTGGCAACATAGAGGAATACTATAGCATTAATGAAAGGGTGGTAAGTATTGTAATTAAACTGAATAAAAGATACAAGTTCAAGGTGATACATGTGCACGTGCCTACGTCCAGCCAGAATGACGCTTCCATTGAAAGCTTCTATGAAGATGTGGAATCGACAATGAATAAGGCAAAAACACAGTATATTATACCAATGGGAGACTTTATTGCAAAGGTAGGGAAGAAACAGGCTGGAGACCAGGCAGTAGGAGATTATGGCATCGGTACAAGAAATGCCAGAGGAGAGCAACTAGTAGAATTTGCAGAACGCAATAATTTTCGGATTTTGAATACCTTCTACCGAAAATGAGGTAACCGTAAGTGGACATAAAGGAGCCCTATTGGCAAAATGAAGAACTAAATACACTTTATAATGAGTGCGCACCCAGGCATCGTGCAGGATGTGGAAGTGGTTGGCAAGGTACGATGCAGTGACCATAGAAGGTACGGTCTCGAATTCGCCTAGACTTGAAAAAGGAACGAGAGAAACTGATACGCAAGAAGCCAATCAATGAGCGAGCACTGAGAGGGAACGTACAGGAATCCAGAGTCTCGCTTCAGAACAGGTACTCGGCTCTTAGTGAGGAAACCAACCTTAGCGTAGATACAATGATAATCTGACGAGTATCGTTACGGAGTGTGCAGTGGAAGTTGGAGGCAGGGTAGTTAGACAGGACACGGGCAAGCTTTCCCAGGAAACGAAGAATCTCATTAAGAAGCATCAAAGCATGAAAGTCTCAAGTAAAACAGTAAAAATGGAACTGTCAGAGCTTTCGAAGTTTAATAATAAGCATAAGGTATCCGATGTAAGAAGGTGTAACATGGAGAGAATTGAACACACTCTGAAAAACGGAGGAAGCATCAAAGCAGTGAAGAGGAAACTTGGAATAGAAAAAAATCGAATGTATGCACTAAGGGACAAAGAAGGCAAAATAACTACCAATATGGATAGGATAGTCAAAACAGCAGAGAATCTGTACAGATGTCGGGACAACTACGACCTCAATACTATAAGATCTAGTAGTAACACAGATGACACCCCACCAGTAAAGAGAGAAGAAGCCAGAAAAGCCTTGGAGAGCATGCAAAGAGGCAAAGCTGCTGGTGAGGATCAAGTAACATCAGATCTGCTTAAAGATCGAGGACAGATTCTGTTAGAAAAACTAGCCACTCTGTTTACGCGATGTCTCCTGGCAGAAAAAGTACCAGAGTCTTGGAAGAATTCTAACATCATCTTAATTCCAAAGAAAGGAGATGACAGGGACTTAAAGAATTACAGGCCAATCAGCTTGCTCTCCATAGTATACAAGCTATTTATAAAGGTAATTTCTAACAGAGTTAAGAAAACATTGAAATTCTATCAATCAAAGGAGCAAGCAGGATCTCGAACAGGCAACTCAACAATCGACCACATTCATACTATCAATCAGGTAATAGAGAAATGCTCAGAATATAACCAACCACTATACATAGCCTTCATAGATTACGAGAAGGCGTTTGATTCAGGAGAAATATCTGCTGTCATGCAGACACTGCGAAATCAGGGCGTCGATGAAGTATATATAAACATCCTGGAAGCAATCTACAGGGGATCAACTGCTATGCTTCATAAAGAAAGCAACAGAATACCAATCAAGAAGAGTGTAAGGCAGGGGGACACAATCTCCCCAAAGCTATTTACCACATGCATACAGGAGGTTGTCAGAGGTCTAGAATGGGAGCAGTGAGGGGTAAGAGGTAATGGAGAGTACCTTAGTAACCTGCACTTCTCCGATGACATTGCATTGCTGAGTAACTCAGGGGACGAATTGCAACTCATGATTATGGAGTTAGACAAGGAGAGCAGAAGGTGGATCTTAAAATTAATCTGCAGAAAACAAAAGTAATGTACAATAACCTTGGAAGAGAGCAGCGCTTTGAGATAGGTAATAGTCCACTTCAAGTTGTAAAAGACTATGTCTACTTAGGGCAGGTAATAACTGCAGAGCCGAACCACGAGATTGAAGTAAGTAGAAGAATAAGAATGGGATGGAGCACATTTGGCAAGCACTCTCAAATTATGACAGGTAGATTGCCACTATCCCTCAAGAGGAACGTATATAACAGCTGTATCTTGCCGGTACTTAGCTACGGAGCAGAAACTTGGAGACTTACAAAGAGGGTTCAGCCTAAATTGAGGACGACGCAGCGAGCAATGGAAAGAAAAATGGTAGGTGTAACCTTAAGAGACAAGAAAAGAGCAGAGTGTACTAGGGAACAAATGGGGGTTAAGGATATATAGTTGAAATCAAGAAGAGGAAATGGACATGGGCCGGGCATATAGCGCGTAGACAGGACAGCCGCTGGGCATTAAGGGTAACTAACTGGACTCCCAGAGAAGGCAAGAGAGTTAGGGGGAGACAGAAGGTTAGGTGGGCAGATGAGATTAAGAAGTTTTTGGGTATAAATTGGCAGCAGCAAACACAGGACCGAGTTAACTGGTGGAACACGGGAAAGTCCTTTGTCCTGCAGCGGACCTAGTCAGGCTGATGATGATGATGATAGTGATGATGATGATGATGATGTATAACTTTCTCAGATGTACTACATGTGCGTATCGTAATTTTCTTGGCTCACTGTATAGCGCTGTCACTTCACCACTGTGCAGGAGAAAAATGTTCAGCCTCGTTTTTCTAGCCTTCCTTTAGTGCAGTTTGTTCCTATAATTACATTTCTATGTACTTTTTTTAGTAATGTTCTTTTCTATCTTGCTTTTTGCACGATGATACTCAGTTTTTCAAACCTTTTATTACTTCAGTGCTTGTGTTGATTTTATGTATGTATACTATTTATATGTATGTATACTATTTTATGTAAGTATACTAACGCACCTCTGGTTTGTTGTGAAGTTGAGCCAGGGGAGAGAGACAGTGTGTTTCTTTAGCTTGATTGTATTTATTGATATGTGGAGTTTAACATCCCAAAACCACCATATGATTATGAAAAACACCGTAGTCGAGGGCTCCGTAAATTTCGACCACCTGGGGTTCTTCAACGTGCACCTAAATCTGAGCACACGGGCCTACAACATTTCCGCCTCCGTCGAAAATGCAGCCGCCACAGCAGGGATTCAAACCCGCGACCTGCAGGTCGGCAGCCGAGTACCTTAGCCACTAGACCACCGTGGTGGGCCGTCTTTTTAGCTTTGTCATCGTTTTGCAGTCAATTTAAAATGAGTTTAGGCAAGATGCTCTCGTGAAAAAACATGAACTCGATGCAATATCATGCACTGGCGTGAGCCGCTACATCTATGTGCAGCGGTGAGTGGACGACTCTTAGTTTAAAGTATTAAATAAGACTTGTAAAGCTCAAACGTCGCATAAATTTCAGACCAAGTGGTCTTACGCCTCTTGGAACAACAATGGCGCTGATTCAGTGCTTTTCACTGCACTCCGCTACCCACCCTGTGTGAAGAACGAAACTAGAACTGTAGAAAAAAATCTGTAGACAGTTTGCTAGCTACTCTAATACGAAGTCTGTACTTCCCACAATTCCCATGAAGGTACACAATCGCAGCGCCAGATTCCTCACTAGGCATTATTGCATGAAACTCTTGTGATTCTAGATCTATGTGATTGCAACTTTGGCAGCCCAGACAACAAGCTGCACATCTTTTGTCATGCTGGCATGACTATTGCCATCATTAGATGTCCCCCTTAACCCGAGACTTTAGAGCAGTTAAGCGCAACTTCTCTTGATATATAAAAATGGCGCAGTAATCTGATTTGGCGCACTTTGGCACAGGAGTGGTATCACTATGTCCTAATGTCCTTTCTTGCATTTTTTTCCTGTTTATTTTATAATACATCATTTTGTAGGGCTGCTATCACCCCCTGTAAAGTCATTTGTGCCTCGGGGCACACACGTTTACCAGATAGGCCACATTAAAGTTTAACAGCTGTAGAGCAGTAGGGGCGTCGTGCTTGCAAGGAATCACTACCATCATCATTATGGCTAGCGCCATAGCGTCGGCAATAATTTCTTTACAACATTTTAGAATTCATTAGATTGAAAAGTAATATGTGATCCCTATATCTACTTGCTCGTTTCTTGGCCAATCCCCCAAAGTGCATGTGAGCTATGCTTTTAAACCATCATCATCATCATCAATCACTGACAGCAGTGAGCCTGGGTGGCACTACATAAGAGACTTTTTTCGGTGTCCAGTGGTTGGCGCGAATTGTCCTCCCCTCTGGTGGGTCTATGAAGGCGACACCACGGGTTGTCTTCTGTGGGCACCTCGTGGCGAGTTTAACGTCAGCGACGATGCCCTCGTGTTACCTTGTTTTGTTGTGTTAATTGAGTGTATTGATTGAGTCTATTGCATTGTTTTACAATGGCACTTGTGAGGTTTTTGATTTGGCTGGTGATATCATCGCTGTTTGCCGCAAGAAAGTGGATGTTGACAGAGCCGAATGGGAGAATGGCTCGCTGGGGGTCTGAATGATCTACTTGTTTACTACTTGCTCGACCAGTTCTTTAATGCCGATTAGATGGCACTCTAATACAAACTGCTGCCGGGTAAAACTATTACTCTTTAGGGCGATGATTGTGCCAGCAGAAAGAAAAAGAGAGGCTAATGGTGATGGTGTGTGTTGTGGGAAATAAGGCTAGCCCGCCACCTTTTCTGCCGTGCTCATGTCCCGAAATGACTCCCCTCCTCTGCTGTCTGCTGCGCTGGTAGAGGGAGGAGTGACGCTTAACCCCTCTCACCCGGTATCGAATGTCGGCTGTGGCGCCGCGTGCGCCGTCTCTCGGGACGTTTTGTGCGCGCGTCGGGAGCGAGTCAGATTTCTCCGGGACATCTGAGGGTGAGCACACATTCCTTTTTCCGTCCGTCGACTCCCATTGTTTGGGGCTCGTCGGACTTCACCCACGGCACCTCGCACCCAAGGCGAACGCTCACCTTTTGTTGCCCCTTTGCATACGCTAGGCTGAAGAGTGGTACAGTGCCCTAGTGCGTGGCCAAGCTACGCCGAGCCATATCTCACCAAAGCCAAAGCGAGCGTCTTTTTTCTCGCTCAATTAGCTGGGCCTTGGTCCGGGTGTCTCCATAAATCACTGTTACCACGGAGACGTGCTCCCGGCACCTCTGTATAGTACTTCTCGCCCGTGGCGTGGATAAGCCCCTTTGCTTTCCCGCCGCGCCTTTGCAACAGGCTCTCTATTGCGTTTGGTGTTGGCACAGACTATAAAGAGTTGGGACCTTGAGCAGTATCGCTTTCTCACCACGACGATGGTTAACGTATGCCCTGCAGCTCGCTAAGACCGAACCCACACTAGTGGCCGTACTCCATTGGGATACGTGCACACTTCAGTGGCACCCAACGCGGTTTCAAAAGCTGTAAGCTTTTTACTGCTCTCTGTAGCCCGCTGTTACCGCTGCTGTGAACGAGGGCACATAGCAAAGGAGTGCACCGGATCCAGGCCTTCTGTGAGGCAACGAAACAGGGTTGCGGGTAGTTCGTGAATGCACGAGCGACCGAACCTTTGCTTCTTCCACCGGCGTGCAGGGCAAGCATATTTCTTAATGATGCACAGGCGCAATTCATTCCGGTGAATATTGCCGGCCGTGAATTTTCGGCTTAGCTAGACATGGGCGTGAGCGCTTCGTTGTTCGGCGAACAGATGTTGTCTCACTTTCAGAAGCAATCAGTGCGCTTGCAAACAGCCAAACTACATTTACCCTTGCAGATGGCGTGGCCCATTCGGCAGGCACTGCGAGGTTGACGGTCAGATGGGGAGATCGAAAGAGGCGCTGCCATCTTGTTCATCTTCCAGGGCTCAATGTTCCAGTGATTCTCGGTCGGGACTTTCTCCTTAAAACGGGTATCGTTGTGGACATTACAAATGACGGCTATCGTGATGGCTCATTGTTGTATCGTGGGGGAAGTCGTGGAATAACGATGAAGCCACCAGTGTCGTCGACGATCACAAACCATAACTACCGTTTTATTCAGAGGTATGCATATATAAATACAGAAGTCACCTGGTGGCAAGTAAAAACAACATAAAATAAATGGAAAACGAAACTGAAAACACTACATATTCCTCCTCCTTAAAAAGAACAGTGTTAATAACTGTTCGATTACTTTTAGTACAAAAATACACAATATTTACAAATATTTACAACCACACATGGCATGTGCACTTCACAATAATGTCTGACTTATAACTGTGCAGCATACATTCGTAGACTGCTACATAACAAACCGATCCAGGAACCAAAAACAAAAACCCTTGCAGAACAACAGAAACGTCTGCACAAAGTCCACATAGCACTCAAGTTGTCACTGCACCAGTCTACACGCAAACACCAGCCACACACTGTGCCCGTATCGATCCAGAGGTCTTCTGTTTCTTGGTGGCTGGACTTGACGTTGAGGTACCGGGTGCTTCGATGCAACTGGCGCTGTTGCTTGTAGCCTGGGCTAATCTGGTGAAGCTTCGGCCTACACTATTGAAGAGCGATCCTTGGGTCGCTCAGGCACCGAAAGTGGGGTTGCAGGTTCGGAGGCAGGGTTTTGATACGGTCAAGCCGGAACATGGATGAGCCTTGTTCGTGGACAACTTTCTGTGGGTGGCTAAACGCGAGGTCGCCCTCAGCGAATATTCTGGGTTTCTTTTCTTAACTCGCAAAAAATCACCAACTGACACTGTTGTCTTCTTCGCGGTCCTGCAACGGTCTGTGTACTCTTTGCTGTACCCTTGTTTGCTCTTCACGCATCGGCGTAGACTGCAGAGTTCGGAAGCAGGATCGGTGAAGAAGGTTGGTGATGGGTGGCCCACAACGTCAAGACGTGTTCTCGGTAGCCGCTCGTGTAGGATAACGGATGGTGCTACACCCGTAGTGGCATGTGGCGTGCAGCGATATATAGCCAAATAGTCTGTTACCGCTTGACGAAGCGGACGCTGCTCTAACATTGCAACCTGCACGAAATCCTTAAAGACATGGTTGAACCGCTCTACAAGTACGTTCGCTTGAGGATAGTAAATGGAAGAATGCACGAGGCGGATGGCATGATCATTGAGGAACTTTGTGAACTCCGCAGAGGCGAACTGGGGACCATTGTCTCATACTATTACGTCCGGGTAACCCACAAGGGAGAACACCGAAAGCAAAAAGTTTATGACAATGCAGGATGACACTTCACTGCAGAATTGAACTTCTGGTCACTTCGAAAAGTAGTCGATGAGCGTAATAGCATATCTGCAGTCGTGCGGCGCTCTCTGCAGAAGGTTGACGATGTCAATGGCCAGCTTCTCCCATGGGCGTTCTGGCAAAGGTACTGGCTGCAAAGGAGTAGCAGAAGTTTTTGCACTTTTGTCAGCCATCTGACATATTCTGCAGTTCTGGATGGAAAGTTCCACCTGTCTATTCATGCCTGGCCACCAGAACCCTTCTCTTAGTCGAGCTTTTGTCCGAACTATACTTGGGTGAGCTTCGCGGGCAGCAGCGATTACTTGCGGCGTGAGAGACAACGGAATAACGATTTGTTCTCTGCACAGGAACAAGTTGTCAACGACCGACAATTCTTCACGCACCAAGAAGAAAGGCTGAAGTTCACTTGAGAGCGTCTTATGTGCAGGCCAAGACCCTTTCCGATACTCTACAGTATAGTTGTACAGAAGCAGTCGTTCTGGCCAGCGTGCGATGCTAAGGGGGCTGCGGCCAGTGCCTTGCGAAGAGAGGAGAGAGACCAAGGCTTAGTGGTCTGTGCGCAACGTGAAATGCCGTCCCCACAAGTAAGTATGCCAGTGCTCGCATTCCCAAACCCGCGCAAGCGCTTCACGCTTTCCCACACCGTATTTCCTCTCCGCAGGTGAAAGCACGCGAAGCAAAGAAAACAGTTTGAAACCTATGGCCATCTACCTGTTGGAGAACAGCACTTAGTCCGCAGTCGGATGCATCAGTGGACACTACGACCGGAAGGGATGCATCGAACATATGCAGAACTTGGCTGGACGAGAGCAGAAACTTTATTTCGGTGAAATCGGCATCTACCGCATCCGTCCAAATCAATAGTTGGTTCTTTTGGAGAAGAGCTTGCATAGGTTCTACCACATCAGACTGGGAACAAACTTGGCGTAATACTCAACCAGACCAAAAAAGGAATGGAGATTAGTAGCATCAGTTGGTGCAGGAGTATCTATAATGGAAGTAATTTTTTCCGGCAGTGGAGAAATATCTTGTGCTGTGACCTTGTGTCCCAAGAAGGAAAGTTCCAGTACACCAAATACGCACTTGTTGTTTAACTTGAGCTCTAATTCCTTAATGTGCCATAGTACAGCGATCAGGTTGGTCAAGTGTTCCTTTTCATTTTTCCCAAACACAATGATGTCATCTACATAGAAGAGAACACCAGAGCATCCTTGAAGTATTTTAGACTTCATTTGTTGAAATGCAGCTGGGGCGGCTGCCAACCCGAAAAGCACTCGTTTAAAGCGAAGAGGCTATCGTGAGTAATAAAAGCGGTCAAATCACGGCTTTCAGGATCGAGCAAAACCTGGTGGTAGGCTGATGCGAGGTAAAGCTTCAAGAAATGAGTTGCTTCAACGAGACTGTGGATGAGTTCTTCGGTGTGTGGAATAGGAAAGCTATCTGTAACTACGGCCTTATTAGGCTCCTGTAAGTCGACACAAACACGAATGCCTCCATCCTTCTTTTGAAGAACAACAATCGGGGAGACCTATGCTGACGCATTGATGCGCTCTATCACATCCAACTGCTCGAGCCGACGAAGTTCATCCGATGCCGGAGCTAGGAGTGAAACAGGAAGGCGGCGCAGTTTTGCTATAGTAGGTGGAACTGAGAGCTGAACTTTGACATGATACACAATAGCCTTCGCTAGGCCGAGGCTGGAGTCGAAAAGGCACGCAAACTCATTGCACAACTCTGCTGGAAGGCATGCAGTTGAAACTGTTTCCTGGCCTGGGGCTTGTACGTTGGTAGCACTTGTAGTTGACGCGGTAATCTTAAGGCAGCTGAGGAATGAGCCGTCAATCTGGAGCTGAAGGGCCTTAATGGCAGCAATACCTAGCAGCGATGTGCCTTGCGAAACAATATAGAACAGAATGGACGCTTCGCGTTCCTTGTATACGACCGTCGGTAGAAAGCATCCTCGCACAGGGATATGCTGTTTCGAGTAATCTAGCAGCTTCACACAGCGCGCAAGCAGCAGTGTATGGCCGGCAAAATGCCTATTGAAAAGATCACCCGCCAGAATGGAAACCGAAGAGTCCGAGTCGATAAGAAATGGTAACAGCGCATGCCCAACTGTTACCTCGACATGAATTCCAGCGCGGCTGGATGCGGTCACCGACAGAATGCTCATAGCTTCGACGGGCAAATTCTGGTCGCTAAGCTCATGAACACGAACGCCCTGTTGCTTTTTTCTACATACTGAACTAAAGTGCCCAATGATCCCACAATTATAGTAAACCTGGCCTTTCGCTGGGCAGCGGGATGACGCAGCACAGTGCTGGCGGGAACCGCAATGATAGCAGTAAGAGGATGAAGTGGGTGGACGTGCACAGGAAGCAGGTTAATAGGTGTCGGGATGCGGGCGCGTTTCGGTAGGAGGTGCAGGCAGAGGCGTGTTGCTACGCGAAAGACGGTGGCAGTGTTCATTTCGACATCGGTCGTGCGGCGTTGAGCGAGAGCTTCTTGATATACACTGCACGGTGCATAAAGCAATTTCTCAAAGGTCTTCACTAGCCTGTTCGATTTGTGATGCTAATTGTATTGCCCGGAAGAACAAAAAGGTGGAGCCCTCAAGAAGAAGGCGTTCGCGAATGTGCTGGGACGAGACCCCTTCCATGAATTGGTCATGAAGCGAGTCTTCAGGGGAAGCAAGCGAAGATGCAGCGGTTAGCGCACGTAGTGCGGCAGCGTACTCCTGGACAGACTCCCCAGGGTGCTCAATGCAACGGCGAAAGCGGTGCTTTTCTACGACGATATTGCTTGAGCTTGTGAAATGTTGCGTAAAAGCCGCTACAGCTTCGTCTTAAACAGAAGGCTGAACGGCGGCGACCTTGCTAGCTTCAGTAAGTTTGTCATCCGCGGTTGACCCACTGATTTGAGAGGCATCCTTTGGAAGCGGTAGACTGGACAAGACACGTTGACTCTCAATGCCGAGGCTGTGTAACAGCAGGGCCTTGCGACGTTCAAGTGGAAAGTCGGACGCTCCGGATGCCAGTAGGCAGTTTTCGAAGATTTAGTGCCATTCCGTCCATTTCCTCCACGGAATGGTGGGGCGGCCGGGTTCAGGCAGGAACGGGGACGGCAGAGCAAGCCCGATGCAGCTCATAGCGTCGAAAAGGTGCAGGCATGGTTACACCCCCCAAAAAAGAGGCACCTTCGTCACCATTGTTGTATCGTGGCGAAAGCCGCGGAAGAACGATGAAGCGACCATTGTCGTCGATGATCACAAACCAGAACTCAAGTTTTATTCAGAGGTATGCATATATATACAGAAGTCACCTGGTGGCAAGTAAAAACAACATAAACTAAATGGAAACCGAAACTGAAAACACTACACTCATTCTGCCAACTCAAGCCGTTCATCAGCCCGCTGGCCCTTACTGTTGCCTTTGCCACAGAAGCATCCGAACCGTGCCCTGTGCAGAGTTCAGGGCCAAGCCCCTGCTCAATGCATTTGCCCTCTCACAGTCCTCTTTGGGAATGAGAGGCGTGGCACAAACCGTGTAGCGCCACAACTTCGGGGTCGTACCCTGGCATTCTGCGTTCTTCGGCTCGAAACCCCTCTGTGGATCGACAGTTACGACACGAAGAGGCATTACATTCTTTGGTCGCTAGTGCGACTTGGTTAGATGATGCACAGAAGGCTCGTCTGTCAACACTGTTACGTCAGTACGAGGAGCTCTTCACCAATCGACCAGGCTGCACTGTTTTAGTGAGCCTTGCGATCCAAACAGGTGACGCGCTTCCTTTGAAGTGTAACCCCAGGCCCGTCTGTCTCGCCAAACAGCACATTATCGATGGGTTGCTAGACGACATGCTTGCGGCTGGAATTATTCGCCACATGTCCAGCTCCTGGGCATCTCCGATTGTGTTGGTGCCTAAGAAAGATGGCAGTCATCGTCTTTGCATAGACTATCGCCATCTGAATGGAGCGACTCGTGAAGATGCCTATGCACTCCCGACGATAAACTCCATCGTAGGAAACCTGGGTGATGCATGGTACTTTCACCAGCTTGACGCCTCTAAAGCTTACCTACAGGTCCAGATGAGTAACCGTGACCAGTTTGAAACTGCGTTCATGTCCCACAGAGGGTTGTTCGAGTTTGCTTGTATGCCCTTTGGTCTTTCCTCCTGCGACGTTTCAAAGACTCATGGACCGCGTTCTCGGAAAAGCAAAGTGGTCATACTGCATGTGCTACCTCGACGACAACGTGATTTATTCACGAACCTTTAAAGCGCACTTGGTCCATGTTGCCGATGTACTTAAGAGGGGGAGGATCGCCGGGATGACACTAAATCCCGCTAAGGTCCAATTAGCGCAGACCCGCATTCAATTACTCGGGTGTATGCCGGGTGAAAGCTCCTTTAAGCCGGATCGGGAGAAACTTCGAGCCACCCTCGATTTTCCCGTGCCCAGGGACATAAGTGACCTTTGCCACTTTTTACCAATGGTCAACTTTTATTGTTCGTTCATTCCGTCTTGTGCCCGACTACAGGCACCCTTGAGCAAGTTTTTGGGTAAGTCTGCTGAGTAGCAATGGGGACCTGAGCAGCAAGAAGTGTTTTGCCGACTGTCTAACGCAATAGCGGAGACAGCGCAGCTCAAGCTCCCCGACCTGACCAGATTGTTCATTCTACAAACTGACGTGAGTGATCCGAGTTTAGGAGCTGTTCTCCTACAGAAGTACGGGGGCGTGTTGCCAGCCACTCCTCGGTCCCTGCGGAGAAAAGTTATTTCATGACCGAAAAGGAGTGCCTCGGCATCGTGTTTCCACTGCAGAAGTTTGACGTCTATTTTGATGGGACGAAATTCGTGGCGCAAACGAATCACAGTGCGCTCAGCTGGCTGATGCAGCTCTGTAAGCCTGGCGGCAAGCTGGCACGGTGGGCTCTCCTGATACAGCACTATGACTTTTCAGTGCAGTATCGAAAGGGGAGCACAAACGTGGTAGCTGACGCATTATCTCGTGCCCCATTGTCTGCCAAGGACCTTAATCCCGGTGCAACAGCCGCTAGAGATGCCTTTGCACATGCAAGCGTCAGGGGCGGAATAGCAGCTTTGCCACCATTCGGCGAGAACGGTGAGTCCCCATGCAGACAAACCTTGGCTGCTAACTAGATAAGCGGTGCACCGCGAAGCGGCTGAGCGGGGGAGTTTTTTGAAGACCACAATGCCGAGAGCGAACCCGTAAGGCCGACGCAAGCAGTTGTTGCTGCGGTCCTGACTGGGCGCGATACCAGACTCCCCCAGTATGACAGAATGGGAATCGCTTTCAGCACAGAAGAGCTTCTGAAGGCCTAGCAAAGTGATCCCTTTTGTCGCGAAATGTGCGACGGTGTCAGAGAAATGGAGTGCCGTGACGCTACTTGTCCTGCAGCGGGCGCCGATAGCGACTGTCTTGGCGATACCGAGCGCTGTGACACTGCTTGCCCTGCAGCGGGCGCGAATAGGGAGCTCGAACCAGTGTGTATCGCTGAGTCCCCAGCGGATTTATATTTGCTGGACCACGACGGGCTCCTGCTGAAGTATATAGCCACTGACGACGAATCCATTGACCCATTTAAGGTAGTTATACCGAAAAGTGTGAGAGCCACACTGTTGTGATCCTCTCACAACGAACTCATGGCCGGTCACCATAGTGATTCAAAAGTTTTTGCAAACTGAGCAACGTTGTGACCTGGCCTTGCACGAAGCGTGGCATTTATCGCTATTGCCGTGCCTGTCATGTCTGACAAACAGTGGAACCAAGGGGTGGCAAGCCACCCGATCTTATGAACTGATTGTCAGTGAGCGTCCGTGGTGCGTACTAGCTGAAAGATCCCCTTTGGGAAAACTCAGCCGTGCCCACATCACAGACCTGAAGGCCTTTGTCACGGGCTGACGAGCTCGCGCCAGCGCCCTGCGGCACTTCGCGCAAGCAACGGGCACACCCGGAGCGGCGGACCACATTCAGAACCCGCACCGGTATAATCTGAGGAAGTGGTCACTTTTGTGATTTCGCGCCGGACGGCGAACTTCTCCGCAGCCGAAGGCACTCAGTTTACTGTCTGGCCTCAGTATAGATTAGCTTCTTTATGGCCTTTTCTCGTAAAGAAGTTGACCCCACCCAGTTTGCTGCCAATGTTTCGTCTTTAAGTGTTCATGTGTATTTTATGTTTTTACGTTTCCTTCGTCTAACATTAGGTGTTATTTGTATTTTATGTTTTTATTTTTTTTGGCCAGAGATTGAGGGTCATTTCGCTCTGCTTTACTTTTTTCCATGTTTATTTCGTCTACCACAAAGGGAGTTGTGACCTTGAGTATCGGAGCTTATGTGTAGAGAGAGGAACAAAGGACGCTTTGCGCCTTTGCTTGCCCAGCCGTTGGCAGTGTGTGTGTGTGTGCTTCTGTGCGTGTGTACGTGCATGGCGCCTCTGCGCATGCCTGTGAAGAGTGCGCTTCGTGGCTTCATCCCATTGACGTGGACACTAGAGATGCTGGGGGCACTGACCTACTGACGCTGTGCTCTTCTCTCGGCCGTCGCTGAGAAGCTCTGCAGCCTTTTCCGCGATGGCTGCTGCGCAAGGCCAGCTGACAGCAGCTATATGCTGCTGGCCAATGCCAGGGCGCCTCATAGCTATTCCAGTTCAGTCTCCCTGACCCTCGGCGAGGTCGGGCTTCCCATCGAGGTTACCCCATCTCCATAGAGAAATTCGGGACCTCCAAACCACCACCAAAGCGGCATTCGTCGGACTCGTGACTAATAAAAACCAGCAACGAGCCATCAGAGAGCCCCCTTCCATGCCTCTGACCTCGCACTTGGGCATCGCATCTAGCGGACATTGTCATACTCTTCCGCCCTTTCGCGCAGTGGACGGTATCCCTCCCAAGCACCACGAACTCTAGTCCAACTTTCCTATGCTCCCTTTCACAATTACTTTTATAGTGTCATGTGTTTATTTTGTTATTAATGTTTTTTTCCTTTCATCGTTTTTTAGCAGGAGTTAGAGGGCTGGACTGAGGTTAGCTGTTGCTCATAGCAGTGACATTTGAACTGCATGGGTGACGTCCAGCTGCCTTTGCAGACCGATAAATGGCAAATTTAGGAAAGGGGGATGTGGGAATTGAGGCTAGCCCGCCGCCTTTGCAAGGGCTTTGCCGCCTTTTCTGGCGTTCTCATGTCCCGACATGACTCCCCTCCTCTGCTGTCTGCCGCACTGGGAGAGCGAGGAGTGACACTTAACTTCTCTCACTTGGTAACAGATGTCGCCTGGCACCGTGCGCAAGATCTCTCAGGACGTCTGGCGCGCGCGTGTCGGGAGCGAGTCAGATTTCTCTGGGACATGTGAAGGTGAGCACACTTCCCTTTTTCTATCCGTCGACTCCCATTGTTTGTGGCTTGTCAGACTTCGCCCACGGAGCCTCGCACCCGAGGTGAATCCTCACCTTTTGTTGCCCCTTTGCGTACGCTAGCCCGAAGAGTGGTACGGTGCCCTGGTGCGTGGCCAAGCTACGCCGACCCGTATCTCTCCGAATCCAACGCGAGCGCCTTTGCCCTCGCTCGAGCAACCGTGCCTTGGTTCAGGTGTCTCCATTATTCACTTTTACTATGGAGACGTGCTCGCAGCACCCCTGTATAGTACTTCTCTCCCGTGGCGTGAATAAGCCCATTTGTTTTCCCTCTGCGCCTTTGTAACGGGCTCTGTACTGCATTTGGTGTTGGCACAGACAATAAAGAGTTACGACTTTGAGCAGTATCGTCTTCTCGCCACGGCGACGATTAACACGTGCCCTGTGGTTCTCTAAGACCGGATCCACGCTAGTGGCTGCACTTCTTCGGGATACGTGCACACTACAGCGTGAACGCAACGAGCACAAAGCGCTGCCGATTTTTCGTATTTGGCAAAGTGGCTAAGCCTCGGTGCCTCAAAGTTGTGAAGAGCCTTCCTGTTGATTATGTTGCAAATAAGAAGGCATGGATGAACATGAATGTTTTCTGGTTGGGTTCGTGTACAGGAGAAAAAATTCACAGCAAAACCCCAAAAGATTCTCCTTTTCATAGACAATTGCACAGCACACTGCAATGTTGAAGTCCTATGGGCAATTCGTTCGGCCTTCCTGCCCAAGAATACGATGGCACCGATTCAGCCCATGGACATGCATGTGAGCCAAAATATGCAAACTTTGTACTGCCAACATATTCTGGATCAATAAAATAGGTTTTCTTGCTGTTGAGTGTGTGTCAACAGCGAGAAAAACCATGTTCCCAGAAATCACCATGCTGGCTTCCAGGCGACAAGCGATCTTTTCTAGTTTTTCTGAAACGGGCGACGCAAAAAGGCGGCGGCAACGTATGGGCCTCTGCGACAGCAAATCTTTTTGCTTGCCACTGTCATTTGTCGCTGTCACGAGAAAATCATATGCGTGCGAGTAGGGCTTAATGATAAAGAAGAGGCAATGCAGCTTTCTTTTGATTATTTCATCTGCGTCCCTGACAATTTTAGCAGTGTTCTACCAGATGGCTAACAATTAAAAGTTACGTGCAGATGGAAAGGAGTGTTCAGACTTCTGGCGTCATCACTGATATAAAAATAAATGAATCTCCGTGGCCTCAAGTGGCGACATCTAAAGACCCCTCTGCTCTCAGCCACAAGAATTCTAATGACAGGAAAAAGGTGCCCCTTCCTCCGCCTAGTGATACTGAAGTATTGTTGGCGCTGCACATAGTCACGTGCTATTTCTCATGCCAGGAAAATGCTGAAGCCGAAGTAGAAATGATTTGCAAACTGCGTGCGCAGTTGATTGACTCGCTGCAAAGCAAACCTGTGGAGAAGCGAGTAACCGTTTACTTCATTTAATAGCGAGCGTCCTGTTATTTGTGAATAAATGTAAGTCTTCTGAAACTCCCCCTCGTGTGTTAGCACAATGCACAAGCACTACTGCAGGTGAGCCCTCCGATTATTTAGCTTTCATTTATTCAAACTTCTTTTAATTCAAACAATTTTTTGGGACCCTATGAATTAGAATTATCGAGATTTGAATGTAGCTCATTTTATCTTTTTGACTCAGGGAGTTGGGAATCGTTATTGTCTTGCCTTGCCGCTCAATATCGGGGCATAATGACACTGTCCGGGAAGGCGGGCGCCAATCACTCGGTAAGCTGCTGTGAGCTGCGAGTAAGTAGAGCCACTTTACAAAGCTGATGCCTTCTTGCGGCCGCTTATTCTGCATTGCGCCGTGTGCTGGATTAACGCCAGTTATTCTCAAGCAATGAATTTGGCCTAAGGCTCTGTGAAGCCGTCAGTCACACTTTGGACACAACTATATGAATCATGATATTGATGCGTCGCACTCTGCTTCCCTCATTTTATCTTGCGATGCATGAACAAGAAAAGGCAACTTTTTTTTTTAGCTGGGCATATCAGTCGCCCTTTATGCATTTGTTAGCAGTACTGAACATTGTACCACATGGGCACTGGGCCAGATGCTCCCTCCCCTTTGCCCCACTGCATTATTTTGTTGGGTGTTTTGAGTCTATGCTGTGAGAGTGATATAAATCGTGGTTGGCTATCTTCTGCACATGAGCTTCGCCACTGACTAGAAAGGCGGTCAAGACAACTCGAGCGATGAACATGTTTGGGACTTGTGCAGCTGCCTGTATTCCAGTGCTCTCATGAATGCTGGGCGCAACCAGAAGACATGTCGGCGCGAGTGACACTTTCTCGCCGACGGCAAAGTTGCCATCGTGAGATCAGTACTGAGGTAAGTCCATGAGCCGGACAGTGCAGTGGTGTTAACCAGCAGCGGTGTAGTGGTGCACAGACATTCTTTAGGGAGATGTGTTGTCTTGTCGCGTAAAGCTTGAGCAACTCATTTGTGCTTTTTCTATTTTTCTATTTTTCTTTTTCTGTTTTTGCATGTTTTAAGTTACAGTTGGGGGGTTGTAGGGTTGCTATTGCTCCATGTAAAGTCATTTGCGTGTCTCAGGGCAGACATGTCTCGTGGATAGGCTGCATTTAAGCTGTCAAGTGGTAGGTGGCTTTGTGCTCACACGGGATCACAATCATCATCATGGTTATAGCAGAAGCATCAGCAGTGATGCTCAGTGGCGAGGCCGGGTGGCAGCACATTAGACAATCGAGACTCTCTTTGGCGTGTGGAGCCAGCGCGAATGGTCATCTCCCATAATGGGTCCACGGGGGCGACATCGCAAGTCATCTGCTGTGGGCACCTCATAGTGAGTCGAACGTCAGCGACGACGCCTTCGGGTTACTTTGTATTTGTTAAGTTGTTGAGTGTATTAGAACATTCTATAAGGTCGTTTTTGGATGTCACAAGTGACGTGTTTGATTCGACTGGCGATATCATCAATGTAAAAGTAGTTCAACCAATGTACACAATGTTTTGGTTCACCGAACTGTGTCTACCTTTTCTATGTGTTGCAAAGTAACAATCTTCTTTCGAGATCCCACAACTTGAAGCACATTATGTAACTCTTCCTTCCTCTTCTTCTCCGTATTCTGCCTCAAACCAATATACTCATGACAATACACTAACTTCACCAGTTTTTCTTGCAATGAAATGCAATGGAATACTGATAATAACCTAATTTTTAGTATTTAAACTACTTTATCTTTAATCAGCCTTCACAAGTGAAGACTGGAATCAGCATTACATTCATGCACAATAGCTTGTCCAGGTCACACGTTATGATGCAAGTAGCAACGGCTGCAGTGGTAGGCCATTCTTGGCATATTTTCACATTCAATTACTCAGAGCAGGGAATAATCATAGAAGAAAATAATTGGGGCATTTACAACACATAAACACAGTAATAATTCTTTACAAACTGCCACTTCACGGTAAATATATTCTCATAATGCATATTTTGTACAATCACTTTCTTCTATTTAGAACTGCAGCCATCATTCGGGCATTTGTGCTGGCATTTAAAGTTCGAACTATATTTGAAAGAGTTAATTGCAAGACCAGAAAAACTGCCAGGCCTGCACAAAATGCACAGCTCAGCCAAAGAGAAAGCCGGAAGAGGGGCCTTTCAGAACCTTTTCCGAACACTATTTGGGTAACTGCTACAAGCACACTTGCTCGATACCCACTATGCCATAAATATTCATAATTTTTGTGTAGTCTGCCAGCATTCACTTTGTTATCCTTCTATTATTTTTTGGAGAAGTGTGGTATACACATACACTTGCAGGAATTTTTGTCTAATTTTTCTTTATGCAGTGGCTGATGACAATGAAGAATTCGCCTGAAGTTGATATTCGCCACAGTTAATAGGTGATCAAGAACAAGCTTTCGAAATGGGTTGGAGCATTGGATGACCCACTCGTTACACAATTCACATTGGGTGGCACGTGGTTGTCCCTTTCATGTTCTAAAATGCTTTATTACTCATATTAACGCAATTCTTTTCCCTACATCAAGCCTGCCTAAGGCGAGTTTGGAAACAAGTTTCAAGCACTGGCATGGCTCAGTGATAGAATCCTTGGCTGGCATACAGCAAACCCGGGTTCAAATTTCATTCTGTCCTTGGTGTTTTTTATTTACCGAGATTTTTTTCTTATTTGTTGTGATGCTGTTTATGGACACCACTGGCAGCTGACAACTACATCGCCGCACGTGACCCGTGTTCTTATCTCATAACAGCTTTCGCTGTAAAAAAGACAAAAGATATGGCTCATAAAAACATAAAGGCACTGCCTGGTTTCTTCAATCAGTACTGCATTAAACAAGCTTTTAGAATCGGCTGCAGCACACGCACAGAGTGTCCCAGGTAACTTTAGCCAGCATTTAAAAATACGCCGGCATACGCAATTACCATGCGACCAAATGCATGTTGCTCACTCTTGCCTGTAGTTATTCGGACCATTTTTTGTGTTCTGAAATATTGTTTAATTAGATCTGTTTAATTAACTAACTTTTCAAGAAAGCAAGTTGGATAAAAATTTCAATTAGAATGTTGTAGCTCGGTTTGCAAAAGGTTGACAAAACAGTTTTGAACTTTATACCTGTTAGGGTATTAGTGTTTTTCTGTTTTTTACAAATGCCCGCGAAATACAAAAAAGATACCCATGGCAAACCCGCTCGTGCGTCAGTGCGCACAATAATTCTAGTGCTCCCTAACATTCTGCGTACAAACGACCATAGCATTTTCCTCATTGTGCTGTCTCGGCAGGCCCACAACGATGATGGTGGCTTTATGACGAACACGTTTTGCTATGGGCTACAAAAACGATAATCGCTGTGACTGCTTATTGCTGTCATAAACCGATGCGAGGGAAGCGTGTCATTTGTACGCGGAACGTTAGGAAGCACTAGGATCATTGTGTGCACTGATACGCAAGCTGGTTTGTCACGTGGTATATTTTTGTACTTTGCGGGCATTTATAATTAGCAGAGAACCACAATTACTTGACAGAGATAAAGTTCAAAACTATCTATTTGGATGTTTTTCAAACCGATCTACAACTTTCTCATTAAAACTTTTTATCTATTTTCGTTATTTGAAAAGTTAGCTAATTAAACAGATATAATTAAACAATATTTGAGAACGCGAGAAATAGTCTGAATAATTCCAGGAAACAGTGAGCAACATGCATTTGGTCGTGTCGTAATTGCATGTTCTGGCATATTTTTAAACTCTGGCTAAAGTTACCTGGGACGCCCTGTATATTGAAGATATATGACAAGATTCATTTATGTTCCACACGATGCTTTACCTTGACTAAGTCCACTGTACCACGGATTTCATACTCCATATTTCTGTTGAACAGTGTCACCGCTCGCTTGATGTCAATGTTCAGCTTCATAGGCTCCAAGATCGACTCCTGTGGCTGGGTGCTTCCATCAAGCAAGATGATAGCCCTAAAAAGTAAATGAAAGCGCTTGACAAGTAATAAATAATGCCACTCACTACAGTAGAATCTCGGTTGATGCCAATTTTAAGGTTGCTTCAAATGGACTTCATCATATATAAAATACGCCGTGATTCAGTGTTATACCATGGCTTTCAACCGTAACTGCGGATAATATGAGCGTGCGATTGACCGCTGCATGTGAGCGGCACAATGCGGCTTCTCTGTTGGAGGAAGGCCCATTCAGAATTGGTATCGAAGAGAAGAAATGCAGCAAAACTCACCAGAATTTCCCTCACTTAAGCACCAGAAAGATAGCTGGAAAAGTATGCTGCGAGGCCAGTGTGAAAAAATCGGTCCGAGACCAATTTCGCCGCCACGCAATAGCGGATCGCCCTACTGCCACGGCTCTGACTATATCTGTTGCCCTAGCTCGGATTACTTTACTGCAATGGCTTTGGCTACATCGGATGCGCTAGCTCTCACACCACGTGATGTACCCCAATATCCAATGTAAACAACTACCCATACTTTCAAGATAACGGCCAAGGCGTCGGCTGGTGCGGTGGCTGTCAACGCAATTGCAAACTACCCACGCAGCGTGACTAAGTTCACTGCCTTGAAAAAGACGCGCTCATCAAGAGCCTGCTTTAGATTATGATTGCTGCTAACACTGGAAGTAGAAGAAGCAGCAGCAGCAGCATGTCGGCATTCCCTAACGTGTCTCTATTTCGCACTGCCGGCTGAATCCTTCGCTGCCGCTGCCGGTGCATCCGCTCGTGTCGTTTCTTCTTGAGTATCTCCTGAAACAATGTTCGTAAAAGTGTAAACTGTTTATTTTCAACGCTAAGCATGAATAACTCTAACTAGCTAGAGATTTTAATGCTCAAATAAATTCTCAAGCAGGAAAGACGACGACAGTGGCATGTATACGACAGGCAAAATGAATGTAAACATTTTTAATGAGCGCGGGCATGGTTTTGTCACCACTCTGGCATTTTTGCTTGAATTCTCGAGGGTGAATTCTCTTAGACAGATATTTTTCATATCTATTTCATGGCGTGTTATTCCGGCCGCTTAAGCGTCGAAGCGAGTGAGTTTTCAGTAAGTTTTAACATGTTCGCTTCCGTTGATGCCAAGTGTGAATGCGCTAAGGTGCCAGCAGCATGAGTGAGAGATGGTGAAAGCAGGAAAGTTTGAAAGAACATCATGAACTATTTTCAGTGACAAGTAGTTGACACCAATAATGTTCTTGTTCATCTTTATGATCAGCTTTAACTTGTTTTCGTCGCATACGAATTCAGGAGATACGAATATTTTTCGTGCTCCCTTCGAATTCGTATCGAGATTCTGCTGTATTATACTGTGCTGGAGACAGTGTTTAAAATGAGTAAGTAAACTCTCCGCAGTAAACACACTTTCAGACATTATATAATGTACAGTACTTTCAATAAATGAAACTCTGTTAAATGGAACTGCTGTTTAGATGAATCAACTACCACCGATATGATTGGTTTCATCCCTGCACACTGCACCCCTCTTCATCTCTCAGTAAACGCAACACCTTTTAAATGAAACAGATTTTCCCAGTCCGTTCAGGTTCAATTTAATGAAAACCTATGTTACTGGTAATGAAAGACATTCAGCCACAAAAATTATTCTGATCTATAGCAACCAGGGTGCGAAACTATATATAAAAATATGCATTGTGTGGGAACTAGAGCGTGCTTCTGAGAAGACATCTTGCTTTTCTGCTGATCTTTTTTCTCCCTCCCAAATCGGGCACCAGAGCTGGTGGCACAAGTGGCGCTGTTTTCACGTTCAGACAACTCTTTTTGGACAGTGGTAAGGTTCTTTTTTTCTGCCTGCCGATGACCACCACAGTAGTTGTGTTACGCCAAGCCTAACAGTAGGGCCTGGTATTTACGCGTAGTCTTACTAGGCCAAGGGCAGCACCTGCTGAAGGCATGACCATGATTGCTTTTGTGGCCAAACCCAATGGTCATCATCTGTCAGGAGAAAAAGGGCATGAGGCATGTGCTGACTGTCAGCGAGTGGTGATGATGTGCGGAGCCACGGGGAAGTACTCGATAGTGTGCGCCCCTGCCGTGTCCACGTGCACGATTCATCCGCGAAGAGTGTGTGGCACGCAACCCGACTGTAATAGAAGAACTCGGGAGAAAAAACGGCATTGTTTGGAGGAGCGCTGAAAGAAGTAGGTGGAAGAAGCTAGCATTGCATTCACGGCAAGCAGCGAGTGCTTGGATCTGAAGGAAGACGCATGGGCTTGGGAAGTGGCCGTCGACCTGAGTCAGTGACCAGTGAGGCTCCACAGGAGTCTCGCTAGTTATCGAGGAAGTGCTGCTGGTACCGACGCACCAGCAGCATTTCCTCTTCTCGGCTGTACATCAGCCTTCAAACTCTATTCTACAATTCCCAGAGCTCCAGGTTGTCGGTTGGATCAGACGGCAAGAAGCCGAAGCCCGTACAGCTAGGCCTAAACTTTCGAGTCTGACGACGAACCTGTCCGCGCCAGAGTGCTAGCAAGGAAGACAAGCAGCTAAAATGCAGATCAACAATGATAACCATGTGACGTCTCTAAGGACTTCAGCAACCGCAAAGTGAGCCTCTGTTTCAAGCGACAACATAAACAGAAAGGCCAGAGTCATTCACTACTTTTACTGGTCCATAACTTTCTGTCATAACTCTATGGGAGAGCTTTGTGTGCTGCAAGTGTAGGCCACAAGGCAGCACTGCGTCCTCGCCCGGGGCATCGGGCAGGCGGCAGCTGCATACCGTGGCATGCCACAGTGCGTTTTTTATCCTATATTTGGTGTTGTGTGTGTTGGGCCTGAAGATCAAAAAGGATGCCTGAATTGACGGGTCAATTCCACGCCGAAATCGCGACCACACTTCAAACAAAGAAAACACATAAACAGGACGAGGGCTCACTTGCAACTGTTTATTCTTTAAGGAAACAGGCTCATATGAGTCCACTTCTTGTCAACGCATGCAAAACGTGTTTGCGCCATTATCTACCGATTGCACTACCGTGCTTCTGATTCATACAGGATGAGTGAAGTTTGGCTTACACCTATAACATGATTACGTAGACGATGCCTCAAGCATGTTGCACACGCACCGACAAGAAGTTGGTTTATATTAGCCTATTCACTCAAGGAATAAATGCAGTCAAACTTTATTATTTCGAACACGCTTAATTCAAACTTCCGGTTAATTCGAACTCATAATGAGGTCCCGTCAAAGCTATGTGTATTCCAATGGGCAAAAACGCCCGGTCATTCGAAGTGCAAGCACTTGCGACGAACAATTCGAACATACCGCGCTCCGAAAATGCTCTCAGCACACCAGCCAATCCCGCGGCGGCACCTGCGACACCTCAACGCTGAGCGCAAAGGAAATGAAAAGGAAAGAAAAAACTGCAGTGGAATGTTTGCTCTCTCTCAAATGTCGATCTGCGAAGTGCCCGTGTCACGCTTCTCCCTTTTTCGTCCCTGCCACGTAAAGACCCTTCTCCTTCCAACGCCGCACGCGAAGAGAAAGAGAAAAAAAAAGCTGTCGCTGGGTTCAATGAATGTGTGGTGGAAGGAAAGGAAAAAGGCACTATCTTCTGCAGCCTTTGTCGGTTGCGGGAGTACAGCTCTGTGCCTTGAGGTGGGGGGCAAGGGGTCTCTCACGTGCTCGTGCCACGCTTCCCCCTTTTTACCCATCCCTGCCTCGTAACCGTTCTTCTTTCAACGACGCGCACGAAGAGAGCAAAAAAAAGTTGCCGTGGAGCGTTGGTTTTCTCTCAAATGCTGATCTGCTTCTATCCGTGTGGAGATGATCCTCCTTTCTCGTCACGTACTGGCCATGCTGCGGCTGCGTAGCGGAGAGTGGGAGGCTCTGCTACGCAGCAGTCTTTGTTATCATCGTCTTTAGAAAGTGTCGGCGCTGGACATTTCTGCGCGCTGCGTGGAAAACTGATTGACTCGCTGCAAGGCAAACATGTGCAGACATGCATCAATGATTACTTCAATTAATAATGGATGCCCTGTGATTCGTTAATAAATGTAAGTCTTCTGAAACTTCCCCCTCGTGTGTTAGCTCAATGCACATGCCCCACTGCATGGAGAGCCCTTCGTTTATTTAGCTTTCATTAATTCGAACTTCTTTTAATTCAAACAAATTTTCGGGCCCCTTCGAGTTCAAATTATCGAGCTTTGACTGTAGGTGCAAGTGAGTGCAAGTCCTCTTTATGAGTTTTCTTCGTTTGCAGGGTGGTCGTGAAATCGGCACGAAATCGACTATTGAATTCACACATGCATCAACTAGCCCAACAGCTAGTTCTACTAGAGAAAAGAATGGCACATACATGCTTTGTACCTGGGTGTTGATACGGTTACCAAGAAATTGACGAAAAATGTGTCTATGTACAGGCTACCTAGACAGAAATTGGCGGGAAAAGTGGAAGCGTGCTATACCGTTACAAGAAACTGGTGGCTTCACATTTGATTGCCCGCAAGTGCAGGTGCAAAAGTACTTCAATGAGAGTGAGATCGTTCGGGTGAATCAGTGGCTAATTGGAGGAGTTGTGATGAAGACGCTACTCGATGTTCTGAAACTTTCGCTGCATGCTGTGCTGAAGATATTCAACAGCCACTCGGCGCATTTGTTTAGTGCAAAAAGGTGCAGAGCTCGTCTGCCTTCCAAGCTCGGTGAGTGAAATGTTCGCCGTTTCCTTTTATACAGGCACTGAGATGGCTAAAAGTGTAGAGGAGACATGCCAAACAGACAGAGCTACATGCAGCTCCTCACACGTTGAAAAATGCAAAGCTACATTCGTTGCTTGCAACAGAAACTTCAGCACTACCAATTGAAGTTTGCTAGGGTGACAGTGCAAGAAAAAATGCACCAAAAAGCTGCAGAAAACTTGAGTAAGCTATAAATGCGTGAAAAGTTCATTTTTTGTGTTAATGCGTCATGAGCACAAGAAGATAATTTTTTGCGTCACATGTTGACACCACCGGCATGACATGCAGTGAATAAATCTTCAGATTTGATGAGGCACGTATGTTTTTTGCTTTCACAGCAAAAACACTAAAGAAGGGCAGGTTAACACAGCATGAGTAAGCTACCGAGCAGCATAAAGGACTGGGAAACTACACAGCATGACTAACCGAACTTTAAATGTGCTACGGCATCATAGTGATAGATCATGCAAAACAAAACACAAAAACCCGGCAAAAGCCGTACGGAGTATTGCTTGATCCTCGTCAATTGCTAAATTCAAAGCTCTGATTAATTCAAACGGGGTGTTGGTTCAATAAACGTGAAGCTATTTTAGGACATCTTTGTATATAAAAACTGGACGTATATGAAGCCTGAATGTTTACCACTGTAAAAATTGTGGTAGTAAGCCGATTCTGAATAAATGTGCTGTCATGGGGCACTATAACGAGCAGCATGAACGCGAGATTAGCAAAGCATTCCACACTTAACAGCACAATGTTTTTTGTGTTAGTGTACCCTCTATTTCATCTCATGGCTGTGAATTTATATGTCTGGGGCCTACTGATATCACTGGGTGAGGATAATGTTTGCTATGTGGCCATTATCACATGTATGTATAAACAAAAAGAAGTTATGGAACTACGCCAAAGAGCACCACAAAGCAGGCGATAAAATTAGCCTATGTTATGATTCCTTGATTTTTTACAACAAAAAACTCGTTCATGATGAAGCATAAGGTTCGGTCATACCATCAGGCTGACAAAGAAGCAGCAGTGCCAAACTGACAGTGCTACTTGTGAATTGCAGAAGTATTGCAATAAGATGGACGATTTCGCTACTCTTATTAATATGACTAATGGTACTGTTGTACTTTCATCGGAATCATGGTTGAACAGCAAAATTAGTGACAGTGAAATCTTTACCACTAATTATTGGAGGGATAGGGACACACATGGTAGATGTGTTTTTATATTGGCGAAATGGGAAATTAATTTCGACATTTTAGAAATGGAAACAGAAACAATTGAATGAATGTGGATGAAACTAGCTTGCAAAATGGAAAGACTGTGTCAGTTTGTTTCTTTTATAGACAGCCGAGTAGTCAGGTTGAAGTGATGAATGACTTGATTGAAGAATTTGAGACAGTGGTGATGACATAATACTGAATGGTGATTTTAACTTGCTTGAAATTGACTGGCATCAACGAAACAATGATTCTCGCATTATTAGCGGCTCATGCAAAGAATTGTTAAAGATCAGTAACAGCTACTCGCTTAACCAACTTTTATGGCAGCATACAAAAGGAAATAATATGCCTGATTTATTACTCACTGATTTACCTGATCAGGACCAGCAAATGATAGTGTTACACAGTATTAGTGACCATAGCGCTGTGCTTTGTGAGTTGAACTTGCATCATATTAAATTACAGATGCTAGAGCAAGACGAATATACAGTTATAAAAAGGTGAACACTGAAAAGATAACCGAAGCATGTGACCAGTACTACGACATTTTCGAGATACTGTCAGATACATTTGATGTAGATGATCTGTGGGAGTTATTTCAATGTAGACTGTTTGAATTATGTCATGTACCTTCATGGTTAATGTCAATGCGACGCAGCAAAAGTAAACCCTCATTTACCATAGATATGCAAAGATTAACTTGCTAGCAGCAGCATGTGTACCATATATTTAAAACAAACCGATTGCAAAAGAAAAATTACTAATTCTTACAGCAAAATTGAATGACGCTGTAAAAAAGGCAAAGGCCAATTACTTTGAAACTCTACAAAGGAGCATAAAAAATCACCCAAAGTAACTGTGACAAGTTTTCAAAATAAATGTAAAAGACCATGTAATCATACCGGCTATTGATTACAATGGCACATTTGTGCATAACGATTGGAAGAAAGCTGAATGCCTTATTTCTCTTTTTTTTTATGTTGGTCTCCTCCAGGCATGCGCATACACTCGGTAAGGTTCCAAAAAAACTTTGTGGCATTCCTATGAGCAAGGTCGAATTGAGTTTGCACGAAATGGAAGCCTTCCCACAAAAGCTAATGATTGAACTTAGGTGCACACCCAGTATTTAAATATTTGTCTACTTTTCAGTAAATTCACATATGAAGATTGCTTGCCTTCCGATTGGAAAAAGGCACATACTGTACCGATTCACAGATCTTATTTGTGTAAATTGGTTTCAAACTATCGTCCTGTGTCGTTAATCAGTACGGTATATAAAGTGATGAAACTTGTACTCATCTCAAGCATATTGAAGCATGTAAATGACAATTCCTGAATAAAGAATGCCAGAATTATTTCCGCTCTGGACTTCCCTGTGTCACACAACTAACAGATTTGACTCATGACCTGTCAAGTGCATTGGACAGAGGTGAAAATATTGACTGCATAGTTCTTAATTTCCAGAAAGCTTTCAATGTTGTACATCATAATGTTCTAATTGAAAAACCATCATGGTGTTGTAGCAACAATTCTGTGATATCATGTATTAAATATTATTTGGTTTAAACACTTAGGAATTATAATTAATGGTGAAAAATCCAGTGAGGCTGACGTTACCTCAGGAGTGCCGCAAGGGCTGGTACTTGGCCGCTTGCTCTTTTCGATTTATGTGAAGACATTAGTGATAATATTGTTATGCACCAAGAGCCGTAAAGACAAGACAGGAATAGCGGGGCAGAAAGACGCGAGCGTGTATCTTCAAACGAAGTGCTAACACACTCTTCTTTGTTCTCTTTGCCCTTTAGGGCTTGCTAGGGCTTGCCAGCTCACAACTCTAGGTGGCATTATTCCACCTACCATTAGAGCATCGACTCGATACTCTTACACAAGGAGACAGCAGGGACCATAAGTGAAAAAAAAAAAAAGAAGAAACGATACTTATAGTGCACAGGGCTTATGCAGGTTAAAAAAAAATGTCTGTGGTTGGTCATAAGAAAAAAAAAACATTAACACAGATCAAAATTCGTTCGCGACCCAACGGACAACGTAAAAAAAAGAAAATGTTTGCTGCTCGGACACAATAGGGCGAGTATCACCGCGTAAAATAAGGTTTTAGGCGGACAACAAGTACAATCTCTGTTTGTGGTGAGTGGCGCTGGGTCTTTGCCGAGCTTCCATCTGGAATAACTTCATAGTTTACCTCGCTCAACCGCCCTAATACTTTGTAAGGTCCGAAGTACTTGCTCAGAAGTTTCTCGCTGAGACCTCGCCGTCTAACAGGAGTCCAAACCCATACTTGGTCGCCAGGTTCATAGGTGACTTGTCGATGATGGATAATGTACCTTCGGGCGTCTTCACATTGCTGCGATTTTATGTGCACGCGAGCTAGTTGACGTGCTTCCTCTGCACGCTGAATGTAATCCTCAACATCAGGAGTTAGCAGCTCGTGCTGGTCGATGTCACAAGGAATCATGGTGTCTAGCATGGTTTGCACGTCTCGACCGTAAACGAGGTGGAAGGGTGCAAACCTTATCGTTTCCTGGGTTGCGGTGTTGTACGCAAATGTTACGTACGGCAGGATCTCGCCCCACGTTTTATGCCGCACATCTACGTACATAGAAATCATGTCTGCCAGCATTTTGTTTAGCCTTTCTGTCAAGCTGTTACTCTGGGGGTGGTATACGGATGTCTTACGGTGGTTCGTGTAACTGAGCTTGAATATGTCGTCCAACGGCTTTGCCGTAAACGCTGTCCCTCGGTCAGTGATGATGAATGATGGGGCACCGTGACGAAGCACAATGTGGTGCATCAAAAACTGGGCGACTTCACATGTTGTACCGCGTGGCAGTGGCTTCATCTCAGCGTAACGGGTTGAGTAATCAGTTGCGACAATGATCCACTTGTTTCCGGAGTGAGACAAAGGAAACGGCCAAAGGAGGTCCATCCCAACCTGGTCAAATGGCGTACGCGGTGGGTCGATGGGTTGTAGGAGGCCTGCAGGCTTTACAGGTGGTGACTTGCGACGCTGACATTCGCGACATCCTTTCATGTAGCGTTTGACACAAGCTGCGAGTTTTGGCCAGAAATATAGCTGTCGTACCCAGCCAAGCGTCCATGAATATCCCAGATGGCCGGATGTCGGCTCATCGTGGCATGCTAATAGGATGTCATCACGAATGTCTTGAGCAATGACTAGAAGATAAGATCTGGGATAAGATCTGCTGCTAACACCGGTGTTTTTCTTGAATATTATGCCATGTCGTAAGCAAAATGACGGCAACGTACAGGAAAGTGCACAAGGAAAGACGCGGTGCTGCCTTTTAAATGATCGGTGATGGGCCTTAACTAGGGGTCCCCTCGTTGCTTACTGAGGAAGTCTGCCCCATTGAGAGTCCCCAGGAAGGCACTATCTATCGTCTTCTACAGCTGTATGGTCGGATTCCAGAGGTGCTCGTGATAGCGTGCCGGCGTCTTCATGCTTTCTACTCGACTTGTATACAATGATGACATCAAACTACTGAAGTCGCAGACTCCATCATGCTAATTGCCCAGAGGGGTCTCGGAGATTAGCCAACCAATATAAAGGGTGGTGACCAGTCACAACATTAAATGAGTGCCCATAGAGATAAGGCCTGAACTTTGTAATCGCCCATATTACCGCGAGACATTTCTTCTCTGGCGTTGAATAGTTGGTTTCGGCATACAATAGTGTGCGGCTCGCATAGGCAATCACACATTCGATACCATCTTGTGTTTGCACCAACACAGCTCCGAGATCAATGTTGCTTGCGTCAGTGAGCACCTCTGTGTCAGCGTCCTCATCGAAATGACGAAGTACAGGAGGGGAAGACAATCGATGTTGCAGTTTTGAAAAGGAAGTCGCTTGTTCGTCAGTCCACAGAAATGGGGTGTCGTCACGCATAAGTCTGATGAGCAGCTTCACAATCTTAGATAAATTTTCAATTAGGCGGCGATAGTATGCGCAGAGCCCCAAAAATCGTCGAAGACTTTTCTTGTCCGTCGGAGCTTAAAAAGCGGCCACAGCAGCAGTCTTCTTGGGATCGGGCCAAACGCCTGCAGCGCTCGCAACGTGAACAAGGAACTTCAGTTCTTTGTAGCCGAAATGGCACTTCTCAGGCTTGATGGGTAAGGTCAGCAAATTGTATAGCTTCAAGAACACTCCGAAGGCAACAAAGGTGCTCTTCAATCGTTCTTAAAGAGACGACATGATCTAGATAGACGAGGCAACTTTTCCACTTGAGGTCAGCGAGAACTGTATCCATCATTCGTTAGAATGTGGTCGGAGCAGAACAGAGGCTGTATGGGAGCACTCTGAATTCATAAAGACCGTCAGGAGTTACAAAAGCCGTTTTTTCGTGGTCACATTCATCGACTTCAATTTGCCAATAACCACTTTTGAGGTCGATTGAGGAAAATTACTTTGCTCGCTTCAGCCTGTCAAAAGAATCGTCCACTCAAGGCAATGGGTACACGTCTCTCTATGTGACGTTATTCAGCTTCCTATAATCGACACAAAAGCGAAGTGTACCATCTTTCTTCTTTACAAGGACCACTGGCGATGACCATGGGCTGCTTGATGGCTGTATTACACCATCTTGAAGCATTTCCTTCACTTTCTTTTGAATCGCGCGTTGTTCGGTTGGTGAAACGCAGCATGGCTGTTGCCGTATAGAATGCGCGTCGCCGTAGGTGATAATACGGTGTTTGGTAATCGATGTCTGACGGATTCTCGATGAACATGCAAAACAGGCTTGGAATTCTATCAACAGGTCGTTAAGCCTTCCTTCGTTTTTGTCAGAAAGCATTGGATTTATGTTGGCACACCGAAGAGGTGCTACGGCATTATCGGTTGCCTCGAAAGCAAAACACTCAGTCACATTGGTTACTGGGTAGGCATGCGCGATGACAGTAGCAGGGAAAAGGTGTCCGTGCTCGTAGCTAAAGTTTGTAACAAGAACCTCGCAGTGGTCAGCCTGGAGGTCTACTAGGCTTCATGCTATGCAGGCACCTTGGAAAAAGAGTAAGGATTGATTGCTCACCACCACCATTTCACCGTGTGCTGATTTGTTACACGCCACTTGAATTATAACACTTGAGTGTGGTGGTATTGTCACAGCATTGTCAACTACATGCAGACATACTTTCTCGTGGCTGAGATTATGTTCTGGTGTGGCACTTTTTGTTGAGAACGTGATGAGGCGTTGTCGAATGTCAATGATAGCACCGTGCTCTCTCAGGAAGTCCATGCGAATGATCAGGTCTTGAGAACACTGACGGTGAACACTATAGCTGACAACAAAGGTAGAACTACGAATCTGTATACGTGCTGTGCAAACGCCGAGTGGCGTGACGATGTGCCCGCCAGCAGTACTAATTGGCCTGAGATTCCAAGGCATCATCACTTTCTTCAGGAGGGCATGTTTTTCACTTATTATAAAAAAATCCGCACCCGCGTCAACCAAAGCACTGACTTTGCGACCATCAAGCAGCACTGGAACGTCCAATGAAATCTTTGCGGAATCAGCTGGTGTCGTCACCGTCGGGGAATCGTCAGTTTGAGGAAGCGTCGCTAGGAGGCCTAAGCTCAAGGCCTCCAGTATGAGTGGCCTCGCCCCCGAAGGTCACTGTGGTTAGTTTTCCCGGCGAGGACTGAATGACCGATCCTGCGCCACGCTCGAATAGATACAGCAATTAGGAGAAAATCCTCGCGGTGATGGGCAGCGTGACTGGTGCAAGGATGACAAAGTTCCGCGCTGCTGAGCCACATACTCTTCAATTTCAGGGGGCCACTGACCAATCCTGGGTGGCGGTGAGTTCGTTGAAAATCCACGTAGTCCAAGTTGACGGTAAAAATACTGTCGGTACAGATTCCCAGCTTCGCCACAGTGAAAGCAGAGAAAAGGTCGATCTGGCGCATGCCAGACGTCCGATTTCCGCGAGATCAGGCGAGGTGCACTGTAATAAGACGGGGCTTGGACCGTCTGCAGCATGGCTGGGGCCACGGTGGGATGCGGAATCGCAGGTGTTACAGGTTGCCACAAAGCTTGAGCATACGACATGGGAAGGAAGTCACTGGGTGGTTGATAATTCTGCATGAAAGGCGGTTCTCTGAAGGCATGCTGGACTTCATCTTGGACAATGCTGGACGAGGAGATAGTGGGCTGCAAGGACACTGACAGCTTCTGGAGTTCTTCAGGAATGACTGAGCGTATGAGCTCTCGAAAGAAATCCAGTTGGCCACCGAAAGCTCCCAAGTAGTTCGTAGTTGAAGCATTAACATGCCGTTCATATACGGGGCCCGGTGCCTGAGAGCGCTTTTGATGGTGACGGCTTCTGTGAGAAATTCTGACACAGTCTTGGGCGGACTGCGCACAAGCCCACCGAAAAGCTGCTCTTTCGCCCCGCGCATGAGGTACCGTACCTTCTTTCTTTTTTTCTGGCATGCCGCGGTCAGCTCGGTAGAAAAGACGCGTCATGTCCTTGACATACATCGCAACCCCTTCGTTCGGCAGTTGATTTGCAGTCGTTCTACTGCAGATCGTGCTCAGCTCTCTCCCGACGGTCAGGGCTGGCATATGTCCTGAGAAGCTGACGTTTAAAATCTTCCCATGATGTAAGAATACCTGCCCTGTTCTCATACCATACACGTGCGTCGTCCAAAAGACTGAAAAAGACGTGCCACAGTTTGCCTGGGTCGTCCCACTGGTTGTGCACGGCCACGAACTCGTAAAGAACAAGCCAATTTTCGACATCCTCAAGTGCAGTGCCATGAAAGGGATTCGGCGTTTAGGGTGTGAGTAAGGTGCAATAAAGCGGCGTTGTGCCGTTCATACCGATTGGACTGGTGTCGGTAGGGCTGGTTGGAGCTGCCATGTTGTTTGCGAGCAGTCCAAACTTAGGGGATTGCCCTCGGATTCTTCTGCTGGCGCGGTGCACAGGAGTGACCACCGGTACGACGCTTGAGTTCTTGCTATGTGGAGGAGTACGGTGCATAGATTACCCAGCACGTCCACCAGTTTGTCACGCACCAAAAGCCGTAAAGACAAGAGAGGAACATTGGGGCAGAAAGACACGAGCGTGTATCTTTAAACGAAGCGCTAACACGCACTTTTTCATTCTCTTTGCCCTTTTTGCCTCGCTAGGGCTTGCCAGCTCACAACTCTAGGAGGCAATATCGATTATTCTGCACGCATGTCTGCAGATGACTGTGTTGTATAAAGCAATTCATGACAAAAGTGATTGTGCAATTGTGAAAGGTGATATAAATTGGATTAAACAGTGGTGCACAGACTAGAATATGAAACTGAACGTTAAAAAAACTGTAATCATGTTTGTTGAAAATAAAAAAATTTCAACAATTTCAAATTACTAACAACAATGAAACTGCATGAAATTTGGGAGTGTTCTTTACTACCGATTTTTTCATGGACACAACATATTGACTACATTACTGTCAAAGTATCTCGTGTGCTCTAATATCTGAAAAGGAATGCCAAATAATTTATGGTCAATGCAAGGGCTCTACTTTATCTTTCCAATGTAGGATCTGTGCTTGAGTATGTTACGATCTGTGCTTGAGTATGTCAGTACAGTTTGGGATTCCTAGACACAAACAAATATAGACAATCTGGAAAGAATATACTCAAACCTCGATATAACGAAACACGGATATAACAAATTACTGGTTATAACAGAGTACATAAAAAATAGTCTTGCAATAGCTAAAGTGTTAGGAATAAACCTTTATAACGAATTTTCAGATATAACAAATGCAATTTCGTGTAACATGCAAGTTTGTTATGATGACATTTAGGTGTACAAAGTAAAGCAGTGTGGTTTGTTTTTCGGAAATATTTAAGGTAATTTAGTGTATCTGAGGCAAAGAAGTCACAGTCATTCCTCGTTAAATCAAAGTACTAAATATCAAGAAAAAACTTTGAAGTAAACGAATATTTGAGAGAAGCAAAGTTGCGCTAATCGCCAAAAAGAATGAGCGCTGTTAAGAAAAACCACTACTACTTACTGGCTCTTTAGTGGCAGTTTCTAATCTTTATTCTCGTGCAGGTTTCAAAGAGAAAAAAATAACCTCCAAAAATCTTTAATCATCTGTGTCTTGCCACACTGCCATTTTATTTAGCAGAGAAAAACTGCCTAATGCTGATCTGCTTTGCGGTCGTAGCTTCTTGACGCATCCCATCAGTCGATCTTCCCCGCCCCAGCACTCTACTTTATTTCAAAGCAAATTTCTCATCTCAGTAGATGTCAGCACCTCTTGAGGTAGTTCGTCATCACCTTCATTTTCGCCGTCCCCTACGTTAGAGGCCATTTGAACAATTTTGGCGTCTATCATTTCTCCAGTTATCACCACATTCCGTTCACCCAGCACGTACTTCAGAAAAGTCACCTCATTTTTGGTGGCACCATTGCCTGTAAGCTGGTAAACTTCTTCACAAAGTTCCTCACACTCTCTGAAGTCATCTGTCTCAACCATCTCTGCTTCTAGCAAACTAGGGGCATGTGAAAACCCAGCATGTGCGAAGTAGTAGGCGATAGTCGCTGCGCGAACTTGCTGCCAAGCACTGCTGAGAAAGTGTACTGCTCACAGCCGGTGAATTTCTTAGCCTATGCCGTTTCCACAAGACAACAAAGTTCTGTGAAGAAGTCTCTCTCGGTAGAATTTGTGAGCCACTTCGATGACACAATGGCACAGATGAAGCACAGATGTTTCATTTGTAGGCAAAACACAACTATCACTACCTGCAAATTCTCTATTTTGCCGTGGCCTGGGCAGATGTTGACAATTAAAAAGACTTTTATGTTTTTTTGGCCATCTTGTTATCTATAGCGCGAACGTACTGTTTCAAAAGAGTAGCAGTCATCTACGCTGCTCTATTTGTGCGATAGATATTGCCATTCAGCAGTCACACGTTTCTAAAACACCTAGGCACTTCTTTGCCAATTAAAAGTAACAGCAGCTTCTCTCCACCTGTGACAGTTCTTCGAAAAGGAAAGTGACTCTGTCGTTCCATTGTTTCACTCCCGAGCACGTTCTACCCTTCAATGTGAAGGTGCGCCTTGGCAACATTTTATAAAAAATGTGCTGCATCATCAAGGTTGAAAATGTCGCTATTGGCATAACTCTCCCGCAACTCCATGAGCCGGCTTGCATCAATTGTCTGCAGTGGCTGCGTCAACAGTGCTGCTCGCGCTGTGCACTATTCCTTTTTTGAAGCAGTCAAACCAGCCCTTGCTGCAACTGAAGTCCATGTGCCCTATTTGAAAGGCCAGAGCATCTGCCTTCTTCATCATTATTGCTGTGGTGACGGGAAGGTTGGCTGCACTGGCATTTCACAGCCATACCATCAATGCCGCTTCAATGCCTGCCAACTTCAACTCTTGAACCCGCTTCCGCTGGCTAGAGAAGCCCTACTGAAATTCATTCAGCACCTTCTGCTTGTTTTTCAGCACCGGCGAAAGTGTAGACAAAGAGATGCCGAATTCCTGCATGATGCTCGATTTCGTACGGCCTCTTTTTTCCACTTCCTTAATTAGGGCAACATTCTTTTTCTAGTGTTAGCGACTTGCACTGCGTTTATGCCATGCTTGCCACACTCACGCTAAGTTGTCGCTCTTCACAGACAGCGAAAAATCCGTATCGTATGGTTTGTGCAGATGAAAAGAAATCATACCTCAGAGAAAAACATCTGCACAAAGCCAAGACAAACTACACCGAGCATGGGAAGAGGGCCTCTCTGCTCAGCACATGTGTCACATGGCATGCTACAGGGTTGCTTGACAAAGTTGATACGTCGCTGGGCTGAGACCTCGCACACTTCGCGTTCGAGAAAAGCATAAATTAATTTGATGCTTTTCTTTTCTAATTTTTTGCTTTTTTGCTTTTCTTTCTAATTTGATTATATGGCATCTAACGTCCCAACACCACCATATGATTATGAGAGACACCGTAGTGTAGGGTTCCAGAAATTTTGACCACCTGGAGTTCCTTGTCGTGCACATAAATCTGAACACATGGGCCTGCAGGATTTTCGCTTCCATTGAAAATGCAGCCGCCACAGCCAGGATTCCATCTCGCGACCTGCAGGCCTGCAGCCAAGTGCCTTAGTCACTAGGCCACCACAGCGGGATGCAAAAAGCATCGATGTAGTGGCAGGCAGAGATAAAAAAGAAAAAAAAATAGAGGGACTTCAGGCATAGCAGCATTGCGCGAATTTTGTGAAATGGTCTGGTGGTGGAATTTTCCTTCTACTCCCATTCAAGATTTTGAGTTATCAACAATCCAACCCAAAAATACTTCAAGATAAAGAGAAAAATATACGTGGGACATATAGAAAAATGTTCGTTGTTACGGAAAATTTCGACTTAGTTAATTGTTCGAGGTGTGTGAGTTCGAGTTAACAAGCTGTTACTGTAATTGGATGGAGTAGTTTCGTGACATCTACCATTTACATGCGAAAATCGACCATAGAAAATATTTGCATGTCCCTGATTATGTGTCTAGGATAGTGAACGACGATTCAAAAATAAAGAAAAAATTCTGTGGAAGAGCCTTGTATAAAACCCTTTTTTCTCAATACAATTACAACCTGGGATCGGCTGTCATCAGACATTATGAGAATAAGTTCAGAGGCAGCGTTTGTCCAGGCACTCCATGATGTTATTGTATAGGTATAGTCCTGTTGTACTGCAATGAAACCTCGTTAAATCGTAGTTGGCTGGAGCTCGGAAAAAGTACATACTAAACGGTAGTACTGCTTAACCGAAATAACGTCAGGTCGCTCACTTACCCGTCAAAAAAAGAAACCTTCAGGGAGTGCGATGAAAGAACAAAAAACGTGCAGTAATATATTAACTTCACGTGACAAAGTCTGTAATCTTCATTTGATGATGCGGCCGCCTAGCAGCAACGACAGCGGCCTCAAACTCACTTATGCTGTGAGCCAGCTTTTCCGCCAGCCCCCTCTTCTCGGCAAATACCCGCATGACGCTGACGCAATGCGCAGCTTCGGCCACTGTCGGACCTGGATCACCCATGTTGTCGCTTTCCATGTCGTCCTCATCACTATTAATTGGCGACACTTCGACAACCGAGGCAACAATGGCTTCGTCAGACATATCCGTAGATGTCTGCACATTGCTATGTGCGCCTCTGAAGTCGAGGAAGTAAATGCCTTCCGTAACGCCCTGCTGCTCCAGTACTTCAGCTAGCAGAGTTTTGCAAGCTTCGTCTACGATGTCCGAAGCCTGGTCAATGGTGTCACTGGTGTCATCTGCGTCGCCCGCACAAAACTGAAGCCAGCACGCTTGAAGCAATTTTGAACTGTCGTTGCTTCAATCTGCCGCCACGAGTATTCGAGCAGGTGAATCGCGCCAATTAGGTCGATGGAGAATAATTTGCCACATTAAATGGCGAGAAGAAATCTGCGCAGCAGATTCTTCTTGTAGAGCTGTTTTACAGCTCGAATGATGCCTTGCTGTAAGGGCTGGGCAATTGCTGTTGTGTTTAGTGGCAGAAACGCCAACTTCACAGCCGTCAGGTTGTCCAGGGCGACGTGCGCCAAAGCGTTGTCTAAAATAATAACAGATCTTCTGTTCTTAGCCGCAAAATGACGATCGATGAGGCACACGTACTCCTCAAAGAGTTTTGCCGTCATCCATGCTTTGGTGTTGCTGCGATAGATGACCTCTGATGGCAACCGGGCACCTTTGAAACATCTAGGCTTCGCCGACTTTCCAATCACGAGGAGCGCAGTTCTGTCGGTTCCAGTCATGTTTACGCAAAACACCACTGATATTCTGTCTTTTGCATGCTTGCCGCCGGTGCACGTCTCGCTTTTGAACGTGAGCATTTTGTTTGGTAGCAGCTTAAAGAATAGCGCCGATTCTTCCATATTAAAGATGTCATCAGGTGCGTAGTCTTCCAAGATTTTCTTCAGCTGACCATTTTGCCACTGCTCCGCTCCATCCACGTCAGCAGCAGCACGTTCTCCCGAAACAGTCGTCGTAATAATGCCGTGCCTCGCCGTAAATCTGTCCAGCCAGCCATTGCTGCACACGAAGTTGTCATGGTTGAGCTGCGAGGCAAAAAACAGGGCCTTCTCCACGAGCAGGGGTCCGCTGATAGGCAGATTTTTTGACCGTGCAGCTTTTAGCCACTTCACCAGCACCTCCTCTACATCCAAAAACGCCGAACCGCATAGCCGGCACCTTTTCGCAGTTGCAGCAGCACTGCCGAGCAACTTCTCTCTGGAATTCCAAATTCCACACACCGTGGTTAACGACAGGTTCTTTTCGCGTGCCAGCGCCGATTTTTTTGTGCCTCTTTCAATAGCACGAATTATGTCCAATTTCTCCTCTATTTTCAGCACTCGATGCTTTTGTCCCAGCTTTGGCATGACGCAAGTACGAAGCAGCACAAGCACACATACACAACACAAAAAAAAACGACGCAAGAGCTGTACGGCACGGATCAACCAGAGAACAGCTATGCACGGCGCCAAAGGAATAAAGAAAGCAAAGCAAGCGTACACCGTGTTTGCGTGTTTGTGCAAAGCGGCATCGCGTGGACAACACCAGAAGCCTAGCCAACCGAGTGCTTCTTGTTGCAGAAAAATTCAAAAGATGTCGCTCACCAACACAGCCGCCATCATCATCAAAACAAACAAGTGAGGCGTGTTTTGATCTCTGGGGCTTGCTGTTCTGTCGGGACGCCCAGTGGGGGACAACATGCCGTGGCGAGTGCGCAACGAAAATTGGAAAAACTACTTATTAACTGATACATACGTGATAAGCTGGTACGGCTTATGCGGATACAAAATGCATTATGTTCAATGAATGCCGAGTCGGGGATTTGACATCACTACTTTTAAAACAAAACTACTGTTTACGCGGGTACGGTTTAACAAGGTTTCACAGTAGTATAGTTATGATAATGTTTCTCTGTTTATGCATGTAACCTGCATTTTTATATTATGTACTTTATGTGTCCCGCCCCCTCTTTAGTGCCTATGAAGGTGCTGTGGGTATTCAATAAATAAGTATGTGCATATTTGGTATGTTTTGTGCTTTATGCACAGATGCCTTGTGTCTATACTGCACTTGTTCTCCAATAAACATTGATTGTTAGTCCAGCCCCCTGTTTGTGTTCTCCTTTCGTTTGTCCCATTTTTCGTGCTATTTTAATAATCTATTTTTTCAATATAGATCATATGATTATAAGCTTTATTATCCTTTTCTTATCACACTCTACTTAAAGCACAATCTCCTGCGCTTCATGGTGTTATGTCAATACTCAGACTGTATTTGGTACGCCACCAACTAAGAGTATCGCATTTTGTTGCGGAACATCAAGCAAGTAGAAAGTGTTTACCTGGTCATGTGCAGTGAGCTGAGGTGCACCAGGATGTTGTCCACATAGTCGAGTTTAGGCCCCATGGATATTTCCTTGAAGAAGTTCTCAATGCTCAGGTCTCCCAGGCTGAGCACCAATAAGTTGGGAGAGTCAGACTTTTGGGGCACCAGTACGGTTGGGGCATGGATGTCAATGCACAGCTCCAGCATCACATGCGACATCTCAGCTACCTACACAAGGTATTTCTATTAGTAAGTACATCAGAACAGTGACAAACTTAAATCTCGCTTTTTATGCAGAGTATCACAAGCCAAAAAATTGGCTTTTACATTATGCTACAGTGTTAAATAATGCTATCCCCAATATTAAAAAAAAGCAATTTTCAAATAATGCTATCCCCAATATTAAAAAAAGCAATTTTAATGACACAATAAAAATCATTTATGTTGAACTTAAAATCTATCGACCACACTTAATGCCAAACTGGCCAAGTCCCATTGATGCTGCCTGTACACTATGTGCAAAGCTAAATGAAAGACAGCTCCAAAATATTGCGGCATTATGTGTTAAACAAAGCTGTCATGCCTATTCTGCCACTGAGGCTCATCATAAAAAAAAACATGACTCATCCCTATGTCATAAATATCAGTCCAACACGAAAATGAAACGGGTCTTCACAAAAGTAGCTGAGCATTTACTGCATGATCTTTTATCACAAGGGCAAAAAAATGAATGCTAATGCAACAAATTTAATTTTTTACAATGAAATTGTGATGTCATGCAAAGAACCGCAAACCACTTGAAACTTGCAGAGCGTTGCTCAAGCAGAAACGACACACTAAAATAACATATACAGGACGAGCGGAAACTAACAGTTGCAGCTCGACACTTAAGGCACTGCTGAAACACAAAGAAAAACGCAGAAAACGAAAGCACACGTATACACAATACGTGCGTGTACGAACAACTGTAATAATTTTTACTTGAGTGTGAGCACCTCGCTCCATTCAGCAGCATGGCCGCTACAGCGAGCAAAGTGACCTTCTGCAATTTCAAAGCACATTTACAGTGTATGCCCAAGAAGCACAAAAACTCTCCAATTGCGAGATAAGTGCTGGCGCACGAGCTCTTGAGGTGCACGCACATCACAATGCTTGGGTCAATGACCTTTAAAGCGCGCTCTCTGAACTCTCTGCGCCATCTCGCCTTAGATAAAAAGAACACACTGAAATCAATGTGTTCTACTACTTTGTAGTAATAAATACACAAGGTATCTACTTTCCCTATCTTAACCCCTCCTCCACCTTGCGCGTCTCCGCAGAACTCATTTGCATTACTTTTTTGCTTCGAGTTGTCAAAAATTTCGCCCTCGTGCTGCCAAATGCTAGCTTCCTGGTTGGCTCAACTGGTAGCGCAACCACCCTAAAAAGGCGTTAGTCCCGGGTTCGATCCCCGGACTAAAACGAATTTTTTTGTAATTAACAGATTTTTCGTTCTGAGCAATCTGTATGGATTTTCTTGTGGCTTTGTGCCACAAACAAGTGGTTGTCTACTTTCCCTTCTTCACTGATCTCTGAGTTGGCCTGTGGTAAAGTGTGTATATAAATAGCTCAGTGATAGCAAACTGAAGAGCACATGCTTTGTGGCAGAGTCAGTTTGCGCTGTGAAGCAAGAGACCATAAGTTCAACTCTCGCCAATGAAACTTTTTCTTCTACTGTTTTTTTTTCTTTTCCATCTCCTTGTATATCTTTTAGAACGTCATATCCATCATAGAAATACGTCAGTGGAACCGTGCTGAGCCCCTACATAAAACAGCAAAATTTTAAATATTTTGGGCACTGTGTTGCATGCCCCAAAACAAAAACACTGCAATTTAAAATTGCATGGAAGGAAGGCAAAAATTTAAATTAGGACATCTCCACCAATGATGAAAATTTTTGCTGTTTTGTGGCATTACACGCCAATGTGAAGACCAGTTCTAACATTGCAATTTTCAGTTCTTACTATGACACAGCTCAACAGGACTTCTTTAAGTTGGCTTGACCACAAAACATACAAATAGTCTGATAGACCTGTTTTCAATGGGGCTGGTAACTGTAAGTAGCTCCAATGAATAGAAGTGGACTGCTTAGAACTTGTTTCAGAAACTCTCTCATGCAAAACACTTTCATGCATGAAAAATGCATCTCTTCAATCTGATTGCCCTTTCTGAGAAATTTTCTATTTTATGAAAACTAGTTTAGCCTCTTTGAAGAGTGAGATAATATTATCTGAGGTTTTACATCCCAAAACTACAATATGATTATAAGATGTCATTGCAGAACGCTTCAGAAATTTCGACCATCTGGTGTTCTTCAACATGTACTGACATCGCACAGTACATGAGCCTCTAGCACTTCGCCTCCACCAAAATACAACCACTGTAGCTGGAATCAAATCCAACTCCTTCACGTCGGCAGCTGAGTACCCCAACTGCTATACCATTCAAGTTAGAAATAAAGGATAGTGACCTCTACAATGTTCCCCAACAAGTGGCCACATTTTTTCTTGCTGATCAAAATTGCTTACAAGACACAAGTGTGGGAGCAGAAGGCTCAACACAAACATTTATTTTGTCGCACTTGGCGCACTGGTGACTTGTTTGTTGACATTGAAGCGCTGGCACTGGGTACACAACCGTGCCCAGCAACGAAAACAACATTCATATGGGACCAAACTTAGCAGAAGGTGATGAGACATTGTGTTGCTAGCACTTCTGGGTAAAATAAGGAGTGTAGAATGTTGAAAACTTATTGGAATTGTGTGGGAGATACGGTTGAGGCCGACGACCTGTAGACAAGTCACAAATGATGATTTAGTTGCAGTCAGGTAGTAAGGCCTCTTCAAAGCATAGGGAGTTTGCGTTCTGAGTGTCGGAATTTCAGGATCTGTTCTGTGCGCTGAGCAGTAAATAGGTGCATGAAGGCGATGCTGCAACGAGCTACTTGGCTTTCGTTAATGCGAATCCGTGGCGGAAAGTCAGCGATGGGATTGTTGGTACCAATATGTCAAATTGCAGTACTGAATTCAGCAATACAGGCAAGCTGGCGAATTTGACGTTGCATGCGTGAAGGACTGTCGGAAGTAAAAGCATAATTTAGCGGCTTGTGATCGGTGAGAGTATATGTAACTGGCGACCTTTGAGGTTGTGATGGAAGTGGCAGATTGCGAGGTAGATTGTCACAAGTTTGTGGCCGAAAGAGATATAGCAAGTTTCTTTGCAATGTCAGCCTCATCGAGAAGAAAGGTGTGGGCTGCCAAGCATTGTCAACCAGCTGTTAAGGAACAGCGAAGCAGCTATGTCGGACGCATCAACCTTAACTGCAATCGGCGCATCTGATTTCGAGTGTACAAAAAGAGTGATGAAAGCGAGATCATTTTTAGCTGTGGTAAAAGCACTTTCAGCACTAATCTTTCATAGTATTAATGTGTTTGCTTGATTTCTTCCAGAGAGCAGACTGTGCAGCAGCTGCAAAATGAAAGCACGAGGAACGAAATGATGGCATTAATTGATGAGGCCCAGGAATTCCATCAAATTCTTTGTTGTGGGAAATCTTTAATGACTTGAACGCGAAAAGAGACATGCGTGGTCTTGCAACGAAATAGCTGTTGTGTTCTCGGTTTCGTTTTCGGAATGACATGTGAGGATGCCAGGGGGCGCCGCTCTGGCATCCAGGGTTTCAAGGCGACTGTAAAATAAAATCAGTGTGTGTTGGGTAACCGTGGAGTGCGGTTGTTGTTCTTTCCTTCGGCGTTTCGCGCCAACCCACGTGTTCGGGCTGGTCGGCGTCCCCGCCGGCCGCGTATGTCTCCGTCGGCCGTCTTCTTCTTCTGGTTCGTCGCGACCAGCCAGCCCCCAATACAGCAATGGCGGCGAGGACCTGTAAGAACCCATTTCATTCTCCGTGTTCGTCTTTTTCTTGCTTGTAACGGACCTACCCTGATAACCCTAGACGCTCTTTGTTCCCAGCAAGGTGGCTGCTGCGCGCTGCGTCGCTTCATTTCTTCATTCAGCTACGTCGCCTCTGCCTTCGTCTTCAAACAGTGTACTTCAAACAGTGTACAGCCGACAATATGAAGACCCCATTCCGCCAAATTCTGGTCTTCAGGAACAGCACCGAGCTCCTAACTCGCGTTCGAAATTTTCTTCTCCAAGCGCAACCGTGCATTGCTTTCGTTGTGGATCGGCTCGGCGTTTAGCCAATTTTGCGCAGTGTCCCGCGAGAAACCGCACTTGTCTTGCGTGCGGAAAAATCGCACATTTTCAGTCCGTATGCAATTCCCGTCCAGCAAATCTTCCTGAACCAGTTTCTTCGTCCGCTCCTTCGAGCACTGCACAGACCAATACGGTCACTGTTTTAAATGTGGATGGCCTCCACACTACGTCCGAGCCCAGCATCGTAGCTTCAGTGGGCCATGTGCCCTTGTCATTTCTCGTGGACACTGGTGCCTCAGTCTCTTTAATCAGTGCCGCTGACTTTCATAGTCATTTTTCCAACATTCGGCTTTTGCCTTCACACGTCGTTCTACAAACATATTCCAAGGAAACGATTGATAATTTAGGTCATTTTACAGCTCAGGTCTCCTATCGCAGTCGCACTGCTTCCATTACTTTTTATGTAACTGCCAATGGCAGCTCGCTTTTGGACCGTGATGCCATCAGGGCTTTGTCCATCAACATCGTCGGTGCGTCTATGACGTTTGCTCAAGTCAACGTCCAAGATGATCGTCCGGCCATCGCGTCTTCTGAATTCCACCACCTGTTCACCCGTGAACTGGGTTATGTGCGCGGTTTTGTGCATAAAGTGATGCGTCGACCAGGTGTGTGCCCTGTGCGTGCCAAGCTGCGCCGCATTCCTCTTCTTCTCCGTGAGCAAGTCTCTGCGGAACTGTCTCCCCTTCAAGCCAGCGGAATCATCGAGCCTGTCTCTGCTTCCGACTGGGTTTCTCCACTGGTCGTCGTCAAGAAAAAAGATGGATCCCTTCGACTATGCGTCGACTTACGAGAACCGAACAAGGCGATCGTCGTAGACGGGTTTCCACTTTCTCACATTGAAGAACTGCTTGATCAGCTCTCCGGAGCGGTATGTTTCTCCAAGCTGGACCTCGCGTCCGCTTATCACCAAGTTGAACTTTCTGAGTGCAGTAGAGACTTAACCACATTTGTATCGCACGAAGGCTTGTTTCGGTTTCGCCGCGTGTGTTTCGGGCTTGCATCTGCCCCTGCAGTGTTTCAGAAAATGATGTCAATTATTCTTAAGGGTTGTAATGGCGCCCTTTATTACTTGGATGACATTTTGGCGTGGGGACGTACTCGCGAAGAGCACGATGCTAACTTGCATACTGTTCTCAACCGCATCAGTGAATGTGGTATGAAACTTAATAACAAGTGCATTTTTTCTGTGAATGAGTTACAATTTCTAGGACATAATGTCAGTTCCCGCGGCTTGACACCTGTTGAATCTAAAGTTCAGGCCATTGTCAATGCCCCACGGCCTACTGATGTTAAAGCCTTGAAATCTTTTTTAGGTCTTGTTGGTTATTATGCCAAGTTTGTTCCTCAATATGCTGATGTTGTTGAACCACTGCGTACTCTACTTCGACAAGCACAGCCTTTTAACTGGTCAGCTGAAGCTGAGCAGAGCTTCATTCGAGTAAAGTCAATACTGGCCTCAAAGCCAGCTGTTAGTATTTTCAATGAGAAGCTTCCCATCGTCATCACGACGGATGCGTCCGATGTTGGACTGGGAGCAGTGTTTCAACAACTCAGAGATGATCAGCTGATCACTATCGCTTTTGAATCTCGTACATTGACCCCTGCTGAACGCAGATATTCAGTAGGAGAGCGTGAAGCTCTCGCGTGTCTTTTTGCCTGTGAGAAGTAGCATGTTTACTTGTGGGGCCGGCACTTCACATTACGTACAGATCACCAAGCACTAGTTGCTCTTCTTTCTGCAGGATCCGAAGGCCGCCGCCCCATTCGCATTTCCCGTTGGTGTGCCAAACTCATGTATTATAATTTCAGTGTACAATATTGTAAAGGTTCTAATAACGTGGTAGCTGATGCACTGTCGTGCCTTCCTCTTCAGATATCGGTTACTGAAGAGCGGGATGAGGAAGTTGTTTCATTAGTTACTTCCTGCATTACTAAAGCTGAGCTTCAGGCAGCTACAGCTGCAGATTCCACTTTGTCTCAAGTTCTCAAATATTTACGTGAAGGATGGCCTTCCAAATGTGCTCTTGCTTCTGAATTCTCGCCTTACTTCACAGTCCGACAGGAACTGTCTTGTGTCGAGGAGTTGCTTTTCCGCGATGAACGCGTGATTCCCCCTGCTTCTTTCCGTAACAAGCTAATACAGCTTGCCCATGAGACCCATCCAGGCATTGTCCGCACCAAACAGAATCTCCGAGACAGGTACTGGTGGCCAGCCTTAGACAAGCAGGTCGAGCATGCAGTTTACAACTGCCATATATGTCAGGCAGCTGACAAGTCTGCCAAACCTGCATTTTCTCCATTGCAGCCAGTCCAGTGGCCTGATCAGCCTTGGCAGAAACTGGGCATAGACATCATCGGTCCTTTGCTTAATGTTCGGCAAAATGCTCGGTTCATTGTTTCTCTCATCGACTACCATTCCAAATGGCCAGAAATTTGTTTCACACATACGGTTACTTCTGAGGTCATCATTGAGTTTCTGTCTTCAATCTTCAGCCGGGAAGGTTTTCCTGATGCCATAGTTACAGACAATGATCCACAGTTTCAATCCCAACATTTCGAGGCTTTTCTTTCACAACGAGGAATTCAGCACTTGAGGTCATCAGTTTTCTATCCCCAATCAAATGGGCAAATCGAGCGCTTTAATTGCGTTCTGAAGGAACATATCCAGATCGCCCAATTAGAGCACCGTCCCCTCAAGCAAGTCTTGACTGAATGTTTAGCTTCGTACAGGCTCACCCCACAAGGCACCACGGGAGTGTCTCCTGCTCAACTTCTCCACGATAGGCAATCGCGAGTTGCTCTCGACATAGCCTCTTTGCCTCGTAACATAGCAGTGTCTTCTCCTGATCAAATCCGTACCAGGGTTTTTTCTCATCAACAAGCAATGAAAAAGTATATCGACACCCGTCGAGGTGCAAAGCAGTCCAAAGTTCGCACTGGCGATCTAGTCAAGGTTCGTGTGCCAGGCTAGCGTCCCAAGTATCGGGGCCCTTACAAAGTCTTGGGCCAAATTAGCCCCACTTCGTTTCGCTTAAGTGATGGTAACATCTGGAATGCTTCGCGCCTTGTTATTTTTCATACGGATTCGCCTTCAACACCTAAAAGTCTTCCTCATCACGTTCCGTCCGCCCCTTTCAACTATCCATCAGATTATTACATGTGGCCTCCATGTACAGGCATTTATTCTTCAAGGGGGGAGGAGTTACCAGTCGGTGTCGCTGGTTCAAGTACACCAAGTCATACGGTTCACTTCGAACCTTTAAATACGGCTGAGACCGTTAAACCAGACTCCGGTCCACAAAGTTCTTTCGAAGCTCATGCTGTGAGCTCTGATGAGACCGTGAATTTTAACGCTTGTTCAGAGCCTTCACAATCAGGTGCAGAGACACCTGATTCTACACCCAAAAGGGCCCGCCCTAAGCGGAAGCGGCAGAAGCCGCGTCGGTTCGAAGACTACGTGATGTATAACTCTTGTTCCGAACAGTTGTGTACATTTTTTTGTTTGTCAGTGCATTTTCAGGACTCGTAATGTGTGAGTTTGGTGTGTCGTGCTCTGAATTTTCACGTGTTCTAACGTACATACCTTGTATATACTTTTGTATCGATCATGTATAAATACAAACAGTGTATAGGTGAACTTTTTTCGAGGAGGGGATGGTTGTTGTGTTCTGGGTTTCGGTTTCGGAATGACATGTGAGGATGCCAGGGGGCGCCGCTCTGGCACCCAGGGTTTCAAGGCGACTGTAAAATAAAATCAGTGTGCGTTGGGTAACCGTGCAGTGCGGTTGTTGTTCTTTCCTTCGGCGTTTCGCGCCAACCCGCGTGTTCGGGCTGGTCGGCGTCCCCGCCGGCCGCGTACACCTCCATCGGCCGTCTTCTTCTTCTGCTTCGTCGGGACCAGCCAGCCCCCAATACAGCAGTAGCTTGGTAGGCTTTTTGTTGCCAAGTTTCTCCTATGATAGGAGCTATGCGTCGAGAATTCAAGCCGGTTGTGTATCGTAGTAATTCCTGTTTCAAGGTGTCATACTGGTCATTGGGCGATGGTGCTAACAAAAGGTCACAGGTCAAAGCTGTGGTGGTCGGGTTGAGTTCACTCACGACATAGCCGTACTTTGCCGTCTGCGATGCGATGTGGTGACGGCGGAACTACGCTTTGATGTGGATAAACTAGAGCTCAGATTCTATGGGCCGGAGCTCTCGAAGTTTAAGTGTGGAAACAAAAGGTGTTGCATTTTCTTGGGAATCTGGGGAGTTTGGTTCCATGGCGTTGAAGAGAAGCGGCGGGATGAATAGTTGCCATGCAAGCAGCATCCAAGGTCACCAATTTGGGGGGCAGAAAGTTCAACAAAAACATTTATTATGTCATCATGACTGATGTCACAGCCATGATGTCCGAGCTTCTCTGTCTCTTTGTCTTTTGCAGACATTAAACACAGGGTCGACTACACCAGTCTTTTTGGTAACATCCCCTTCTTTAATGAATGTGATTGATCACAAGATAACTGACAGTGGGGTGTCTTTACAGTTACTGTCTTTGGAGCAGCTCATTGTTGGCACTTGACACAAAGCAATCAATAGAATCGCACATCATGCACTGATGCACAGCCTACATAGTGCAGAGTAGGGGGTATGCTGAATAAAGACGATGGATGAAATATTTCGTGAACAGGGTTTGTGGGCATGAGACGACGTTTCGACAAGAGACTAGAACTGATCTGCTTAGGGCTAGCATGTTAATGCTTCGTACCCTTTCCTCCAAACCGAACAAAGGAAAGGGCAACTGTGAATGCAGGGTGCAGGAGGGGGAGAAAATGCCATGACGAATTTTGTTAGTAAAAGAAAAAAATAAGTATCGGGTGGAAAAATAGAAAGAAAACAAAAATTCGGCAGATCCCACGTATCTTGGGAGTCCATGTTATGCAAAGCATGTGGATGGAAGGCGAATGTGTCGTAATCTTTATTGAGCGAAGCATTATGAAAAGACTAAAAAAAGTATGTACAAATGTTGTACATTGAATGGTCACATATGTTTCATATAACCAGTTGTTTCCAGTTGTGTAATGATGCCAAGAGCAGCATTACTACCAGCAACATCAGAAGCGGCAAGCTGATATGTAGCCCTCGTATGGCAGCCCTCGACACTGCCACATAAATCAGCTTCAGCAGACGCCACTCAACTAGAGTTCATGTTAACCCAACATGATGGCTGTATCATAGGAGTACAAATAAAATGTTTACGAAATTGAATAGCCGACACTGCAGCTACAACTGACGTTTCACGAACATTAGGGTCTATTTAAAAGCAGTTCTGAGACCTGGCATGGCTCTGATGTGTAAATGATTTGCACGCAGAATGCTTGGGTTAGATTCCTGCTAGGACCCCGACATTTATTTTTTGCAGTCGTCGGGTCAACGCTGCCTATGTCAGCATTTTCTTGACTTCTCGCATTAATATTATCAACGTACTTTCTCACACATACTTCATAGTTATAAAGTGTTACTCACCTGGGGAGCATACCCACTCTTAGTAGATGGGTATGTGCCACACGTGTCTGGTGGAGAGGTTGACAATGTATGCTTATCACATCATTCATGTTATAATCAGCTAGTCATGTATCACTTTACCATCGTATACTAATTTTGGTTTATCGTAAGTTGAGAGGGTGACCACAAGAGACCCCAGACGTAGGCGGCTAGTCAGATAGACACGTAGACAGACACCAAAAGTGTCGGCAGTTGAAGCGCTTGAAGGGAGGGGGGGTTCGTTCGATGTTTTGCTGAATCATTGTTGTCAGGGGAAGCACCACTTATAATGGAGGGTTTGAAATTTCTAAAAACAGGGCTTAACTCTCATTGGTTCCAATTGTTTATGTACCACATCACACGGATTCAAGAGTCTCCTAAGAAACGCTTATATCTGGTGGCTACAGTGTATTGAACTTGCAGATAATCTATGACTCTGTACATTTTCTGTCTTTTGTGGACTGGAAGTTTAAAGTATGGAAAGTTTGATACTGTCAAAGTTGCGACCTGCCACATTAAAATGCTGTGCTACTGCTTTCAGTAATTACTTTGCAGTGTCCGCATGATGCCAGTTTAATCACTAACAGGGTGTCCATTTCACCAATAAACCATTTGTGATAATATACTCATTCAGTATGATAATATGAACATCAAATAACAATGTAATCATATGTACACCTACTTATTTCAGCATAGTGAAAAGGGTGTGTAAATATGAAATTTTTCTCCAATAAATCTAATATGAATATTGTTATGCACAATCCAGATGGTTTAAGAATAACTATTTATTGGGGCTAACTTGTGCCTGAAAAGCAAAAAAAAAATGTAGCAGCGTTCCTAACAGGCGATCCAAAAAAGGAATCGATTTCCAAGAAGACCTTGAGTGGCGCCCCACCTCTTTTTCGTCAAAATGCCGTGCTGAGGAGGCACACGCTGTTATTGTATTTTCTTGTTTCATCATCAAGCCGCTGGTATTTTCAGGGGCGCATGAACTTGCGCACGTAGTTTGAATACCACATCTGTCTTGCATCATTATCCCTCCTCCAAGAACGCATCGTCCTGATGCGTAGAAGCAGTGTTGCTGACATGGTCTGAATGCGTGGTCTCCGTTGGAGAAATCAGTATTCCTTATGATCAGGTGTGTATAGTTCGATGTTCATTGCCTGTCATAGTATGGCTTAATCCTGAGCACATGCACAGTTTCTGTGTTCCTTTGGCATCTTGATGAGCTCACTTGTCCTTCCGGTGGCACTCCGTAGTTTAAGGGTCCGATGCGACGAAGGACTCGGTAAGAACCGAAATAGCACTGCAGAAGCTTTTTGAAGAGGCCAGGCGTCTGCATGGGAGTCCATATCCAAACTAAGTCACCTGGTGCGTAGTGGACTCCTCTCCACAGAAGGTTGTAACGTTTTGCACCAATGCATTATTGTTCTGTTACGTGATGTCGCGCCAACTGCCATGCTTCTTTGGCTCGCTGAATGAACTCGCTGATGTCAAGCTTGTATTCTGTATTGTCCCTTACAGGCAGCATTACATTTAAGAGTGTGATAACTACTCGACCATAAACTAGCTGGAATGGCATCACTTTAGTAGTCTCCTGCACAGCAGTATTATAAGCAAAAGTAGCGTACGGCAGTATTTTGTCCCATGTACGGTGCTCCAAGTCATCGTAAATAGACAACATATCGGTCAGAGCTCTGTTTAGTCACTCGGTTAGCCCATTCATTTAGGGGTGATAAGCCATTGTTTTCCTATGACATGTGTGGGTAAGTTTCATAATGAACTGTGTAAGATCGGCCGTGAATGCAGTTCCTCGATCCGCGATAACCACCTTTGGGGCACCATGCCATAGTACAATGTTAGTGACGGAGAATTCAGCTTTTTCTATGCCGTTCCCCTGGTAAGAGAGGCTGTCTTGGCATACCAGGTTAAATAATCCGCCGCCACTACTACCCATCGTTTGCCCAATAATGACTTAGGAAATGGACCATGTAGATCTATTCCTACTTGTTCAAATAAAAATTCAGGAGGTTCTATCGGTTGGAGAAATCCTGCAGGTTTCAAGAGAGGCGTTTTGCATCTCCGGCAATCTCAACATGTCCTCACATAATGCTGTACAGCATCCAGTAACTTTGGCCAGTAGTACTTGGTACAGATGTGAGCCAATGTTTTACTCACTATGAGGTGTCCTGCTGCTGGGTCATCATGGCAGGCTTTCAGGATTTCGGATCCCAAAGCCGAAGGAACAACGAGTAGGAATAACTCCCTGCTGTGCTCGAAGTTTCTCTTGTATTTATTTATAGAACATTGTTTCTCATCAGGTATGATGACAATCCCTAGACCAAAACGTAAAGAACACGCCTGAGTTGCCCTTCCAGATGCTTGATCAGCTGAAGCAACTCCATGTCAGATCACTGATATTCAGTCATGTCTGCTGTGCTGACGGCTCCAAGGAACGAAAAGTCTTCTACATCTTCCACAGGTGCAGATTCAACTGGTGCGCGTGACAGGCAATCAGCATCGCTGTGCTTGCGACCCGACTTGTACATGACTGTTATGTCGTACTCTTGCAACCTAGAGCTCCATCTAGCAAGTCACCCAGAAGGGTCCTTTAGGCCTGCGAACCAGCACAGTAAGTGATGGTCGCTCACTTCTCGAAATGGTCTACCATATAAGTATGGTTGTAATTTTTGTATAGCCCATATTACCGCCAGACATTCTTTTTCCGTCACCGAGTAATTCATTTCAGCTCTCGAAAGAGTGCAACTAGCATATGCGACCACTCGTTCCTCTTCGTTTTACAGCTGCAAAAGGACGGCGCCCATTCCCAAATTTCTTGCATTCGCGTGACTGTTTCGGCTACTTCGTCGAAGTGTGCTAAGACGATGTGGTTTAGGAGTCACTGTTATAGCTCATTAAATGCGTCTTCTTGCTCTTTTGTCTAGGTGAAAGGCGCGTCTTCTTTCGTCAGTTAAGTTAGTGGTTCCACAATCTTCGACAAATTTTTTGACGAATCGTCTGTAATAGGCACAAAATCGTAAGAATCGTCTCACAGCCTTTTTATTCGTTCGTCAAGGAAACTTTTCTACAGCTACTGTCTTTGCGGGGTCAGTTTGAATGCCTTCAGAGCTAACCACATGACCGAAGAAAAGCAGTTCTTGAAAACTAAAATGACACTTTTGGGGTTTTATAGTCAATCCTGTTGAACTAATAGCTTCGAGCACAGTCCGTAGTCGTTCCACATGCTGATCGAAGGTGTGACCGAAAATATCATGACGTCATCGAAATAAACAAGACAGGACTGCCATTTTAACCCGGACAGCACAGTGTTCATCATCCACAGAAATGTGGCGAGTGCAGAACACAGGTCGAATAAGAGTACCATGAACTCGTATAACCCATCTGGGGTGATGAAAGCAGTTTTCTAGCGATCTAGTTCCTCCATCTCTATCTGCCAGTATCCGCTCTAGAGGTCTAGAGAAGAAAAGAATTTCGCATCTCGTAGTCTGTCAAGGGTGTCATCAATCCTTGGAAGTGGATAGACATCCCGCTTTGTGACGACGTTCAATTTTTCAGGGGTGCCGTCTACGTGAAGCCGGGGCCAAAGGGGTGTGTTGCCTCTGCTGGGGGGCCTTAAAGGTCCAATCACCCGGCGTCGGCTCAAACCCCAGGATCTCCTTTTCTCTGGACTTGGCAAAGCCATGCAGGACTAGACGTAGGAGGGAGTCGAAACTTTCCCGTTATATTCAACAGACTTTATGAGGCTATTTTTGTTAGATAGCACTGCTATAAACAGCATTTACGATTCGCGCCTGTTCGATTACCCGTCACACCAGCATGCGACAAGCCTAAGGATAACAGTGAGAAGGTTTCGTCAACATCGCCTGCTTCGGTGTTTTCATTCGTGAGACACCAGGTGAGGCACGTTTTCAAGCAAAGCTCGTTGAATGATGTTGTTGGGCTAGTTGGGTCATTGATTCAGAAAAAGGTTACAACTGTAAGGAACACGCCCACCCACAGTTCGCTTTGTATGGGGCGTGTTTCTATGTTTCTTAAGTGGTGTCTTGTTCCCACAGTTGTAACCTTTTTCTGAAGCATTTGACGACAGCGAGGTTGGCTAAAAAACAGTTTGCGACTGTATGAAACAGCAAGACGTGAACATTGTGCAACCTATGCTGTATAGCAAAGCATTTCTGTGCTATGCTCTTCTCATTTTGTGCTTTTCATATGCTCAGCCTCTACCTTGCTTTGGAATAAAAACAATGAGGATACTCCTGTTTCCTGTCTGATTGATATAGTTAAACCCCTATATTAGAGGCATGCTCCGGGCAGCAATTCCTGTCTTTTGCACGAGATGTATCTCATAAGCAGGATGTCTCGTATGCATTTTGTTATCAATCCATATTTTACTGTAGGTACACTGGTGTCTCTTATGCCCATTTGACTCTTATATTGATGCCTCTTATAAATAAGTCCGAATGTATACTGTAGTGACACGTATCCCGAAGGAGTACGGCCACTAGTGTGGGTCCGGTCTTAGCGAGCCGCAGGGCGCGCGTTAACCATCGCCGTAACGAGAACACGATACTGCTCAAAGTCGCAACACTTTATTGTTTGTGGCAACACCAAACGCAGTACAGCCCGTTGCAAAGGTGCGGCGGGAAGCAAATGGGCTTACCCATGCCACGGGCGCAAAGTACCACACAGGGTGCCACAAGCACGTCTCCGTGGTAAAGGTGATCCACGGAGACACCGGGACCAAGGCCCGATTGCTCGAGCGAAGGCAAAGGCGCTCGCGTTGGCTTCGGAGAGAGACGGGTCAGCGTAACTAGGCCACGCATTAGGACACCGTACCACCCTTCAGCCTATTGTTCGGGGGGGGGGGGGACGACATAAGGTAAGCGTTCGCGCGGGCGCAAGGCGCTGATGGCGAAGTCCGAACGTGCCCCACAGGGAGCTGACGGACGGAAAAGAAAAGCGTGCTTACCCCCATATAGTCCCCGGAGAAGTCTCTCTGCCCTCTCCCGACGCAGCGCGAAAACCTCTCGGGAGTATCTGCGCACGGCACCACAGTCAACATCCGCTACCGTGTGAGGGGGCTGAACGTCACTCCGCTCCCCCAGCGCGGCAGACAGCGAAGGAGGGGAGACCTGTCGGGACATGAGAACAGAGAAAGAGGCGGCAAAGTCCGCGCGAGGGCAGCGGGCCGGCCTCGATTCCCGCAATACGTATAGATAGACTGCTTGTTCCAAAAGAAAAAACAAGCATGATGAATAAAGTTACAGTGAATTATGATTACTTGCATCTCTTCCTATTATAACTTAGTCGAACTAAAGATTATGCCATGACCTCAATTTGCACGAACAATTTTGAGCTAGACAAAATAGGTAATTGCTAAATCAAAATGACGAACAATAGTCTAGCCATTTGGGCAGAAAAATGACGTTTGAAAACACTAAATTTCCCCATAGCAAAACCACCAACTGTCGGTTGTGCACAGTAATCCTAAATTTGCCCCAGGGAAATTGAAATGGGAAGCTTTCACTAACCACCAGGTGTGCTAAGATCGATTGGACCTCCGAGGTCTATGGGAGTGTCCACTCTTAACTTATTTTTAGGGGCGAAGCTCCCTAAAGCGTGGGTCTGTTCATCCTCCATAGTCCACGTAGCCACAGGTGGCACATACCGCGGGTATGTGCCACAGGGGATGTGAGATGGGAAATGGTAGTACTGGGAGTGTGCACTAGATGGACACACAGATGAATGCATGGACAGACAGACAGACTAGCAGATGGATGGACAGACATGCGAAGTGGGTATGTGCCACAGGGGATGCGAGATGCAAGATGGCGGTACTTAGAGTGTTTACTAGATGGATGCACGGATAGACGGACAGATGGGCGGACACGCGGATGTACAGACAGGTGGATGCATGAACGTATGGGCAGACAGATGCATGAATGGACGCACGGATGGTTGTGCGGGCGGATGGAAGCAAGAACGAACGGGCGGACGGAAGCACGAACGAAAGCACGAACGGGCTGACGGATGCTTCGCCCACTCATTATCATTCACTCTGTGAATATGCTGCGATTTTTTATTTCTCTTAGCCACGAGCACATTCGCGGATATGCCCCTTCCCCCTTCAAACCAAGAACAAGAGAAGAAAAACTATTATTGCATTGGTGGTGCCACCACAGAGCACCTATATACTATCATTGGTGCCACGCTTTTATCTATAGCATCACATATGTGGGGCCCCGCGGCATATGGAGGGTGCTTTACCGAATTGTTTTCCGCGATATTTGCATCTGTGTGATTTGTTCGCTGTTTGTTTTTGATGCCATGCAACGTTCAGCCTTGCTGTTTTTTTTTTTGGTCTTTGAAAAAGGCCGAAAATTCGAGTCGTCATCATCGAGGAGATGTCAGATTAGGCACTGATGAAAACTCTCTGAGACCACATTGACGATGGATCCTTTGAGGTCGACTTGTCATGTGCAATCGTCTTGTGACGCACCATGAGTTCAAAGGCTCGTACGTAGCTTTCGCGATTAGGTGATTAGTTATGGCAAGAACACGACAACACGTTGAATGCAATGCAATGAATGCGATAGCAACAGATTGTAATGTTATACGAAGCAAAACTGGCAGCCAACTTTCTTTATTCTAACATTATGGAACTCCTACAAGACGCTGCTGTGAGTGAATACGGCCGCTCCAGGAAGAAGTGGTCTTTCCAAACAGTCTCTTCACGTTGAAAGCGCACTGATACTTGCCGAGATAGCAAGCGCGCCAGCGATTGCAACCGCCCTTAAAACCAAAGTTCATTGTTGCTACTCCAGTGATTCCCCCCCACCCCTACCCACGTTTTTTCATGCTCATTCAAAACAGGTGGTTTCAGTTTGAGCATTCGGCAGCAGTTCTAACACAGGGGGGATATTATGTGCTTTCCAGGCAATAGAGCTCAGCCGATTCATTTCATCTCTGTTCCAGCAGCAATCACGCACTTTTACCTGCTCGTAACAGCTACAATTCGCGGGGACATGTTATCAATTTATACTTGTTATGGTACATGGCGGCCAGAGTGTCCATATAATTGCTGTCACAATAATAATGCGGTGTTTTACTGCTAAGTGTTTTACGTGAGCTCTGCCTTCTGTTTCTGCATTGCTTAACTTGTGCGTTTATGTCTTCTGTTTTCGTACTAAACCTGCATATAAGGAAATCCTCTTTAAAAGAAATTTTTCTGAGAATTCGTCAATTTTGTTATATTTAGTGTGAGCGCAGTCACCGACTCTTCTTTATCAATTGGACGTGTCATCATCATTTGTATAACTTCCTCATCTGTAGATATCATCATCAGTGTGTGCCAGCTCGAGCTCGCCTCAAATAAAGCTCTTCCTCATAAGTGGTGGACGGTGCTTCTCGATCCCCAAGTCCTCTCGCACGTTACCACTGAAGCTCCGCTTGGGTCGTCGTCTACTACCACCTGCCGTGGCAGTGCAACACAATCCTGGTCTATCCAACACCACCAGCCCAGTGCAGCCTCCGCCGTCGACCCTGGCCATCCACAGCCAGCAGTGTGATCCGCCAGTATTCTCGTGACTCAAAGGGGATGACGTTGAAAAATAGCTACACACCTACGACTTTGTCAGCGAGTCGAACAGGTGGGATACTCTACACAAGTTGCATACGGTCCCTTTCTACCTAACTGATGTTGCCAAAACCTGGTTTTGGAACCACCTCCAAGATCTTCCCGACAAGGACACGTTCGCACGGCAGCTTCGTCAGATTTTCGGTTCCCCCAGTGTCGCGCTGAAGCGCCAACGAAGAAGCTTGCTGAACGCATTCAGCTGGCGGGTGAATCATACACCTTGTACATTGAGGATGTTCTTGCCTTGTGCAAGCGTGTAAATTTAGCTATGCCTCAAAGTGACCAAATACGCCATATTATCAAAGGCATAAATACCGTCGCATTCAACGCCCTTGCGTCGCAAAATCCTACCACGACTCAAGATGTCATCACTATTTGCCAGAGACTAGAAGAACTTCAGTCTCTTCGTCTTTGCCATGATGCCTCAGGCATTCGTCTTCCTGCGGCCCTCGACATCCGTGCCCTGATTCGCGACATCGTTCGTGAGGAGCTTCATGGGCGCTGCTCTTCCTGCGCCCCACCGTCTACTTTAGCCTCAGCTCCAACCAACTTGCGGGACATCATTAGGAGAGAGATTGCATCTGCGTCACATTCACCTTGTTCCGCCGAATACAGACCTCGTCAGGTACCAACGTACATAGAAGTCATGGCGCTCTCAGCACCCACCATTATCCCATCGGCTACACCAGGTGGCCATGTACCTGTGGCGTCAGTCACCACTGATGCGCCCACAGCAGTATTACGCTATGCCGCGTCCTCAACGCCCAATCTGTTATTATTGCGGCTATAGGGGTCATATATCTCGCTTTTGCCGAAGGCGTCAACAGGACGAGCATCGTGGCTACGCTCCAGAGGAATGCGGACGCTTCAGTCCACTCACGAACTACCAGCGCATGCCTTACCGGTCTTCTTTTCAGCGTTCGTCCTCTCCACGTTACAGTAGTGGTCTGCCTGTGAACTCCCATGAGTCTCGCCGCCGCTCACCATCTCCCAATCGCCGTTCCGTGTCGCCTCTGCGACCCGCCTCAAATGTTCTGAATGCCCACTCGGAAAACTCCCCAATGCAGTTTTAGGAAGGTAAACTGCATCCACCGGACAGCCAGCAATTCCTCCAGACAGACCATCGAACTTGTTAACGGTGTTAGTAGAAAGTATATGTGTCGAAGCTCTAGTGGATACTGGCGCTGCTATTTCCATTATTCGCTCTGACCTTTGCTCCCGTCTCCGCAAAGTAACAACACCTTACACGGGCCCGTCTCTCCGTGCTGCGATGAACGCCATTTGTCACCCACTCGCCCAGTGTACAGTTCGTGTTTTCATAGACGGTATTCGTCATCATATTACTGTTGCAGTTCTCGGTGAGTGCACCCACGAACTCATTTTAGGGTGGCATTTTCTGTCGTCTGCACGCACTTCTGTATCTTGTCTCTATTCGAGGCGAGCTCGAATAAAGCTTTTGCTAATACTAGGTTTAACTGTAGTATTAAACTAAAATTATCGAGCAAATCAAGTTAACACAAGCATTTTATGCTGTATAAAAGCTGTCTCAAATGAACACCACTTGTAGCCGGCACTTCTCCAAACGCTGGTTAGGGCTACTACGTGTTGGGTTCGCTGTGCCTGAATATTGAAGGCACTGAATCAGGATTCACTATTACTTGCAGTTTAAACAGTATTTAACCTAAAGACACCAGTTATGTCTATGTATGTCCTTTTTGAAGTGCATCACATTAAGCACCAAGCTCTTGAATAGCTCCTATTCTTTTCACCCCACACCGATAACCCACAGCTTTTGAAACTTTGTTTTTTTTGGAAACACATGAAAGCTGGTCCCGGCTCTTCAGCAGCCAAGGGTCTCACATTTTATACAACAAGAGAGTTACCTAATTCTTCTGAATAAGCCATTCTTGGAAAGGCATCACAAAAAAAGGCTGTACAGTGGAACCCCAATTATACGACTTTAAGGGGACCACGCAAAACAGTCGTATAACTCGGGCGTTGTATAATCGAAAAACTAAGAATATAGCAATGACACTCAGCCTTGGCCCAAAAAATGAGTATAGGCCGCCTGCATAAGACCACGGCACGACGTTGTGCTTCTGCGAGAAAGGTAGATTAAATTATTCTTGTCAGCGACAGCTAATGGCAGTGTAACTTAGTTGAAAGAGGTGCGAGTGAATCTCTATTCTCAAGTTTAAAAAGAATATAATCCAACACGCATCTTTCTACCGATAAATAGAGTCCGGAAATTGCCTGCACGTGAAAGTGAAAATGAAACCGTGTTGCCAATAGCCTCCCGTCAGAAGAGTCAGATACAGTGTCATAGCTATCACATATGGCAACCGACCACAAGTGCATATAATGCCTTCGTGTGCGACTGAGCTATGCACGTTGCGATTTGTGGCCTTGTGAAGTGCAACTAGTGATGTCTCGCTGTTAGTATGAACGTCGACGTGAAGTGAAAGTGATCATTCACAGTGAAAACAGCTGCGACGTGCCCTTATGTGTCCACAAGACTGTGACTGCGAGTGTGACAAAGGCAGGAGATCAGCTGTATGTCGACCAGGAAATGTTTTCATGGACTGAAAACATGGAAATATCAGCTTTTAGGCTGGCTGCAGCTACTTTGTGTGGATAAAGCTTGACTAGGTAGCGACCCCAGATACGTGCACATGCGATCGCGCCATTTGTAGAAGCACATGAACCACCAGGAGAATAAGTTTTCCATTCTAAGAAGACATTTGTCTCGCTCTCTACTTTTCCAGTCATCAACCTAGGGGAATGCAAGTTTATATTTTGCACTCGTGAATACTCATTTAGTCTACGCTTGATTCTAGTAGAGGCGTTCTTTTTCCTTTTGGACGAAATCTGAACGTCGTCGTAAGATGCGAGTTCGGCGTAAAACTGCGTCGTATAACGAAGGTCTTTATTACATTACTCCCATGGGGATTTCGCCGGGACCTAACCGATTCATCGTAAAATGTGGGTCGTCGTGAAACCAGGGAACAAATAATTGAAGTTCCACTGTATAGAGTTCTGCTCATGAGCAGCGGTGAGCTGCAAATGACGCAATTTCGTTTATCTCCGATTTGCCTAGGCACACTACTCTAGCTCCAAGTTGTCTGCTAGCTGACAATCAGAGTGTCAATGATAAATGAAATACGCGAATGCAAGCTTTTTTACTGTCCTTATCACTGCTTAACCGAGTAACCCAGATGACACCCCATTAGAAAAGATAGAAGTCAGAAAAGTTTTGGAGAGCATGCAAAAAGATCAGGTAACATCAGATCTGCTGAAAGACGGAGGACAAATTGTGTTAGAAAAACTAGCCACCCTGTTTACGAGGTGTCTTCTGACGGGACGAGTACCAGAGTCTTGGAAGAACGCTAATGTCATCTTAATACATAAGAAAGGAGGTGACAAGGACTTGAAGAATTACAGGCCGATCAGCTTGCTCTCTGTAGTATACAAGCTATTTACAAAGGTAATTGCTAACAGAGTAAAGCAAACATTAGAATTCAATCAACCAAAGAAACAAGCAGGATTTCGAACAGGCTACTCAACAATTGACCAGATTCATACTATCAATCAGGTAATAGAGAAATGCTCAGAATATAACCAACCACTATACATAGCCTTCATAGATTACGAGAAGGCATTTGATTCAGTAGAAATATCAGCCGTCATGCAGACACTGGAAAATCAGGGCGTCGATGAAGTATATATAAACATCCTGAAAGAAATGTACAGAGGATCAACTGCTACCATAGTGTTTCATAAAGAAAACAACAGAATACCAATCAAGAAGGGTGTAAGGCAGGGAGACACAATCTCCCCAATGCTATTTACCGCGTACTTACAGGAGGTTTTCAGAAGCCTAGAATGGGAACAGTTAGAGATAAGAGTTAATGGAGAGTACATTAGTAACCTGCGCTTTGCCGATGACATTGCATTGCTGAGTAACTCAGGGCACGAATTTCAACTCATGATTACTGAGTTAAACAAGGAAAGCAGAAAGGTGGGTATTAAAATGAATCTACAGAAAACCAAAGTAATGTACAACAACTTCAGAAAAGAGCAGCGCTTCGAGATAGGTAATAGTGCACTTCAAGTTGTAAAAGACTATGTATCTTTAGGGCAGGTAATAACCGCAGAGCCAAACCACGAGATTGAAGTAACTAGAAGAATAAGAATGGGGTGGAGCACAATTGGCAAGCACTCTCAAATTATGATAGGTAGATTACCACTATCCCTCAAGAGGAACGTATATAACAGCTGTATCTTGCCGGTACTTAGCTACGGAGCAGAAACCTGGAGACTTACAAAGAGGGTTCAGCTTAAATTTAGGACGGCGCAGCGAGCAATGGAAAGAAAAATGGTAGGTGTAACCTTAAGAGACAAGAAGAGAGCAGAGTAGATTAGGGAACAAACGGGGGTTAAGGATATCATAGTTGAAATCAAGAAGAGAAAATGGACATGGGCCGGGCATGTAGCGCGTAGACAGGATAACCACTGGTCATTAAGGGTAACTAACTGGATTCCCAGAGAAGGCAAGCGAGTTAAGGGGAGACAGAAGGTTAGGTGGGCAGATGAGATTAAGAAGTTTGCGGGTATAAATTGGCAGCAGCAAGCACAGGACCGGATTAACTGGCGGAACATGGGAGGGGCCTTTGTCCTGCAGTGGACTTAGTCGGGCTGATAATGATCATGATGATATCACTGCTTGCCCAACATGCATTCTGAGCCAATTCTGCCCAAGTCATATTTGGTAGCAGGAGGCCTTTAACACTGCTAAATACAACAATATAACCTCTATAAAAGCCGGAGCAAGATCAAAATAAAGCTCACTTTTTTTAATGTTAATGATCTCGCCGGGACTGTCCCGGATATTTCGATACGCTGACAACACGGTCATTTTGTCTCGGCATTCTCGTTTTACAAAAGTAGTTTCCCTTCGGTAATATGCTACAATCAGGTAGATGAACTGGTTTGCTAATAACGTGATTATTATGAATGCCTCTAAAACACAGGTCGTTTGTTTGCATAATCCACTGAAAAAGTTAATTTAGGCGTCTCATTGCTGGCTCACAGTGACAGTTCGCCCATCCACCATTAAGTTGCCGGTGGATTTGATTTTAGTGCAGGCCACACCAGAATCGTTATCTTCAAGAGCGTCGCCACATGTTTTGACATCGCACTCAAAACAAAACTACCGCTCGTCACCACTAGCCTTGCGATCGTGAATGACAACCATGTATAGTGAAGGCGTACATGTGAGCAGTGCGACCTAGTACTGTTGTAACTGCATCCTGATGCAACAGGCGCGAGCACATATGCAGTCCTGTCGAACACGATCATAGACGACCCCGAAAGTATGCGCGCAGTCAACGTGCACTGACTCAACCCAATATTTTTTGCCGTAACAATGCGAACAAGGATAGCAAAGACACAGTTAAGTCATTTGCACTGCCAGAACAGCGCGCACAAATTGAAATCGGAACTATAGTGTTTGCCGCAACTGCTGCACAAGAAACCGTGCTCGCTATCATCTTGTTTGTCAATAGCGAATACGATTCGGTGCGCAGCTATCACGGCCATAGATTTAGGGCAATAAAGCCATAAAACGACATAAAGCATAACGGCCTTCCTATCAGCCCCTCATGGCCACAATAGTGCGGAGCTTCATGATTTTCATTAGCAGGTTCGCCTCTAGTGAAGCTTTGGCGCACTCGTTCATGGCGCTGTGCACTCAACACGCCCCAAGAGTCGTCTGAATACCGCATTTTCTTCTGAAGAATCCGCCCCAGCTAATAACCGGCACTCCTGACTGCAAACTGCTGGAGGAAAAAAGAACTACCTGCGTCTCGACACAAGGCCGTCATCTTTGCATTGCTGTGAAGCCATTTTGTTAAGCCGTGCCATGAAGCCAACTTTCGTGCCAAAATTCTTGCATAACCTGCACCCCAATTTAGTATATTGTCAGTATATTTTGAAGTTTCTGTATATTTTGATCGCATTATATGCGAGAAAATAGATTGACTCGGTGTTCGGCCAGGTATGTGTGAGCTGGTGACAGTTTAATTCATGTGCTTTCTGGGACCAAAAGACGAGACATAGTAATCAAATTTCACCTAATTTTGTGGTGTATAGATGAAATTTTACTACTACGAAATTCCATGACAACGAGTTTTTTCACGCATCCCGTCAATTTCATTGTAGTGGGATTTGACTGTAGTTGCGATTTAAAACTGCCCTCGGGCACAGACCTTTTTAAATCACTACAATATTCTAAGCTCTAGTTTTGATACCCTTCTGACTAAGATGGCTGTCCTAAGACATTTTTGGTCCAACAAATATATGGTTCCACATGTCCCCACATGCTGCCTTCGATCTAAAAACGATTTTGGGGTGATTCGCTGCTCCACCGGATATGGTCAGCGCACTCATAGCTACTTCATACCATTTTGTTTTAATCAACTACTTACGACTGTTTTTTGTGCAAAACCTAAATTCAAACTGAAGCAACTTTTTTGCCGCATTATTCTTTGACTCTTTTGCAATACTTGTTTTCTTCTGGTAAATGCCTCTGCTGTATCAGAACTTGAAGGTAGCTGTGTTGCATCAGGCTTGCTGGTACTAATAGAAATATAACTAATGCCTTTCTTCTTTGTTTTCCTTTTTTTTTCTTCTGCAGGCGTTGGGATGATGCCTTGGCATGTTAGTTTAGTATCTTTTGTTTTCTCGGTTTGCCCTCTTTTTTTTTCTCTCTTTTTTTTACGACACCGAAAATATGATGGTGTCCTATTATTGTAATTGCATGAGCAAATATAAGGCTAGATGACATTACATTTATTAGTATCAGTTTAATTTATTCCCGTAATGCTGCACAAGAGCACCTTTATTTTGCATACATATGGGAAAAAAAATTGTCTGTACCTATGTGGTTTTAGATACACTAATTGTGATATGCTGTCTGTTGGCTCTGCTCTTCAAGCCGAATGATGCCTTGGCAGGCTTCTTTTTCTAATATGCTAATAAAATATTATGAAGTTGCCTGTAGCCCAATGCTATATGCATAGACCAACTCTAAGCACAGAGGAATTGCACAATGCATTAGAAAGAAAGAAGTAAGCACCTGAGGGACGTGAAGCTTCTCTTGCTCTTACTGTACCAACAGGGCTCCAGGATAATTTTTTTTGGTATATCTCCTAGGCATGTTTACCAAGTCAGTTACGTACTTTGGTAATAGCTAAATATACTTTTTTAAAGTCAAGCTAGAAGAATAGCAGCCCTCATAAGAAACAACAAGTTATGGTATGATGCAGAACCTCTCAAGACAATCATGTCAGTGCTAAACACAAACTTTTTTTGCACAGTGGTGCTACATATACTGTTCACCAGCCTTTAGGAGGCACAGCTGTGCTAGTCCAGGGTTTGATGATGGAGAAACTCATGGCAAAAATGTACTTCTGAATGTTTCTCTCCCTAAAACCTGTAAAGATGTTGTGTGTAGGGCGAGTAAGTGTTTTGGCTTGGAAACCATCTTGAGTACCGCAGGAAGAAACAGACAAGAACAGGCGCACACTAACAAGTGATTTTAATGAAGCTAGATCCACACCATAAGACACCAATAAGCTGCACACCATCTTAACAACCAATATACTAGATTTTTTAAAACAAAACCTGTAAGAAGTTGAATTGAAGCACTGTACAGCACAATGAAGATGTCGCTTACGCACACCTCTCTAGTTTTCCTAATAAAAAATGCTTTTAATGTTTTGCAAGCCATTTTTTGTACACCTGTGCTCGTCTGTTCCTTCCTGTGTGTCCTATTATTTACACTACTCACAATGAGTTCTATGTCCTTCCTTTTAAGCAGGTGTGCAACAGCCGAAATACAATATGGAGCAATTTTTGGAGGAGCAAAATGTAACTTTTGGAGCACTAAGATCAAAATTTGGAGCAGGTTACAGTAAAAAATCATACATTCTTTTATCATAAAATACAAAATTTGGAGCAGTACAAATAGGAAAGCTTACATTAAAAAAAATATATATATAAGCCATTTAACATCACCTAAATCCAGCAGTGTGAACACAGGCACTGCTATTTCAATGAAAGTGGTATTTTGAACCACCCCACTGAGCAAACAGTGATCAAGTCCATATTAGCATTTGCTGCTCCTGTCAAATCATTTGACAGGCTCTGCAAACATAAATATAGATCGGCCTATCTCGCGATTTCGAAATTTGGGAGATTCGTAAAACCAAGGAGTAGGGGTGGAGAAAAAAAAACTGGTGCACAATTTAGTTAGTTTTTTTAGGGAAGCAGAAATGTCAAACACTGCTCCAAAAGATTGCCAGTAGCTTATTGCCAGTAGCTTGGAAAGTGTGAACAAACATTCTATATTCACATACTTACACAATTGTATGGGTACAAAAAAATCATGGTATAAAATGATAACAATTATGTACCTACATTATTAACGAGGCACATGTCTTAGTCACATGTGCACACACTGAAAAAAAAACATGAAAAAGAAAAAAAAAGATAAGCACGCAACATACAAAGTTGACACCGACTTCCACCTTTTTAAACCACAAATGTACTGGCAGGGAGGACAATGATCAGTACAATCCTGATAGCGTCGCTATCATGTAGCTGATAGAACGTCTTGACCAGCAAGTTCGTAAAATTTGTTGACAGTAGGCTGCACAACCACCGTCTCGGGTAAAGCATTCCACTCTCGCACTGCCCGCGGGAAAAATGAAGAAATAAAAGTATTGTTCGTGCATAAATATTCTTGCAGTGTAAGCTGATGCTTGTGACGGGTTTCTCTAGAAGTGTTGAAAGAAATGTAGGTGTTCAGATCTACTTTAAGACCGGTACTCAGAATTAGGTGGCATACAAACGCAATTAGTAACCTAGCAAAATGTGCATTGTCCTGTGAATAGCGCTAACAGCTCCTTCTAAATCTTAATACGCTTTTTCGCTGGACACCGGCGTACTGCAGCAAAGGTGGCTTAATCAGCATTCTCTGCATGGGTTTGAACCAAAGCCAAAAAATATTGTAACCACTACACCTCGGCCCCCACTTCCCATCTTTTTTCTTCTTTCACGAAGGCATTAGGTGCCGCTTCAGCTCTCTTGCAAAGCACGTTTGATCAGGCAAAAAAAACGACGGTGCGAGCACATTGTCTCGGCAACAATATCTATCCCCAGGACCGTGGCCAGGATGATGCAAATTCAAACAAACAAAAACAAAGTTTTATGTGCCGATGTTAAGGCAATTAATGTGGTAGCTGGAAACGTTGGCGTTTGTAGCATGTCAGGCTTGTTCACACGAGGAAAATGTGGCATACGTTTCTTGCTTTAGTTTCTTAACAAGCCATAGCCACGTTTTCAGGCTTGAAAATTTACATTTCCCACGAAGCATTGGTGGCGACAGCAATGCATTTTTGTCTTGAAGCTCCATCGTACTGCCCACAGGTATCTGCTGCTGGTGGGCGTGCAGCATTGTTATTTTATCTAGTCAGTTATTTTAAGTACATTCTAGGCACTATAGTTGTGGCCTGCACGCTTTGGCGGATGGCACAAACTGCAGGTGGCCGACATGGTTTGCATTTCTCACCCAAATTAGTGCACCTGAGAAAACCTTTAGGCTGGCTGGGCATTTGGTGCCAGTGTGGCATATTTCCAGCAAATTTTATGGTTCTCGCGTCGCTCGGCGCGACTATAGGAAATTGTATCAAATTGGTGCAATTTGCACAGCTGTTGCACCTCTGTCTTAAGTGAAAGCCTTTAATGTCTCCTTTTCATGTCCATCCGTGCCCTGGCCTAGTGCCAAGTGGCTACCGGCCATGCCAACGAACTCTGGTTGCGTAGCATCACTGTGCCCAGCGTCTCCAATCATGCACGATGGAAGACCCGCATCGGAATCCATTCTGACTGAGCCCGTCTCAATGGGCACACTTTGGAATTGACAAAGTGTCTTTTATTTTTGTTATTCACTTCATGAGGTCCTTGACCTCTTCGTAGCAGCTCAAAGTAGCATCAATTTTGAGAAAGATACCTTTTTCTGGACCACCTTCTCAGCTGTCTTGAGTGCAAAGGACTTGAACTGAGGCTGCAAAAATGGCTCCAGGAATTTCTGCAGAACAGCAGGGGTGTCAAAGAGACATGAAAAGTAAGATCCAGCGGTCAGCTTACCTGGAGGTCAATGAAAAACCTTAGAAGCAGCACCAGATGCACGCGGCCGATGTGCAGCCGAATGCTGCCATCAGGACCTTTCAGCTTTTCCTCGTCCATCCATTCAATGCACTTGGCCCTGGGTGCTTTTCGGACATACTGGCAAAACACACACACAGAAATAAATGACAACAACACATGCCATCACTCCCACAGACTTACCTTCAAGTCAACAAGTTTCTCATCTTCAACAAAAAGAACCTGCAAGACAAACTATTATAAATTGTGCAACTTGTACATTCTGTATATATAACCTGTCTTGCACAAACTACTACGAAATGTCCATGATGTAATAAAGAAAAATCTTAAAACCTGTAATGCAATCTTTATCTACACATGACATCAATAGAGCCACTGCTTTCACAATCGTTGTGAGCACATGCAGTATGTGCATTAAAGGAGTACTTTTGCAGGCAATGGTTGTCACCTTGCATGCTCCAAGCATTCATCACTCTTGAATGCACCACAATATTCATTCTCAGTGATGCCACTCATGAAGTGAGCTCTGGAGCAATTTTTGCAGGCAGAAAATCTTAGAACTAGCGAACTTTAGAGCACCCCGAGACATGTCTCAAGCCCCTTCGTAGTAAACAAATACACACTTCTGGACATTTGAAAATTCACAATACCCCAAATGTATTGTTTTGAATGAAACGAACTCTTTAGCTAATTCAGTCCTTAGCTTCTAGTGTTTAAATTGAAACAATAAACTGGTGAGAACGTCGGGAAGATCAACGATCAAGAGGGGAACACCACTAAGTACAGTTGCTAGCTTCAAAGCCGGCAGGACAGACACCCGTGAGGAAGTCGCCGAATCAGTCTCAAAGCATCACAGCCAGTTTATAGTTTTCATACTTAACATTAAAAAATATGGACTAAAGTGGCCGACATTTTATTCGTACAAATCTTCACCCAGCCAGACGATCTCTGTCAAATTTATTCACCTTTTAATGTATATTGGCATTAAATATGAGCGGTGCTGAATCAATAATGCTAACAGTAAAGGGTAAGTTCAAGTACCTCAATTTAAGCGAGGAAAGCAAGAATGTTTATGCAACCAGCTGCCTCAGTTTATAGAAAGTGGTGTGGCAACAGCAAGACATTGCCTTCTGCATCTTATGGAGTTCTTTACCAACAACTGGCAGCTTAGCCATGCTTTAGTCACCTGAACAGGAAACATACATCCTGCAAATAGATTATGTTGGTGCCTCACCCATGTTGCAAAACCCACTGTGCTCAAATTTACATAGCCTAGATTAAGCCAAACGCAAACAGCAGGCCATGCCACACTGTCCTGCATTGTTTTCATTCTGCCCTAATGGTTCCTTCTTCTCTGTGAAAGACAGCCATACCTTATGACCTATGGAGATGCAGAAACAAGTGCTGATGCATCAACTTGGGACTTTCAAGTCAAATGGCACATGCAGTGCCGAGAAGGACCCCTCACCAAAGTAAAATACTGTCAACTACACCAATGCGAGACTTTGGCTGAGTGCAGAAAGACTCGCATAGCAGTGGAAGTGTTCATTAAGCATTAGCTAGGGTTACACATTGGCTGTGCATGTCAGTGGCCGTGAGCACACTAAACTGTGACACATCCAGAAATGAAAAGACACAATGTGCCTGACTGCCCTGTTAGTTGCTGTGCAGGAAATGTTGCACCCTCTGTGGAAGTTCTCGTCTACCCTGCCGGGCACATCACTCACATTCCACCGCTGTCAGGATGACCAAGTCACTGGGTCAAACTTTAAGTCCCCACTCATTCAAAGTCTTGCAAGTGATGAGAAAGCTGGCATAAAAGTTGTGTTTGGTCATTGGTAGCTTCATCATCTGCTGCTGGAGCAGAGAACATATCGCCAACAAGGCTGGACAAAGCGTGCGCCACCAGAGATAATGAAGGGAGATACCACTCAATTTGTGGTCCACGCACAGTTGTTGGCTGGTTGACCACAGATCTCCATCACACAAACAACTTTAAATGATCAACTGCTCAGTGAAACGCTACAGCACTTTTCGTAGCTGTGCCATTTTCTCGTGTAGCACAAGCCCTTGATGCTTGACCCACACCAGATCACCTACTGTAAAGCTATGAGAATGTTGAGTTCCATTCAAGAGGTATTTCAGGAAGGCCTGAGGTTTTGAATCGACAGATGCCTCTGAATGCTGCACTATTTTCTTGAGCATGTCATCTGCAAGGCCTAAAGAGCAACTAAAAAAGTGCAAAACTTGTATTGGAGTTCACAGAACTGTTGAACACAAAGGCTCTTTTGTAAAGCTTGGCTAGCCACAACCAAGGCACATATTTTCTATAGCACAGTCCCACTGCTACACTCAACAAGGCCATGCCCTTCAGGTCAGCTGAAAAGTGTAGTTTTATGTTCTACAGGCACACGGATCGCTTGAACTCTACCCACGTTAGTCCATGGTCACCAAAGCAGTGGTCAGGTGCAGCATAGCTGTAAAATGCTTTACATATTGTCGCGAGAGCAATGTTTCGCGGAAAACCTTGTTCTTTTTCGGCTGCAGCTGGAGCTTGTTCTTTGCCAGACGCCCTTGTTAGCGGCGCCGTTTAACCTGTCTCGGGGAGCGCGCCTTGAGGAAGAAGGAGTGAGCAGAAAGGGCTGCGTCTGGTCGGTCTCTTTGCACTTGGCGCCAAGGCAGGCCCCGCGCCGTGCTTTGGACCAGGCCGCAGAAATTCGGTGCTTTTCTCCTTCTTCTAACCACTGAGCCCCCACGCTTCAAACGAACGAGCCGCCGTTTCAGTCCTCCGGGGACAAAGGGCGCCTAAATTTGAGCAGTTGTTAGCGCGTCAAGGCCGTTTCGGAGAACGTGCCCGTTTCAGAAGCTGCCACAGTGTTGTCGCAGACAGGCTGCAGGCAACCACATGTTGAGTAGATTATCCTCGGCGGGCCGGGTTGGTCCACACCACTGGGGACGCTAACAAAAACCCTATTTAAGCAGCGACTCGGTCTCTTTTTGAGGTGAGCGGAGTCGGGGTCAACAGCGGATCTCACCACCGGAGACCAGCTATGCAGGCCGAGCGGTATGCCACCATTTTCTATGTTTTGTCTTTGTGACCCAGTGCATTTTGTAAATTGAAGTTGTGTTAGCTAAATAAACCCCCAATGAGTGCTCCCCGAAATCATCGTGTTGACTTCTCATCGATTGCCTCCGCGGAGTTTCACCCACACTTATTCGTCTCCCTGGTCGTCAGATGCGCCTAACTTGAACAACCCCGACGTTTCGCTACAATATAGTCTTATGACTTCACATGCTGAGGTTGATGAAACGGCTGCTGCAGGCTGCTGCAGCAATAAAACAAGTTTCTATGTCAATCACACTCAATATGTAGCATGATGAACACATTTGTAACAGTGCATTAAACTAGAAAAGACGGCAAGCAAAGAGAGTAAAGATCGCTGACTTCCAAACATTTTACTCCACTGACAAAACCAGGTATAAATACATGCACAGAGCCAGTGGGTAAACCAAAGAAATGTAGCAAACAAAAGGCAAGTAAAGCACTGGGTGATACCGACAAGTCACCAAGTTTCTAAAAACATTAGTTGGTCAATGCAAGTAATGGCATGCTGGCACATCTCTGTCTTGCACACTCTACCCCGTCAACCAGGGGCGTAGCCGGTGGGTGGCACACCGAGCACGTGCTCGCCCCCTCTCACGAAAATTTTTTTCGCCGTGGCGTAGAGAGCAAAAAAATGGCCATTTTAAGGGGGTGCCCCTCCTGAAATCCGGACGGTGCCCCCCCCCCCCCCCCCCCCCGAAAAAACTTTTGGCTACACTCCTAGCCTCAACCGTTTTCCTAACGCACCAGTCTTTGGGGCTATTAACAATGCCACTTTTATTGAACTCAGGTTTGCAAAGCCGAGACTACACTGGTACTTGTGGCTTGTTGCCAAAATAGCCTTAGAAAGGCTTAATGTTGGGAAAGCGATCGCGTTAATACGACCTATAAAGTGTTTTAAAACAGCAAAAGAACAACCATTAGTCGCATAATGCAAATAGCATAACGAAAGGGCCGACCAATGTTCCAACCGCTTACAAAAGCTTGTACTTGTTCCCCTACCAACTGTGGCACATACCCACTTAACCATAAGTCCGCATGTCATCAGCCACTGCATGAACAATTGGCAAAAAATTCCTTCCAAGTGTTTAGCGGATACCACGTTTCTCAGTAGAATTACGGAAAATAGCAAAGTGAATGCCGGCTTACTACCCAAAGAAATTTATTAATAATGACCTAGTGGGTATTAAGCAAGTGTGCTAGCAGTAGTTACCCAATCAGTGTTTCGAAAAGGCTCTGAAAGACAGCTCTTTTAGCTTTCGCCATGACTGTGCTACACCTTTCGCGTAGGCCTGGCAATTTTTTTTTCCCTCATGGACACTTTTTTTTTTAAGTTTTATTTTGACTGACACGATAGTTAGGTCGTTGCACTTTGAATTTTTTTTATTTGCTCATCGATTTGCCTCCTTTTTTTCTTCAAAGTACAGGGACCGCGTTCCAGCTGTACCGCTGGGGGGTTGAATCGTTTCTGATCACGGCGAAGTTCAGGGTGTGCCTATTATGTGCGGAATTAAAAAAATCAAGTTTTCCACGACCAAACTAGGGGTGAATACGGTAATAGCAGACTTGAACGGGTGTGATTATCAAAACTGTGACGATCACACCTTTCACTCTCTCCTGCGCTTCCCTTCACTGGTATCCTCTCACACGCTGCTTTGCTCTCTCGCATTGCATACATCATCAATAACGCGCTGCTTAAAACACCGTCTATTTCCAGTTGCCGCGACTGCGGCCGTCAACTCCGTCAGTTGCATTGTAGCTGTGTGCTCGTTGGCAAACCGTGGCTTCTGTAATCATGTCGGTATGAACCCTCCGTTGCGCACGCATTCAAAGAATCGCCGATGCGATGAACTTATATGGGGTCACGTCGTTCCCCGCACGTGTTCCACGCACGCGGGCAACACGACGACCAACAAGCAGAGTGGACAGCTGCTTGCAGACTGACTGAAAGTCATTCTTGCTCAACCAGTCACAGCATATTTAGCATACGTGGCTCAGTGCATCAGAGATGTGGCAGAGCACATCATGTGGAGGCCTGAAAGGCACAGAAAAAAGGAGGGGCTTTTCTTAAAATTTATGGCATGCCCAAAGTTCCTAGCGCTGCCACGTGTAGAATCATTAATCGTGACGGCATTCTGCACACGATGCGGGCGTTTACTTGAAATGCTTGAAAAATATCTGGAGTGATTTACGAGCTCTTTAAGGTGTGCCTTGATGGTGGCATCTGCGACAATGTTTTTTCGGTGGATGGTGTTATCGACTTCGTTCTTTGGTTGATGACAGGACGATGAAGGCATAAGAAGTTTAGGCCAAGGATGACATCTTTCGAGCAATCCTGTCGTACGACGAAGCTTGCAGGATAAATCTGGCTGTTAATGGTGACTCTGGCTGTGTAGATTCCTGCCGGCGTAACTAGGTGACCTCCAGCTGTATGGATTTCGAGGCCTTCCCAGGCGGTCGTAACGTTTTTCAAGTTCGCGACTAATGTGCCACTGATGACGGAATAGTCGGCACCAGTGTCGACGAGAGCTATGACGCTGGAGCCATCGCTGAGACATCGAGGTCGAGGCTGTTAGTTCATCGCTTTGCGTTGCAGTTGGGTCGTGGCGTCGGATCACGGCTTTGACAGATTGTACCTCTGCTTTGACATCGCATCATTAGGTCGATTTCCGGCCGTGACGTTTGGACATGGGAATTCGTCGTCGTTGGCAGAGGAGAATCTTCGGCAGTTCGTCGTACAGCAACCACACCTCCATCGGTTGCTGCCTTTAGTTTTCCAAGTATGGGCTTGGGGAACAGTCCCGAGTAGTGCCTATGTACTGGCGGCATTGCGGTGACATGTAGCGGCCTGGCGACGGTGAACGGTAAGGTCGTTGAGGTGTCGACTGCGCTCCCGCTAGGTAGTCGGTGATGTCATGCGGCCGTTCACACTGCTGTGGACACGGGGCGTTGATGTCGCAGCCCCGTAGACCCATCTGTCGGTATTGTCAGTGGCAATAGGCGTGCCCGGCCTCTCTGCAGTGGTAGCAGAGAGGGCGGTTGTCAGGGGTACGCCAAACACCATTTTTCCCCGGTGCGGTGCGCTCTTCCACAGGTGAACGGTAGAACATCGATGGTGATAAAGGCGGTGGCGTCTGGCAACAGAAGTGTGATGGGGCAACATCTTGAGGTAAATGTGGAGGAGGAGCGTAACTGCGGGCTGCAACAGCATAGCTCGTGGCTTGCAGCTGTGGCTCTGGAGGCTGAAGAACGCCCAGCGATTGCTGGATCTCCTGGCGTACAACGTCCACGATGGAGTCCACGTGAGGCTGCACTGAAGGATGCAAGTTTTAAAGCTATTCTTACACGATCGCTCGGATTGTCTCATGCAGGTCAGAGGTTCCTAGCGCTTCTATGTCGGCATAGCTTCTAGACAAAGAGGTACAGTTGTATTGCCGCGTCCGCATATCGAGCATCCTTTCTATTGTAGATGCTTCTGAAATGAATTCAGTGACCATTTTTGGGTGGTTCTTAATAAGCCCGGAGAAAAGTTCTTGCTTGACTACGCGCATGAGCAGACGGACCTTCTCGTACATGTCAAGGTCAGCATGGCGGAAAAGGTGGGTCATTTTTTCTGTAAAAACAGTGAAATCTTCATTGGGCAGCTGCACCCGAGTCTCCAGCAACCCAGCAGTTCTCTCTTTGCGAGCGATGCTCGTGAACGTTTGCAGAAATGTGCCCCAGAAAAGATCTCAGTTTTGAAGGACAGACTGCCAATTTTCGAACCAGGTCCTTGCCGGGCCTTTCAGATAAAAGTAGACGCGACGAAGCTTCTCTTCCTTGTGCCAGTGGTTCAGGAAGCCACTCTGTCGTAGGCCTCTAGTCAGGTCTTGGTCTTCCGAGCCTTGTCTTGTAGAGGCCTGTATTCTGGTGGTAAGCCCTGCTGTTTGCAGCTTGTTTGGTGCTTGTGGCTGGCGTCGGTGTCTTCTTCGCGACGTGAGCTGGGTTCACGGCTTGACGGGGTGTCCAGTACATGAACAAAGCAGCACCTCCTCCGGATGTCACGGAGTCGTCACGTGAATGAAGCGAGCACACTCCAAGTAAAAGAAGAAACCATTTACTCGAGTCGAACCTGTGGCCACGCAAAAGGAAAGTAAGACAATGGCAGTGATTGCGGGGAACAGAATCGGCTGTCGATCAACCGATAAGTGGCGAGGCGTGTCGACATTTATACACCTGCAAAGAATATTTTAGCGTCATCGCTAGTGGCCATGGAGGTTTCACAATAAACTAGACTGTTCAAAAAGTGGGCCTAATCTTAACAAAACGATCTCCTGTCGTCCCAAAGCCTCTCGAACAGTGTAGGCATGGTTTTTGCTGAGAATGACAGTAAAACGGGGTGATAACAAAACATGAGGAGAGAATGTGGCAATAGTATCACTCATAGTCGTGGTGCGGCCTAACAAAGGTTGTTGAAAGTTGAAAGAAGAGCAAAACTTGTTAAGAAAAACACGGTCAAAAGCTCTGTGTCGGTGGAGTTGTCGAAGGCTGACGAAGTTGATGGCTCAGGCACAGGATTGATAGTAGCAATGTGCCAACATGAGGTTCCATTGGAAAGATCAAGATCATCAATATAATTGACAGATTGCATATCCTAAAAGCTCTCCACAGAATAAGGCAATGGAGTAGTTGCAGTGGTTGGTAACCAGCATTATAGTTGATCCAGACACAATTGTGAGAACACCAAATCGAAAAACAATGCTCTCGCGTTCAGTAAAGAGTGGAGATGGCATAAAAAACAGCATGCCATCAGGTTGAGCAGCACATCAAAGGGTAATAGGGACGGAAGCTTCTGGAGGCAAATTGGTGTCCTCATCAATGATGAGTTTGCAGGGCAGAGGAGAATAGTCGGAATATAAAAATTCACATGTTGGCACAAGGGACACTTTCACAGGAGAACAATCAGTGATAGCTTCATGACGTGACAAGAAATCCCAACCCAGGATGAAGTCATGAGAGCAACATGGTAGAAGGGAAAAAAAGATCACAGCATATCCACAGAGTGAATGATGATGAGTGGGGCGAAGCGTCCGTCAGCCTGCCAATGCTTTCGTCTGTCTGTTCGTTCTTTCTTCCGTCCGTCCGCGTGACCATTCGTGCGTCCATCCCTCTGTCTGTGAGTCCGTCCATCCCTCTGCCCATCCGTTAGTGCGTCCATCCATCCGTACATCTGCGCATATATCCATCTCTCCGTCCGTCTTCTACTCTGTCTGTCCGTCCATTTGTGCGTCCATCTAGTAAACACTCCAAATACTGCGCCATCTCGCATCTCGTATACCCTGTGGCACATAGCAGCTCCGCATGTCCATCTATTTGTCTGTCCATCTGCTAGCCTGTCTGTTCATCCATCCATGCATCCTATGTGTCGTTAATCTTATTATCAACGGTTTATTTTGATACTTCCAGGGGTAGCTTGCTGCAATGCTCGCTACTTGCTACAATGTTAATGGCGTCGTCACGGTCGTCATGCGAAGTTGCCGTGAAGTTGACAAAGTGCGTCGTAGCGTCCTAGCGCACGCTTTTGGGTGCCCCTCAAGATCACAGCAAATATTGCGGTTAGACGATTGCGAGAAAAGATAGCCGCAAAACGCTTTTATGACGTGCGCGGGCGGCCTGGAGACAGCTTGCAGAAGATAGCACCATCAACCACCGAAGATGAGTGAACTGCAACAAAGAAGCTGTTTCCATACAGTGTACACGTATGTCAATTGCGAAAAAATAAGTAACCTAACTTTTTGTTTTTGCATTACCACATTTCTCGCTCCTCCTGGAGGAGCTTTCATAAAATTTATTCCATGTAATAAACGCACCCCCGATTTCGTTCCTATCTTTTGAGAAAAAAAAGTTTGTTTATTTCGCGACTAAATACGGTAATCACTGGCTGACCACAGATGCACTTACCGTAAAGGCACAAAATATCAACACTGTATTTTAGTTTATTTCAGAATTTTGAGTGTATAAATAAAGACTCAACTACAATGACCGAGCTGTTTGAAATAGAAGTTGAGGGATGCTCAAGCTTCGCTTCCAGAGTAAAATGCGATGACACAAACAGCCCCTTTCACACAGCCATCTTAATAGGCAGCATCTCTGTGGACACGTGCCAAAAGGAAAGGAACATTAAATTCATCCTTGAATAGCTATTGCAACATGTAGTATACACGTATCCCGAAGGAATACGGCTACTAGGGTGGGTCCGGTCTTAGCGAGCAGCAGGGCACGCGTTAACTGTCGCTGTACTGAGAACATGGTACTGTTCAAATTTGCAACACTTTATTGTCTGCGGCAACCCCAAATACGCAGTACAGAGCCCGTTGCAAAGGCGCTGCGAGAAAGCAAATGGGCTGTCCTTGCCACGGGTGAGAAGTACTACACAGGGGTGCCGTGAGCACGTCTCTTCCATAGTAAAAGTGATTCACGGAGACACCAGGACAAAGGGCCCAGTTGCTCGAGCGAGGGCAAAGCCGCTTGCGGTGACTTTGGAGAGATATGGATCAGCGTAACTGGGCCATGTACTAGGACACCGCACCGCTTTTCGATCTAAAGTTCGAAGGAGGGGCCACAAGAGGTAAGCATTCGCCGCGGGCGCGAGGCGTCATTGGCGAAGTACGAAAGAACCTCGAACAAAGGAAGCCGATGGACAAAAAAGAAATGCATGCTTACCCCATGTAGTCCCAGAGAAGTTCTCTCTCAATCCCGACGCGTGTGCATGATACATCCTGAGAGACTTTGCGCCTGCTGCCACAGTTGACATCCACTACCAGGAAGAGAGGAGTTAAACGTCACTCCCATGCTCTCCCAGCGCGAAAGACCACAGAGGTGGGGAGAGTCATGTCGGGACATGAGAACAGAAAAAGAGGCGGCAAAGCCCGCGCAAAGGCGGCGGGCTAGCCTCAATTTCCACATCACCCTCTCCTAAATTTGTCCTTTACCGGTTTGCAAAGGCAGCCGGACGTCACCGATACAGCTCAAATGACACTGCTATGAGCAACAGATAACCTCAGCCCAGCCCTGTAACTGCTGCTAAAAAAATAATAAAGGAGAAAAAAACATTAATAACAAAATATAAACACATGACACTATAAAATGTATACAAAAAAGTGCAAAGTAAATAAAGCTAGAGTTCGTGGTGCTGAGGCGAATAGCGTCCACCGCGTGGAGGGACGGAAAAGCCTGACAATGTCCGCTGGGTGCGATGTCCGCATGCGAGATCAGGGGTGCGGAAGGGCCTCATTAGTGGCTCGTGGCTGCTCATGATGACTGGTTAGTGTGTCCAACAAACGCCACTTTGGCGGTCGTTCGAAGGCCCCACATTTCTCAGTAGAAGACGGGAGAACCTCACTGGGAAGCCTGGCCTCTCCAGGGATAGGGGAGGCCGTGCCGGAATTGGCTGCCAGGTGTCCTGGCATTGGCCGGCAGCATATAGCTGCTGTCAGTTGTCCTCGCACAGGAGCCAAGGCGAAAGGGGACGGCAGGGATTTTCGGGGAAGGCCGTGAGCAGAGCACAGTGTCAGTAGGTCAGTGCCCCGAGCACCTCTAGTGTCCACGTCGACGAGATAAAGCCACGAGGCGCACTCTTTCTGGGCACGCACAGAAGCGTCACGCATGTTCACATGCACAGAAAGACGCACGCACACACACACTGCCGACGGCTGTGCGAATAAAGGCGCAAAGCGTCCTTCCTCCATCTCTTTATGCATAAGCACTATTGTTCAAGGTCACATTTTCCTTCGCCGGTATACGAAACAAAGCACAAGAAGTAATAAACAGAGCAAAAATAACACTCAATATCTGGCCAAAAGAAAATAAAAGCATAAAATGCAAATGAGCACTTAATACTGGATAAAAGAAACATAAAAACATGAAATACACATTAACACTGAAAAAAAAACACTGACAGCAAACTGGGCAGGGTCGACTTATTTACAAGAACAGGCCTCAAAGAAGCTTACCATACTGAGACTAGACAGTAAACTGAGCACCTTCGGTTGTGGAGAAGTCCCCTGTCCGGCAAGAAATCACAAAGGTGACCGCTTTCTCAGATTATACCAGTGCGGGGTCCGAATACAGTCCGCCGTTGTGGGTGTGGCCAGATGTTTGCACGAAGTGCCGCAGGGCGCTGGCACGCGCTCGTCAGATCATGATACAAAGGGTTTACAGACGGACAAGGGTGATACAAACGGACAAGTGATACAAAGGTGATACAAATGGACAAATGACCGGCGCTACACCGCTGCCGCTGAGTATCGCAGCCATGTTTCAGCCAGCTCAAGTCTTGCAGCCGCACTTTGACCCGCCTCTGTCATCGTTCCGGATTTCAAAGACCTGGTGAACTGAAGGATTCGCCATTCAACGAGTCATCGACTGGCTTGTTCCCGCGACTCTGCCCGCCAGCGTCGCCGTTCCAATAGATCTACCCCAAGGTATAGCATGGTTTATGCAACTCGACGCCGCTCTTGCGGTGAGTGGCGTCACAGACCAGTCGCTGATACACGCCATTTTTCTCGGCGCCCTTCGGATAGAACTGTGTCATCTCGCTGCCACTTCAAACTCAAGCCCCCAGTGACTTCTGCTTTTCAGTGCTGGCCTTTCACGGCCTCATCTACCATCCGCTTCCGTTCACCCGCAACTTCCCAGTTTCCCGTGAGTCACAACAAGCGGTATCAACCGGCTATCGTCTCTGCCTTGACCAAGCCTTCCATTGTACGGCTATGTCTCCTTCAACCTCTCGTACGGCCACTAGCGATGCGATTCCCGCGCCCAACTGTCCACCCGACGAGTTTATTCAAAACATTCCTGCTGCCGATGATCAGTCCGCCACGAGGTGCGTTTTTTCGAAGTCCTTGGCCGATGGTTCTTTGGGCACCCTCGCCACCCACACGTCTTCTCCAATCTCCGCAGACCACGACTTCTCGGACATGTCAGACTTCATGACGCCGACATTGCCGCACACCCTAAAGTCTGCTACGACCCGGGACATTGTCACGCCTGCTACTCAGCCTCCGATCGCACAAGTATTGCCATTCTGTCCGACTTCCACGGCCCGCAACACATGCAACATGTCAGACTCTACGACCACTACATCGCCGCACGCCCTGGAGTCTGCAACGACCACGGACATCCTCACGCCTGCTATTTGCCCCTCGTTCATGAAGGCATCGCCATCGACATTGTCCAAGCAACCCAATGTTTTACTGACATTGCCATTCTGCTCATCTTGCCGGCAGAAACAAATATCGTCTTCGAAGTCTACCACAGCAGAAGTTTGCGCCGCTAACCATCTACGGCCGATTGCGCGCAATGCTGCGACGAAAAGGAAAATACCGAGGACCACCTACCTGATTCGGAACAAAGTAGAGCAGACTGCGTACGCCCTCCCGAGCACGCAGGCACACAGTCTGCCAGCCTTCCGCACGTGCGCTCTCCTTGATCTGCTAGTTCTGCAACTACAGCAGACATGCCTTCCAGTCCTTTCAACATGGCTTGTCATCACAGCACGACTGGTCGCTTGAGATACATTCCCAGCAGAATTTTCGCGGCTCCTCTTCACTACACGGCAGACAAGACAGCAGTCACAGCATTTAATATTGCCGCGAGGAGTCGCCGTAGCGCCAGACGCTACGGCGACTGTATCTCGGATGGTGAACGCGCCTTGCGTTCCAGTGGGACATTCTGTTCCCCGACGTCCGTCGAACGCGCTGTTCCCCACCCGCTAAGCCGGCGCGTCTGTTTTCCTTTAGTAGGCCCAAGTCTGCCAAATAAATGGATCTCCTTCTATTTCTACTAACCTCCCGGTCTCCTGTCTTCGGGCTACCCTCACTCTTACGTGACATCTGGTGGAGGTGCGGGGTATGCACAAAAACGACCTTAAAACAGCCACTGCAGAGAACGAGGACGCTGAAGACACAGATACTCGAAGCAGTCGCCGCCTCCGAAACCTGCCACCTGAGCTGGGACCGCTACCGGACCCCACGCGACCACGAAAGGACGCTTCCACAGCCACCATGAGCACCCCGCAATCACCTACCCCTGTCATGCTGCAGCAGCCGCGGGTGCCCCCAACTTTCCATGGTTATGCCGCTGAAGACCCGGAAGAATGGCTCGACCAATTCGAGCGCGTGGCTACCATAAACAGGTGGGATGAAGAAATGAAGCTGCGATACGTTTACTTTTCCCTGGACGGCCCCGCCAAAACGTGGTATGAAAACCATGAGACCACACTGACCACCTGGGAATTTCTGAAGAATGAGTTGCTCAGGACCTTCACCAGCATCATGCGAAAAGAAAGGGCCCAGCTGCTGCTAGAATCGAGGACCCAACAGCCCAATGAGACCCTAAACGTGTACGTCGAAGAAATGAAACATCTTTTTAGGCGAGCGGACCAAGACATGACCGAAGACAAAAAGGTCGGATACCTAATGCGAGGGGTGAAGGAGTCGCTTTTCGCCGGTCTCATAAGGAACCCTCCTAAAACAGTCGCCGCATTTACTGAAGAAGCGCACACCATAGAAAGGACCCTGGACACCCGGACTCGGCAATACAACCGCCCGTTTCAGCTCAGCTCGCTCTACTCGGAACCGATTCGAAATAGGCTAACCACCAACGATCTGCGGAAAGCTATTCGAGAAGTGGTTAAAGAAGAACTACGCCGATTGCTACCTCCTACCCCCCAACCCCCCCAAGGACCATCTCTCTTGGACATAGTGCGTGATGAAGTCCAGCAGGCGCTTGGCTCTTCATCAGCGACAACTCGAACAGAGGCCGAAGCAATGACTTACGCCGCTGCAGTGAACACTAGGCCACCCCGACGAAACGAGCCCAGTCCTCGACGGTACGCTGCAGCCCCAAGTAGCCGTCCGCCCTTACCCGCCCACCCTACATACGAGAGACGCCCGAGCCAAAGAAAATGCGACACCTGGAGAACTCCCGACGACCGTCCCCTATGCTTTCACTGGGGTGAGGCCGGCCACATTGTTCGACACTGCCCCTACAGGCGGATGGGACTGCATGGCTTCTCATCTCAGGCACCACGGCCACGCCCTGGACAACGACCTCCGGCAATCGAAGACTACTTGCGCCATACAGAGTACTTGTCCAGCCGTTCTCCATCACCGCGATCCCCACGCTTCACGTCACCGAACCGCAGCAACAACGAACGAAGAAGGTCCCCAAGGCCCCGTAGGGGAAACTAAAACCAGCAACCTTTGGAGGTGAGGTTGCTTCAAGAGGAAAAGCCAAAGACCCTCCACCGACAACCATATATGACGACAGCACATCACCTACGATGACGACAACGCACAACAACCCAAGCCGCGAGACGAAGCAAAACGAAGCAACAAGACGAAGCCATGACTCGAACCCAAAACCAACGCGCAACTCCAGCCCACGTGCCACCGATTTTGAAGTATCTATCGACGGCCACCCGGTAACTGCCTTGATTGACACAGGAGCTGACTACTCGGTCATCAGCGGGCCATTGACAGCACAACTGAAGAAGGTTACGACGGCTTGGGACGGCCCGCAGATCCACACAGCGGGAGGCCACTTCCTCACCCCATCGGGGCAATGTACTGCAAGGGTGACATTCGATGGTCACACATACCTTGCCGCTTTCTTGGTGCTCCCACAGTGCTCCCGTGACGTCATTCTCGGCATGGACTTCTTGACTCAACATCACGCAGTTATTAACCTGGCATCCAGATCTATCAAACTCTCCTCGGATGAAGCCATAAATTCATACTCGGCACCACATAATCGCGCAGCCCTCCGTGTGCTCGAGAATGACGTGAGCGTCCCACCCCGATCAACGACCCTAATCTCCGTAACCACTGGTACTGCCGAAAATGCTTATGGCGTCGTCGAAGGTAACATACAGCTTTTGCTTGGCCGTGATATCGCAATCGCAAGAGGCATTGCGGACTTCCGGAATGGACAGGGCCCAGTGCTGCTAACAAATTTCAGCCAAGAACACCGTCACCTGGCCAAAGGCACGACCATTGCCTTTCTCGATGAAATCGCGGAAGTCAGTGACACCCTCGCCCTTTCGAATCCAGCGACCATCACCCCACAGACCCACCACAACTCGCAGCTGTCATTCGACATTAACCCTTCCTTGCCTCAATGCAAGCAGCAACTGCTCCAGAACCTCCTTCGAAGTTATGACGACTGTTTCGCCACTTCTTCACAGGTGCGACACACTTCTCTGGCAAAGCATCGAATCATAACACAAGAAGACATCCGCCCTCTCCATCAAAGCCCTTATCGTGTGTCGGCACGTGAACGTCAGGCCATCCGAGAGCAAGTTGAGGAAATGTTACACAACGATGTAATTCAGCCATCGAAAAGCCCATGGGCGGCACCAGTCGTCCTTGTCAAAAAGAAATACGGAAGTCTTCGGTTTTGTGTCGATTACCGACGGTTGAATAGTGTAACCAAGAAGGACGTGTACCCTTTACCAAGGATCGACGATACCCTAGATCGTCTTAGTGACGCAAAGTACTTCTCGTCCATTGATCTGAAGACAGGGTATTGGCAAATTCAGGTTGATGAAAGAGACCCAGAAAAGACCGCCTTCATCACGCCGGATGGATTGTATGAGTTCAAAGTGATGCCATTTGGACTTTGTTCCGCTCCAGCAACCTTCCAGCGTCTAATGGACACAGTACTGGCAGGTCTCAAGTGGCAAATATGTCTCGTATACCTGGACGATGTGGTCGTCTTCGCCTCCAACATTAGCGACCACCTGAAAAGGCTCCGGACGGTACTGGACGCAATTAAGTCATCAGGGCTGACACTGAAGCAAGAAAAATGCCATTTTGCTTATGAAAAACTACAGTTCCTTGGCCATGTTATAAGCAAACATGGCGTAAGACCAGATCCCGAGATGACAGCCGCTATCGCACAGTTTCCTCAGCCGCAAGATAAGAGAGCAGTACGCCGATTCTTAGGACTGTGCGCCTATTACCGGCGCTTCGTCATGAACTTCTCACACATTGCTGACCCTTTGACACAGCTCACCAAGTCGGACGCCCCTTTCGAATGGAAAGCTGAGCAACGTGAGGCATTCAAAGAACTTCAACAACGTTTACAGTCGCCGCCTGTGCTGGGTCACTTTGATGAAAATGCCGAAACTGAGATACATACAGACGCCAGCAGCATCGGCTTAGGTGCCGTTCTCGTTCAGAAGCACAAGGGCTGCGAGCGCATCATCGCGTATGCAAGCCGCTCATTGTCGAAAGCGGAAGTGAACTATTCCACGTCTGAGAAGGAGTGTCTTGCGATAGTATGGGCAACCTCGAAATTCCGCTCATACTTGTATGGCAGACCCTTCAAGGTCGTAACGGACCATCATGCGTTGTGCTGGTTGGCCAGTTTGAAAGACCCTTCTGGCCGCCTCGCTCGATGGAGCCTACGGCTTCAGGAGTTTGACGTGAAGGTAGTCTACACATCTGGTCGTAAGCACTCCGACGCAGACTGCCTCTCAAGAGCCCCTGTCGGCGCACCACCAAGCCATGAAGACGACGATGCCTTTCTTGGGCCTATCAGCAGCAGCACCTTTGCATTACAGCAGCGCTCAGACCCGATCCTACAACAGTTGATCAACTACATCGAAGGAAAGGCCTCCATACCGCCTGCACTGTTCAAGCGTGGGATATCCTCCTTCTGTGTGCAAAACGGGGTGGTAGTTAAAAAGAACTTCGCACCGAATAAGGCAGCTTACCTTCTTGTCGTCCCAAGCAGCCTCAGAGAAGAAATTTTATAAGCGTTACATGACGAGCCCACTGCAGGCCACCTCGGTTTTACACGCACACTCCACAGAATTCAAGAACGATACTACTGGCCCCGCCTCTCCTCAGATGTTGCGCGGTACGTCAAGAGTTGCCGTGAATGTCAGCGCCGGAAGAGACCTCCAACAAAACCAGCTGGATTTCTCAAGCGAATTGAACCCCCGTCGAGACCATTCCAACAGATTGGTATGGACCTGCTTGGACCTTTCCCCACGTCAACACCCGGTAACAAGTGGATCATAGTGACCACTGATTACTTTACCCGATACGCTGAAGCTAAGGCCCTTCCGAACGGCACAGCCGTAGAAGTTGCCAAATTTTTTGTCGAATCAATTCTCCTCCGTCATGGCGCACCGAAGGTACTAATAACAGACAGGGGAACGGCGTGTACGGCTGATCTTACTCAGGCAATCTTACATTACAGTCATACAGATCACCGAAGAACAACTGCGTACCATCCGCAGACAAATGGTTTCATGGAACGCTTGAACAAGACCATTGCCGATATGCTCGCTATGTACGTGGACACAAAACACAAGACCTGGGACTTAATTCTGCCTTACGTGGTCTTCGCCTACAACACCACGGTGCAGGAGACCACTAAAATGACACCATTTAATCTCGTCCATGCGAGGGATGCCGTTACTACCCTGGACCCCATGCTGCCCAATGTCACCGATGAAAACAACCTAGACGTGGCCGCCTACCTTCAGCGCGCAGAAGAAGTCCGGCAGCTTGCTCGTCTGCGCATAAAAGACCAACAGCGAAACGACGCAAGACGCTACAACCTGCGGAGACGCGATTTAACATACAGGCCAGGTGACAAAGTCTGGGTTTGGACGCCCGTTCGCCGCCGAGGATTAAGCGAAAATTATACTCAGTAAAGTGAAAAGTTGGGCGAGTTGGTGCTGGTTCATGATGATACGGGGCGCGAAAAAAAAGACACACAACAGAGAAGAAGTACACAGACGACGCGTCGTCTGTGTACTTCTTCTCTGTTGTGTGTCTTTTTTTCGCGCCCCGTATCATCATAAGCGAAAAACTCATGCGCCGTTATTTCGGCCCATACAAAGTCATCCGTCAAGTGGGTGAAGTGGACTATGAAGTAGTCCCTGATGGGGCTAGCTCATCCCAACGACGCCGCGCACGACAAGAAGTGGTACACGTCGCCCGTTTGAAGCTCTATCATGCGCGCTAAAGGAGGCTCCCTGTTTGCATCTCTTGTTTTGTTTATGTGTGCGTGATTCGTGCTTATTTGCCATTTACTTTCGCACAGGCTGTCCTTTTGTTTTGGTTTTATTTTAAACAAAGCATCGGGTCGATGCTTACGTTGAGGAGGGGAGCAATGCCGCAAGGAGTCGCCGTAGCGCCAGACGCTACGGAGACTGTATCTCGGATGGTGAACGCGCCTTGCGTTCCAGTGGGACATTCTGTTTCCCGACGACCGTCGAGTGCGCTGTTCGCCACCCGCTAAGCCGGCGCGTCTGTTTTCCTTTAGTGGGCGCAAGTCCGCCAAATAAACAGATCTCCTTCTATTTCTACTAACCTCCCGGTCTCCTGTTTTCGAGCTACCCTCACTCTTTAGTGACAATATGCTGCCTTCAGAGCAGTTACCGGCACCATTGCCACAACACCAGCGTCTCCTGCTCCAAGTGCCAATTGCACAAGAGAACCACCACCATCGCCACAGCCTGTCCCGATGCAAGTTTTCTTGCACTGCACTAGGGAACTTCACGACCCAGTGCCCATTCGCACCTTGTTGCTTGCACTTGCCACAACCAACTCTATCCCTTCGTCGTAACCCTCACCCACTGCGATTCTCCCAGAGTCGCCTGCCAGAGACCCACTGCTTACTGATGGCCACTCCACGTTGACAACCTGGACTTACCGACAGACACCTTACAGATAGCCGCTCATGTATATAGTATTTGTCACTCTCTTTTTTTGTAAATATGTTTTTGATCTCGCGAAGCGCCAGGGGGGAGCCTATGTAGCGCCACGCAAGATTTGGCCAGCTGGCCGCGCCTAAAAAGAACGAGCTGCGTGGCTCGTATGGCACAAGCCACGAGGAATTGGAGAACGGCCTAGCTTCTGAACTTGGCTGTACGCTGTAGGTGATACCACTTCACTATGCCCGTGTACCAATAAAAAGCTGCGACCACGGCACAGGCTCATCTGCCACCGTCTCAGCTCTCCTTTCTCTACGAGCCTTTTCGGGAAGCCGAACCGGCAAAACATTTCCTGCAGGTTCTCAAGCACCGCTCACGCTTTTACTTTCTGAAGAGGGAACGATTCCACCCACTTCGAAAAGTGATCAACGACTACCATCAGGTGACTAAACTTCTGCTTAGTTTTGGGAAATGGTCCTATTAAATCGCAGGTGGCCACTTGCCACGGATGCTCACTAACAATCGATTTTATCAGATCAGGCGGTTTGCCACCCCTTGATTTCACAGTTTGACAGACGCGGCAAGAATGGCAGTAGCAAAAAATGTTACACTTCATGCCGAGCCAGGTCACAACACGGCTCAGTTTTTCAAAAACTTTCGAGCCACTCAAGTGACTGGCCACGAGTTCTTCGTGAGAGGATCGCAACAATGCGGCTTTCAGACTTTTTTGTGCATAGGCACCTTAAACAGATCTGCAGACTTCTCGACAATGGCTCTATAGTTCAGCAGGAGCCCATCATGGTCCAGCAAAATGAATCCGCCAGGGACTCAGTGACACACGCTGTTTCCATCCCCCTATTCCCACCCGCTGCAAAGCAAGCAGTGTAACGGTGTTCCGTCTCTTCGAGACGGTCATTATCAGCGCCCGCCGCAGAGCAAGCAGCATATACGGCGCTCAGTCTCTCGGAGACTCGAAATGGATCACTTTTCTGAGCCTTCAGTAGCTCTTAGCTGCCCAAAGTGATTTCCTTTCTACCAAAGGGGAGAGTATGGTATCGCGCCCACTCAGGACCGCAGCGACAGCCGCTTGTGTAGGCGTCACGGGTTCGCTCTCGGCATCCTGGCCTTCCGAAAGCTCCCCCGCTCAGCCGCTGCGTGGTACGCCACTTACCTGGATAGCAGCCAAAGTCGTCCGCATGGAGACTTCCTCTTATCCCCACTGTTTTGCCTCCATGTGCAAAGCACCGTATGTGCAAAGGCACTGCGAGCGGCGGTCGCACCGGAATCAAGGTTATTGGCAGACAACAGGGGTCCGAGATAGTGCATGAGCTACCACATAGTTGTGTGTTCACCATAAAAAGGAGTGACGACACGGACGGGTGCCGAAGGGTGCCTGTCGATAGAGGCAATGGCCTCTTTGTGCAACGTGGCATCCACCTAAAAAGGTCAGGGGACAAAAATGCCAAGAAGGAGGCTTGTTGTGACGAGCCCGAATCACTCAGGCAAACTGACTCGCTAAGAACAGTCAAAAGCTCAGAGCTTTTGATACCGCGTTGGGCGCCAGTGTAGTGCACTGTATCCCGAAAAAGTACAGCTATTAGCGTGGATCTGGCCTTAGCGAGCCGCAGGGCACGTGTTGACCGTCGCCGTAGCAAGAACACGGTACTGCTCAAGGTCGCAACACTTTATTGTCTGTTGCAACACCAAAAACACAATACAGAGCCTGTTGCTAAGGCGCAGCAAGAAAGCAAGTGGGCTTATCCATGCCACAAGCGAAAAGTACTACACAGGGGTGCCGGGAGCACGTCTCCCTGGTAAACACGGGGACACCAGGACAAAACTCTCTGTTGTTCGCGCGAGAACAAAGGCGCTCGCATTGGCTTTGGAGAGGTACGGGTCGGCGTAGCCTGGCCATGCACTAGGACACCTCACCACTCTTCGCCTAGTGTTCACAAAGGGGCAACAAAAGGTGAGCATTCGCTGCTGGCACGAGGCACCGTCGGTGAAGCCTGACGAGCCCCAAACAATGGGAGTTGACTGACGGAAAAAAGAATGCGTGCTTGCCCTCAGCTGTCCGCAAATATTTGACTCACTCAAGACGTGCGCGCACGACTTGTCCCGAGAGACCTTGCACGCGGTGCCACAGTCAACATCCGCTACCGGGTGAGAGGGGTTAAGTGTCACTCGTCGCTTTCTTAGTGCGGCAGACAGCACAAAAGGGGAGTCATGTCGGGACATGAGAATGGCAGAAAGAAGCGGCGGGTCAGCCTCTACTCCCACAAACACTGCTGCAAAGTGTCCCCTACACCATAATTTTTCTTTATGTGAACTACTCACTATGCGTCCACATCCACAACTGCTGACATGTTATGTCTGAGTGCTGTTTTACAGGTGGGAACCATCATTGTTGATTACACGTCTTGACACCTGGAATGAATTTTTGCTACTGCCATGCAACATCGTTGAAGACTCCTCGCATTAGGTTTCTTTTGGAAGCAGTTCTCAGCAATAGTGTAGCTCTGTGATAGAACACTTGTTTGATTTGGATTAAATAAAAACAAAAGTTCATTCCCCCTCAGAATGATGTTTTTTGTGATTTAGTTATTTTTCACTCACATGACATCGCTGCTTTTTCGCTTAAAACCAATGGCGATGACCCTGACATTGACACTGGAATTTCTGTGAAACAAACTCTTTAATGCTATTGCATCAAAAATTACTGCTGATGGCAGGCTATTCACTTGAACATGCTTGAATACTCTAGAGGCAAGATTTCACCAGCTAACTTGTTCCTACGTACTCTACAGCTGAAAAAAGAGCTCACAGGAGGCAGCTGCTTACCTTACAGTAGAGTGTTGATTGCAAGAGGTCAGTTACAGACAGGTTGGTCAACTCAACTCGAATTATCACCTTTTCATTTGCTTTCTGGACATAGTTAATATCAAGCCCTGAAAAGCAAAATACATAGCCCAAGTATACTCAGAAATGAATTCAGTGCTTTATATCAAATGATACAAAAATCGAAAGGAAAAACTACTAAGTCAATAACTCTGAAACACTAGTAACATCCTTTTTTTCTCTATGAAATAATTATACAGAAAACAGTGAGGCTACTGATTTGGAGCAGCAAAATGTTGCATTTTGAAGCACTCCATGTTTCATATTATAGAGCACACAAGAGAAGCAAGTTTCACTTACATCAAAGCAACTGAATTATTATTTAAGGGGTCCTATGAAGAGCTAGAAGTATTTCAATTCATTGAAAATCTAATGAAAATCATTTCAGGAACCCTCCGCATATCACTTGATAGAAAAAAGACAAAGGCATCAACTACTTGTGCGTTTTAGAATAACCTCTACAGCAATTTTTTCAAAACTACCAAAATAAACAATGTTGGACATTGAAAATTATAATTTATGAAATAACATTCTAAATATATCTACGTGGTTCAGCAGAACTGGCAAATGCATGCCATAACATAGAACAGCGCATCAGTGCAAAATATTTACTTTATTGCCCACGCATTCCCTTGAGACCACAACGATAAAAGACAGGTTTTTTTTGTACACAACTGATTGCATTGGCAGGCATAACATGACATCTTTTAATTGTACTCAGAAAGTAAACTTTTTCTGACATCCCTGCTCTTTCTATGAAGCCTCTATATGCTGTAGCAAAAGCATTTGCACAGAGCTTTCAGAGGATTGCTTGCGCATGCATTGGGTGGCATAGAAGATGGGAGATCTGCTTAATGCTGAGCCCTCGCGAAAGTGTCCAAAAGTGCATTCAAAGGGATATATTGACTTTGTTTTACAGTGCATGGCGATGGCATTCCAAAGTGCCCTCTAGAAGCAGTGCAAATAATTATGTGTTTTGAACGTTCAGCCATTAACAACCTGGCCTTCAGGGGCGTAGTCAGAAATTTGGGGGGGAGGGGGGCACACCGACTTGACAGGGGGGGGGGGGGGCACAGGCGTCAGCTTTTCTTATCGCTGGTAGTTAAACAGATGGTGTATATGTACATCAAGTCACGAGATTTCCCCTCTCCCTATGCGTATGATTGTAAAGAGAGTAAGCAAAAGTGCTGGAAGAATGATTAATTGATATGTGGGGTTTAACGTCCAAACACCACCATATGATTATGAGAGACGCCATAGTGGAGTACTCCGGCGATTTCGACCACCCGGGGTTCTTTACCGTGCACCAATATGTCATGGGCCTACAGCATTTTTTCCCTCCATCAAGAATGTAGCCGCCACAGCAGGGACTCGGTCCCGTGACCTGCGGGTCAGCAGCCAAGTATCTTAGCCACTAGGCCACCCGGCAGAGCAGCCCTGTAAGAAGTACTCTAAATACAGTAAACGACAGGTACACTGACCCTTTGGAGCAACGGCCTCTCGCTGCACCATTGAACGGACTAGTCTTAGAAAATGCAACACTGCGATTACCCACCCGATTTAAGAAGACATTGTTGATCTTTAAACTCTGTTAAGCGTAGATGGCACAGTACTTGTCGGGCGCGAAGTGCGTTTCACAGGTCAAGGACGGTTCCTCTTACAATGAGGAATGAGCAAGTTTTCGTACATTCATAACTACATTTTAATTTTGCTTACTTTGCTGAAATAAATCCTTACTGTCGATTCCCTGACTGCATGCCTATGAGAATTATTTTTATGTTAATCTCTATATGTCTATATGCTAAGCAGCCGTGATGCAGTGGTAGCTTTTAGTCAATATTTTTTGCTTCACTATACAAATCCAAGCATGTTCGCGATACGCAATAATTTTTTTGTAAGACATGCTGTACGTTTGAAACACTATTTTGCACACGTTATTTTTCGGGCAGACTTTCAGTTGCACTGTGACTTTTGATATCAATGAAGTACTCTAATCGTAGAGGTTTTATTATGCAATCTGCGAGGACATGGTAGCCATTGATGAAAAATGTTCACTTGGTCTCAAATCAAAAGTGCACGTGCGACCGGACTATACCTACTCACATAAAACTAACTTGTTCACTGCATTTATGTACTAAAGCTCTTAAACACGCGCGAAAACGCAAAGTGTTTTCGTTTTTCTTTTTTTTTTTTTCAACGCTTTCGTCATTCGTCTCCCTGAAATGATAGCGTTGTGACAATGCGTCTTCTATTGTTTGCAAGCGTGCAGCTGACATTTCTCTCTAGGTCAACAGATTCAAAACTGTACAGAATAATTCACCGCGAGGCATACGTGCATTCATGTTTCTAGCCCATACACTGGCGTGAACTGGAGCAGCCTCGAACCACACAAAATCTACAGTGATCGGTCCACCAGAGATGAAGGAATGAACTCTGGAGTTGTTCAGAGCATAGGGCACCTTAATCTATTTCTCAGAACGCGTGAACTCCCACGAGAAGTGGCAGCACATGCATACCTGCCAACCTGGACACATAAAAAATCTTAAAACCCCCGAGCGAGAAAGGGGTTACCGATTTTTTTTACTTTGTAGATGTGATCGATTTGCCTTTAGCGACAAACATAATTATGTTTTGCCGCCATAAGACATATCGACGTGCTGAATTATTTTCCCCCTTTTTTGCCACTAAAAAAAAGAAAGAAACATTGCGAAAACAAAGTTGGGGGGGGGGGGGGTCCGGGTCCCAAACGCAAGCGAAAACATCGGTGTTGCGGTCTCTGGTGACTTGCAGGAGCCGAACACACGAGGGTAGAGTTTCAAACTAAGACGAGAGTCTCAAAGGGGGAGCGCAAATGCTTTCGAAATTTTGCGTCTATAGCCCAAAAATCAATTCCGCCAAAACAACTCGCATATTTCTTCACACGTGAACAGACAACACGGCACAGCTGATTGCCGTGAAAGTGTGGGTCAAAGCTTTGGCTTTTCTCACTGCTAGATTCTTAGGACAGAAATGCCAAAATGCTTCTAATCTTTTTTTTTACGTCTTTACCGCCTTTGATGTACCGCTGCGTGATACACGGGTCCTCGGAGCTCGTAGATCGCTATCGCATCATCCCAACAGTTGCGGCAAATGGCTGTTTTGTTTTCAATCCACACGCCTTCAAAACTAAGTCGTTTTATGCTATCCATGATCAAAACTGCCGCAGTTTTGTCTAACAGAGTTCGCGGAAAGCAGCATTGCTTCGACTGGTCGAGCGTTGGCCGTGCGCAATCTTTCAGAGTTCTGTTATTAATGTTGTTGCCATACACGATCGCGTCGAACTACCATGGTTTTGTCCACCGCAGTTGTGGTAACGACAACCACATGCACTGTAAAAGATAGTCCGTGCACTGTTCGCACGAGTACTTTCAAAGTTCGAGCACGCCGTTCTTGAATGGCCTTCGTTCAACGGCTTTGGTACTATTGGCCCAATGGACACATGAATTTCGCTAGAGAATTTCACGAATTCGTATCTGCCATGGTTTCGCATCACTGAGACTGTACTGTACGTTTAGATAAACTTCTCTCAAATTCATTTATAACCAAATGCGGTGGCCTCTCAAAAAGCCTGGAAGGAACTGACCTGCACTTTTGTCAATACGGCCACATCTGGCACACAAATTTAGATTGCTGGGAGATTTTTAGGGCAACCGTACAAACGGAAGACACCGTCAAAATCCAAGAGTCTCCTGGACAATGCGGGAGACTTGGCAGGTATGTGATGATAACACCAATAAATATTGTTATCTCCTGGTGACGGAATAAGGCACAACACCGTTTTTGTGACCTCCGCGACTAGTTTCGGCAATGAATCGTAGTCAATCGCAGAGGCCACGCTAATTTACTAATTTTAATTTTTTTTATCGGAAATAAAATGTTTCAGAAAATTTCAGGTAGGATTTGTAAAACTGTAACCGCAGTCGAAATTCGTATATTTTACAGGAAAATCGGAAGAGTTGGCAGTCATGCACATGCAACGCAATCTACTGAACACCATCCATGCTTGTTGGTTGTTTGATTCAGGAATTCAGATACGAGTCGCTGGAATGTCACTGCTGCCACCAACTCCTTCATGTTCATTCACGTTTGTGGTAATTCATCACAGTGCAACAGAAACTACCAGCTTTCCATATGGGCACAATCACAAATGTGAGATGTCTCATGCGCAGTGTAAGATTCTGGGCGAGCGCGACCTTTCCAGTGCCTGAAGTGAAGTGGAGTAAATGTATACCCGCGAATCTTTCCGCTAGGTGAGAAGCGAGCGCTAGTGTTAAAGGCAGAACTTTACCTGCCGACATGTGTCATCACTAAAGTTCTCATTTCTCGCATTAAGGGTCACTGCCCGAACTTTGCTGAGCACGTTTTTACCTAGCAATGCGAAGTCACCTTCTTGAAATACGCTGCCTACGTGTATTGCTCGGTAGTTCATGTCCTGGGTCGATCAACAGCACCCTTCTATGAGACTCAACGGTCGCGCCGAAATGCGGTACCGTATAACGCTTGATGACTATTTCTCGAAGGGTGACGCTGCTCCCCGTGCACACTTCACAACTGGAGAAAATGAGGATGCCACTTGTCACAGGTAGGCAGCTTCATCAACGTAACGTGCCAGTGGCTAGTATGAAGAGCAGTTCAGGCTTTCAGTTTTGCTGGCTTTTGTGGACTATTTAATACACTAGTTCAATGAGTGCTCTAAGAGGCATCAGTACACCTTGAAGATGCTTTCTTCCCTTCTGCCACAAAATATTCTTGAATCTGCCACTCTTCTCACTGCCGAGAAGTTTGCTGATGTGTACTCGAAGATTATCTCAACTTCGACATCGAAGGAGAGTTAGTAGTATGGGCTGCGAAATAGAAGCGAGAGAAGCGAGAAACGCTGAGCATGTCTGCAATGCAAGGGGTTGTCAATTGCCAGAGGTATTCTTTCCGAACCAACATAACCTTCTAAAAGTCTGGCAACTCTGCCGGTGAGCACCGCTGAAGCAGAACGCTCTCTTTCATTGCTGAGATGCCTAAAGTTGTACCTAAGAGCAACAACTACAAATTAAAGATTGCTTGGCATCGCTCTTTGAGCATCCACCATGAAATACAAGTCCGCTCGGAAAACATTCTCTCTGTTCTTTACTGGCAACGTATAGACGGCTTCATCTCAGTGTGTAGTACCAACCATAGGCACCTGCTCAAAACCAAGGAAGAAAGAAAAGCTAGGAAGAAAGTCAACTGAAGTTTTTCTTGAATAGAGCTTTTCTGAACAACAGTAAAAACATAGTTAATAAACAAGTGACGGGGTTTAACATCCCAAAACCACGATATGATTATAAGCTCCGGAAATTTTACCACTTTGGTACCTTTAAAGAAATACTGAACAAAATGGGAAAAACTTATCAAACTTTGAAATTCCACCCGGAAGATATCACTGTTCCGATAAAAGGAGTTTATTTCCCGTATTTTTGAACAGTTGGTTGTATCTTTGATGGATGCTAGCGAGCACGAGCAGTGACGTCAAACTGGCCGAGGCGAATGCAGGATGCACATGTTCTTGTCTTCTTCTTTCTTTTTTCCAGCTGTCCTTTCACTCCACTATTTCTCTTCCGCAAAAGCACTAGTGCTTTGCCCCAGCCGGAAGCATTGTTCGCTGCTGTTGCTGTTCATACGGGTTTTGGGAACCGAAGTGGCAGATGAGCGAGTCGAGAGACGCCGGCGATGGCTGGCATTGTTGGCTTGCCAGTTTGCAGTGAGCTTGACATCACCCAACGTCACATCGTCTAGTTCACATTGCTGCCGCTAGACGCGGCAGTTTGTGAAAAACGTATTACATTCATTATTTTCCCGTAGTTTTTTTTTGGAATGAAGGTTGTCTCAATCGATTTCAGGTTACTATTCATCGATTTGACTGAAAATATTGGCGGCAAAAATTTTGTTCAGTATCCTTTTAACATGCACCTAAACCAAAGTGCACGGGCCTCAAGAATTTTCACCTACATCAAAAAACAACAGTGATTTGATCTTGCTACCTGCAGGTCAACAATAGAGCACCATAACTACTGCACCACCCTGGCTGGTAGTAAAAAGGGCGGTTTTAAAAAATAAGTATGCGCTACTTTTCGTCCAGCTGTAAGAAAGCAAGTTCAACTGCATGAGACATATTGCTGAAAATCATTTTGACAGCATGGCAGAGTGATTCCACCTCTCCCATTGTCTACTCCTTGCTTTTCAGTGGCGCCTTTCACTTGCAGACCTGGTTAGCGGATACGAAAGGTGTGAACGGCAATGCGACAATTCAAATCTGCATGTGGCAATTCTCGCAAATTTTGGGTAACATATTAACATATTCGCACAGCGCAAGACTACGAGTAGTTACGACGTAACTACAGGAGAAGAGACAAGGACAGAAAGAGAGCTCTTTCTGTCCTTGTCTCTTTTTCTGTAGTTACGTTGTAACTACTCGTAGTCTTGCACTGTGCAAATATGTTGAATCACAATCACCAAGTAGCTCAAGCATCTGTCTTATCAAGGTAACATATGGGGCATATAATGTGACATGTAATGCACAGGAATATCTTTGTGTGAATTGAAAAAGATAATCAACAGTATTGTGCTATGTAATATGTCTGTTCGCAGTGTGAGACATTGCTTGCACAGATTTTCTTTCATTTCTCATAAAAAATTATGGTTACTATGTATATTGCTCGTAATTTTACGTGATAACATGCCCACCCATGTTTCTCCATTCTGTGCATTTCTTGTTGTGCGTCATGTCGCTAGTTGCATAAATTGCTCGATGTGCCCTTGTCATGTCAATGTAAAGAAAAGAACAGGTGAAGCACATCAATATACAAGGTGCCCCAGCTATGTTTAGCCAAAGTTTAAAAATATGCCGACGTCCGCAATTACGACACAACCAAATGGATGTTGCTGACAGTTGCCTGGAATTGGTCAGATTATTTTTTGTATTCTAAAATATTGTTTAATTAGAACTGTTTAATGAACTAACTTTTAAGGGGAGAGGTGGCATTGAAAAAAAACTTTTTTATTTGTTGACCTACAGCAATGAAATTTGGCATGCATACTCATAAGTGTCTCCGAATAGGGAAATAAGCAGTTTCATCATGATAGCTTCAGTAGTTCTCAAGTTACATAATGCTACACGATCCAATTACATGGTCTGCTCGTGGAAAGCCTAGCGCTGCAACAAAACATGCCAGGAAGCTGCGAATGGTGTTTATCTTTACTCAAAAAAAAGCTGCAGGGTATGGCAATTTCAAGATTTTTTAGTAAGTTCTCTTTTTTTTTAGAGATCATCATGGCTGCCGACACACATTGTCAGAAACAGTGGCACGAACAAATCATCGTCTAGAAAAATAACAGGGCCATAAAACAGACATTGAAGATTGCTGTACCCACAAGCAGTGTTCAGAGATTCAGGAAAAAAAAAACAGAATCAAAATCGGTCCAGTCATTCCCGTGCTACTCTTTCCAGGAGCAATGCACAATGTCCAAGACACACTTGTGAGAAAAAGCCTGTCGAAGTTTTCGACAAGCTTTTTTCAATGAACTTTTTTGTTTCTCGTTGGATATTGATGAAAATTGGCACAGACACTAAGAATGACCTCACAGTGCTTCCATAAAAACTTTGAAGCGATACCACAAATACTTTACGAGAAACAAATTATTTCTTCATTCAACTATGTGCAGGGGCTGAGCATAATGTCAAAAAAAAACAGTATTGAGAAAGCTGCGTTTAAAGTTTCAACTTTTTTTTAAGTCTCAGAACACCTAAAAATTGTGATCTAAGGTTTGTCTTGTGATATTTGACTTCTTTTCATGATTTACAGAGAACAAGTATGGATTTCAAACCAAGTTCTTTGTATGAAGGAGTGGTGTGATAGGTATGACAGAAAAGATTGTATTTGAATAAAATCATATACTGAAATCATTACACATACTTTTTTGTGCTGAAGTTGTAGTTAGCGTAATTAAGTACTTGATTACAAATATTCATTGAACTTTTCTTTATTTGGAGAGAGGTTTATTGGATCAGAAAAATGGATCGCACCATGACGGCCTATGCCTTCTTTCTAAATAACAAAAGTTATGGGCAGAAGACTGGTGGCACGGGAATTTCTAGCAGTATAATTAATGACACGAAACGGGCATATAAAACTTCGTGCCCCTGATTCATACATGCTCTTTTGCCGCTCTAGCTGTGAAATGCATCATCATACATGCGCGAAATGTCAGTCGAGGTGATCGGACGCACCATGGCCCACTCCCGGTGGGACTATAGTGCCGCCCTTTCGTCGTCGTTTGAGGAGGTGTTGGCTGGTTCGAGTGAGACGAGACCCGCTGTTCGCATGCGGTGACCCGGCGGACTCCCGCACAGGGTTTTCGTCGGTTTTTGCAGGTTTTTGGTGAGGTTTCTTTGTCCATTTTTCTCTCTCTCTTTTTTTTTTCCCCAAGGTTAGGCTAGCTCCTAACTGACTTGGTAGCCTCGTGGTGGTTTTACCACGATGACTACCAATCTGCTCTCGCAGATTAGGCCGCGGGTGCACTACGCACGCGTGCCTAAGGGCGTCGGCAGTGCCGACATTTGCAGGGAGCTTGTGAAGCGTTTCAAGCTCAGTGAGCTGAAGTGTGTGCAGGATTATGGCATGGGGAAGTTCGAAGTGACGTTCGCGAACGACGAGGCGAGTCGGTGGTTTTCCGACGATCCAGTCTTCGCCATTCACGATGCGAGGATCAAGTTCCAGTACCGTGGTGTTCGGGTGAAGGTGGTGTGCGTCATTGGCTTCCCGGCGGACGCGGATGTGCGCATCATAGCACAATTGTTGGGAATGTATGGAGTTGTTTTGGATGTGGCGCGAGAGGAATCGGCGTATCTGCCGGGAGTCTGGAGCGGCATCCTCGTGGTCAAAATGGAGATGCACAAGAGTGTCCCCAACCTCCACCAGGTGAGGGACGTCATCGCCCAGTTTGAGTATGAGGGTGTCGCGCGGGTTTGCCGGCGCTGCTGCAGAACTGGACACCATGCGGCGAAGTGCACTGTACCACAGTGTGTGCGCTGTGGGGTTTTTGGTCACGACCAGTGCGCGGTCAAATGCAAGCATTGCGGCGGCGATCATGGCCCCTCAGAGTGCAAGGCGCGGACGAATTCGTCGGCCGCCCAGCCTGTAGCCTCTTCTTCTTCCCAAGAGCAGGAGAGCGGCGTTGTGGAGGATCGGGAGGCTGCTCCGGGGGACGCCGAGGGCTCGACCCAGCTACAGCCGGAGCCCATTAGCGAACGGGCTCCAGGAGGGGAAAAGCAGGAGGCAGGGTCAGAATTAGCTGAGGCCCTCACCCTTTCTGCTGCCGCCAAGCCGTCGTCAGCCTCGCCTGCCGGTGCGCCCGAAACCAGCCCTGCTGACGCGCCTGCTGCCGAGGAGAAGGAGGAACCCATGAGCTGGACCGACGCTGTTCGTGGCAGGAAGCGGCGCGCCCGCCGATCACCAGGGCCCTCCAAGGAGAGGCTGGCGGCGGCTTCTAACGGCGGCCCCGGCAGCCCTAAGGACGACCTCCCGGTTCCGAAGCGACCCACAGCGACAGAGTCTGACGAGGAATCTACCTCGTCGACTGTCACGAGCAGTACCATGGGTGAGTTGAACAACAGTTCTTCTTGCCCTAACTGTGGACCAGGCAATTGCGAGTGTTCGTTAATGTCTGACACAATGTACTCGTCCACGAACGAGGATTCCCTCTCCGTGGAGGACTTTCGTTCGTAGGTTTATGTTAGGTAGCAGCTGATACCTTCGAGTATCTACTGTTTCCTTCTCTTCTGTGATTTTCTTTTCGCTTCTTGCCTATCCTAGAGTCTGTTTTCTCTCCTAAGTTTCATCATGGCTTCTTCTCTCACTATTGCTACCTTTAATTGTCGAGGTATCACAAGAGCAGCGAAACAAGCCGAGGTTATCCACTTAACTCGGTCTCGCAAAATAGACATTCTCCTTTTGCAGGAAACCTTTGTGTCTAGATTGCAACAGATTAAGAACTTCGAGAGAACGTTCGGCACCAAATCCTACTGGAATTATGGCGGCGCACGTTGCCGGAGAGTTGCTGTCATTTTAATGCCACGATTCACCGGTTCTGTGCTACGCTACGCCAGGGATTCGAATGGCCGTGTTCTGTCGGTGGGTCTTGAGTCTGGCGTTAGAATTGTGAATGTTTATGCTCCAGCTCAGTACGGACAGCAGAAAGATTTCTTTAATTCCCTAGATTCTTATCTAGTTGGCCCTTCCCGTGTCATTTTAGTAGGTGATTTCAACTGTGTTTTAGAACAAGCGGATCGTGTTTCCCTCAAAGGAATTCCAAAGTTTAGAGACCGAAGCGGCGACCTAGAGTTGCGGGAGCTTGTTAAAGAGCTGGGGCTTGTCGATGCTTGGCGGTCCCTCCGCCCTCTCCAGTCAGGAATGACTTGGACGGGGAGGGAGAGCCGGTCGAGGATCGATCGTTTTTATGTCTCGCCCTCGCTTGCTTCTAGCATGCACTCTAGCTGGCTGTGTTCTTCCGCATTGAGTGACCATAGCCTCCTTGCATTGAGATTTGCCGACTCTAGTTTGGTGCCATGGGGCAAGCGACCGTGGCGTTTAAATCCGCGGCTCCTTAAAGATAAGGACGCCACAAAAAATATTGCGACCCAGCTCATCAGTTCACTCCTTGGCGACCAGAACTTAGGCGGTAGCGATTGTGACACGGTGAAGGCCGGAGTCACGGAGCGCTTTCGGGATTGGGGCAAGAGTCGGGCGCAGGAGGAGCGCGCAGAGATCAAAGCGGTCTCTGACGCGATTCTCCTGCTCTCAAAGCCATTGTTCTGCGGCCCGGGGGTAACCGCGGCTCTTACTTCACTACGCAAAGAATATAGAGTCCTGCTCCAGCGACGCTGGGACCGCTTGTGGGCCACAGCACGTGCAGAGCAGTGGAAAATGGAGGCTTGGTGCAGCAGAAATGTCCTTTGCAGACACTTAGCTAGGAAGAGCTCAGCGATAACCTCCTTGGTCAATCCTAACACAGGCAGTTTAGTGGAAACGCAGGATGAAGTATTAGAGGTGGCAAGACAGTTCTACAAGAACCTTTACGCCAAACCACCTCCCACTCCGTACTCGTTTCCTTTCACCAAAACTTACGAGGACTTTGATATTTGTGACACTCCTCTCGTCGAAGAGGAGGTGTTTGCAGCCCTTAAATCCATGAACCATAATCGCAGCCCAGGTTCAGATGGTTTGACAGTTGAGTTTTATATCAAGGTTTGGAAGGTTTTGGGGGGGCCTTTTACCACATTGGCAAACAGGCTTCTCCGTGAGGGGACCCTGTCAGCAACTCAAAGGGAGGGGCGGATCACTCTCCTGTGCAAGGATGAGACAAGACGCACCGACCTAAAAGCCTGGCGGCCCATCACCCTCCTGAACTGTGACTACACGCTCATAGCTAAGTGCCTGTTCGTTTGACTCACTCCAGTGCTCAGTACTGTTTTGGGTCCGTACCAGGCGTGTTGTGTCCAAGGTAGATCGTGCCAACTTCATGGTTTTGCTATCAGGAACCTTATAGATTGGTCGAATTCACGCAACCTAAGTGGAATCCTTTGTTCTTTTGATCAAGAAAAGGCTTTTCATATAATCAGTCATAAGTACATCTTTAAAGTTTTAAAGCAGGCGGGCTTCAGTTCCAAGTTCATTAGCATTGTCAGAGCTCTCTACTTTCGTCCTAGTTCTGCTGTTGTCATACAAGATCGCGTCTCGGAGTCGTTCGGTGTGTGCCGTGGAGTCAGACAGGGCGACCCACTGTCGCCCGCTCTCTACGTGCTCGAATTCGAGCCGCTCTTGCAGAGGCTTTCTAAAGACACCAGCATAGGTAGATTTCCCCTTCCGCCAGGTTCCCCCCTGGTGGCAATGTTTGCCTATGCATATGACCTCTCTATTGTCGTCCCGGACGAGGCAACTGTTTGCACCGTCTTGGACGTTATGGAGGGGTACTGCTCGGCGAGCGGCGGCAGAATAAATAAGTCGAAGAGCGCAGTCACGTATCTGAACTGCCCTCCCTCCAGTCCACGTCCTGTACATGGCCTCCCCCTACAGAAGCGCCTACGTATATTAGGTTTCCATTTCGAGCCAGATGGCCTGACTACCGAAAACTGGCGGTTAGGAAGGCAAAAGCTGACCGACAGGATTAAGGAACTCGGTGCCTTGTCTTGCCCGCTTACAGCTAGGGCCACGATAATTCGATCACTGTTGCTCAGTTTCCTTACGTACATAGATTCGGTTATGCCAGTTAAACCCCACACCAAAGTTATCTCGGAAAAGAAAGTTTTCGAATTCTTTTGGGGTCGTGCCTCTCATTTTGTGTCGCGCCCCGTGTTGAAGTTGCGGAGGGACGAAGGACTAGGTATTCCCGACCTTAGCGTTGTGACCACGGCATTACATGTTAAATGGACACGGGTAGCTCTTGATTCAGATATGCTCCTTACTAGAAGCTTCGCGTCGTATTTCCTGAGCACCAGGCTGAGGTTGTTCTCGCCTGGGGCATTTTCGAATTCCGTGCCTCGGGCGGGAACGCCTTCTGCCTTCTATGCAGGGGCCACTTTTACTTTGGCCCGTCACCAAGAGGTCGACCCCGACATAAATTTAGTTTCGATCGAACTCCGCGAGTTAGTCGATAGACTCGCTCCGGAGTTACCTGAACGCTATAGAGAACATGACCTGTCCCAACACAGTCCTAACTGGCGGTTAATTACTGCCAGTTTCGTGGACGCCAAGCGCGCTACATTCATGTATCGCCTGGGTAGATGCCTCTAAAGTTCAGGCCCTTCACGAGAATTCCTCAATGAGGAGCGTGCCCGTTTTGTGGCACTATGAAGGACCTGGCTCACGTGTTCTCTCAGTGCGCACTACCAGCTCCCCTCTATTGAAGGATAGCTAGCTTGTTTGGCCACCCCGGTGTTCCTTTCAACACCGTTTGTTTTCTTCATCCCCTGTCGGGACAAGCGGCTAAGCAATACATGCTTCTGCTTGTTGAGTGCTCCTACCAAGTGTGGGTGGCACGGTGCTGTGCCGTCTTTGACGGCAGCGACCCGGGCTTCAAGAAGTGCTTGCAAAAGTACGGAAGGAGGTCTGGTTCGTTCTCCACCGAGAGTGGCAGCGCCTAGGTGCAGAGAAGTTTTATGAGATGTGGTACCGTCTGGCAGTGATTTTCAGTGAGGCAGGATGGCAGATAACCATCAACTTTTAATGATGGCTTTCTCTAAGGCTCCACGACTAGGCCTAGTGAGCCAGTCACCCCCGAGTTTGGTCTGTATGGTCTTTCACCCGAGCTTTGCATGTGCTAAGGTGATCCTGTCGCCTTGTTGGGCTTTCCCTGCAAGGTCCGTGTTGGCCCCTTCTGCAGGTTTGGCGGCTCTAGTCGTCGAGGCAGAAGATGGCTCCCTTTCTCGAGAAGGACTAAGCCGGCTTTCAGCCGTGCCGGTTTCCGTGGGTACGTTTGGTTTGCGTGCAGCGGCACTGGCCTCTGCAACAAATAGTAGTCCCGGAGACCCCACAGGATGGATTGTGTCTCACTGCGCCCTTGTGGTGAGCAGACAGGCCGTGACCGCAAAGCGCCTTGCCCCAAGCGATAGCCAATTCGTCCTGAGGGGGTGTCGTCGCAGGCTCTCAGCCGCACGACAGTGTGAGGGCATGGGCCCCTTGGTTGTGGTGACTGAAGTTACCGCGACCGAGGGCAGTCCCGCTGCCACTTTTTTGGGTACATCCGCTTTGCGTGCGGTGTCGAGAACCACCGTGGCGAAGGGTAGCCCCTGTGTCAAGTCTCGCTGGGCCCTAGCGGTCAGGAGACGGGCCATGACCACAGCGCACCCCACGCGCTGCGATAGCCTACCTTGCCAGGGTACGTTCACTTTGCGCGTTGCGACTGAAGTTGCTTCGCCGGAGGGTAGTCCCTTTGTCGGGCCTCCCTGGCTTGTACGCCGGGAGGCAGGCCGCGTCTCTTTGGCGCCTGGCGCCGAACCGTGGCCCCCTTGCCAGGGCATGGCCGTCTGCCCGAAACAAAACATCCCCCCCACATGACCCTGGGAGGGAGGTGGTGCTGGGACAGACGTAGGATGATGATGGGTTGATGAGTTAAGTGTGACTCTGGGACAAAGCGCTTCGGCGCCGCGTCTCCTTCCTATCTGACAACGGCACGAAGACAAAAAATCGGCACGCACTGCACTTGGCATTGCATTTTCGAATGACGACGCGCGAAATTGCTAGCCGCTGTTCCGAGCAATCCTTGGCAGTGAAGGGGGGGTGGGGGGTGACGAGCTTGACTGTGTTGTCCGCTGCCGATGCGTAAAATGCCCGTACGTGATTCAGAGGAGCTAGCGAGTGATGTGGTACATTCCTTGCGAAGAAGCACGTAACTAAGAGTGCGCTTCCGCGTCGTTCCTGCTCGCAGTCTCGCTGTCAGCAAAGTTAGGCCTAAAGCCGACTCCGATGACGCGCCGCACTCGTAGACCGCCGCGCGCCCGCTCGTAGTAATCTGATCGTGCATCCGGTGCGGCCGGCCACTCGTAGTAATCAGATCGTTCCACCGCTTACAGCTTTGTTGCTTGCGAAGAAGCACGTGGCCACGAAAGCGCTAGCGCGTCGTTCTTGCCCGCAGTCTCGCTGTCAGCTGAGTTAGGGCTAAAAACGACTCCGATGATGCGCGGCGCTCGTAGTAACCTGATCGCGCATCCGCTTACTGCTCGTAACTAAAGCGTAGTTATATCTTAAGTGATTATCAAGCCGTGACGTCGCGAAGTAGCAATTTTCGAGAGCCATGTCCTCGCGACGCACAAGCAGCAGGCGACGATCTCCCGGAGCAGTGCCTTCTCTATAACTTTCAGTGCCTGCCGGAAGGGGAGGAGAACAATAGGCGGCGGCCGTCGAAGCGAGTGCAGCTGCTCACCACCAGGCGCCGCCACGAAAACATGGGTCTCTCGTGTTGTCGGTCGCAGCTCGCGCATCACCTGCGCAGATGCGGTTGCTAGTCACGTTTCTCGGATTCTGGTTGCCTGGGTGCTCATAACGACCGGTAAAGCCGCAAAAAGGCTTCCTCGACTGGTAAGCTCTCGAACCCGCTTGCGACAGCGTCTCAATCAACCAGACAAGGACAAGACTTGGCAAAACCAGGGGTTGCTATAGCGTCCCACAACGAAACAAGTTTATTCCAGATATCTCGTTAAATCGCAGTGAACCAAAAAAGAAGTGCGTTTTTCGGCCTGGGGTGCACCCTACAGTTTCCCAGTAGTAATCGGACCACAAGAAAAAAAATAACAGTAACCTACTTTACAGCCTTACATATGTTGGCCTACAAATCGAACGTTTGGTGACAAAAGAACAGAGTATAAACTAGAGATGAAACAGTATTTGTCACAGTCCTATGTACACTGGCCTAAGGCTAAAAGATTTGGTCACAAATAAATCAAATTGCACAAGAAAACAATATTTGCCCAGTCTTACTTACTGGCCTATGACAACAACAAAAAGTACACTTGGCGACGTGAGATCATAAAATGCCAAGGAAACATTTTTTTCGGTGTTATATAAGGTGGCCTAACACCAAAACATTAGGTTTTATTGTTAAGCCAGTTTGACATACTGGCCTCCAAAAAAAATTAAGAACAGAAAAACTTCATGACAAAAGATCACGAAATGCACAAGGTAACACCATTTTTTTTTTTTTCATAGTGTTGGAAGACTGAAGCATTTGGTGAAAAAAAAAAAATCTAACTGCACAAGAAAGCCAGTTTGACACACTGACCTATAAAAAAAAAGAACTTGGTGACAAAAGATTATAGATTGCACAAGAAAACGCCATTTTTTTTGTTACGTAAGTTGGTCTCACATTAAAGCATTTGGTGGCAAAAAATCAAATTGTACAAGGAAGCTAGTCTTACATAATGGCCTAAAAAGAAAAAACAACTTGGTGACAAGAGATCATAAATTGCACATGGAAACAATGTTCTCCCAGTCTTGCATACTGGCCTATGAAAAAAAAAACTTGGTGATACAAGATCATACACTGCGTTGTGAAAGCAAATTTTTTTCACAGTGTTATGTAAGTTCGTCGAACATTAAAACATTTGGCGACAAAAAATAAAACCTTAAGGGAACAACACTGCCCAGTCATGGATACACTGGCTTGGAATTCAAACATTTGCTGACAAAAGAAAATTATATATTGCTTGAGCAAACAACCTATCTCAAAGCCTTGCATACTTCGTCAAAAGTGGCTTCTTTGCAAAATATTTATAGGCATCCTGCTTGTCAGTCACACTGACATAATTTGAAAGAAGTGGCCTGAGGAAGTGAACTGATATAAGGTTCATGAGTCGTGCCCTGTGATCACAGCTTCCGTCACTCTGGCATTTGAGGAACCTCGATGCAGATAGGGCTGGAACGGTACACTTTGTCAAGCTACTGAGTGGCTTTTGCAAAGTAGGATTGTCTCTAAGCGCACTGTCTGCAAATGCTCGCAAAGTGTCCAAAATAAAAAGAAGCTGGTCTGATGGATACAGCAAACCACCCCTGTCCTGGTTGCGTGTCAGCTGTAGGAGTGGCTGGTCGGTTACTGGCTTCGATCACAGAGAGACACAGTTTTCGCAGTTCATTTCTTCGCTGACTACACGGGCAATGTATCCCCCTACATACACAGTGGCCGATATTTGAAGACTTGGGAGGTACTGAGGCAACACCGAGGTGGTTAGCCTTTGCAGCACCACAACTGCCTTCTCCAGTGAAGGCGGTGTTTGGACGTCTGTGTTCGCAGATGAGGAAACCAGTGCAGACGAAGTACAGACGGGCTGAACTTGAAGCACTGCCAGGTAGGGGCGCAGATGTCGCACTCTCAGTAAGAGCGACATTTGATGTTACATTGGCTGCTGCAATTCCAGTCTTCAGGATCTTTTCTAAGCCCGAAAGTGCTGCGCGAACATCTAACATGTCATTTGTGCCCGATGACATTCGCAAGGTTCCAAACAATGACTCTATTGGGTCGCTATTGAAGCTGCGGGTAAGAACAAAAAAGAAGTTCTCCTCTGTGAGCAAGTATCTTGTACATGCCACAGTAGAGTAGCTGGTGACAAGAACGGCCTCATATGTTTCCTTCGTGAGAAATTCCTGTGGATTTAGCCCGTCCAAGTACATTGGAAAGGTGACCTCAAGCCACTCTAGTCAGGAATCTTGAATGTCATCATAGTGTCGAGCGTCAGCGAAATTTTGAACCAAGTGTTGCATGGTACTACTCGTGTCGTGGAGTACAAACCAACGGTAAAAGTTCCTCATGAAGGTCATATTATTAGGGAATACATGTTTCCGGCTGAGATACCTTACAGGTTTTACAGTCAAACCTTTTGTGTAGCTCGTATAAATCCTTGATGCAGTTCGTACAAACCTGTAGCTCGTACAAACCCACAAGCTTCCACTTTCTTCATCACAAAGATAATCCTCTTGTAAAGTTCATCTCCAGTGAGTCCCTTCATGAAGTAATACACCACTGGAATCCGGAATGGCGTAGTTAATCCGCTGATTACAAAACAAAGAAGAGAATTGGCTAAAACGGGACTGGTGTCCTTTTGTCCCAGTTCAGTGTCCACTTGTCCGACGAAGCAATCCCTTTGCTTGTGATACTGCAACTTTTCTTTTATCTGCATTTCATCGACGATTAATGAGCAAACCCCTGACTGTGGCATTTTCAAATCCCTGGCTTCTGCAGCTAGCCTTGTTTCCACCAATTTGCTGAAGCCTGTCTCACCACTGGTGGTTCCTATGTAATTAGACAGTGTTGTTCTACTTGGAAGTTTTAAAAGGGCCTCACCTCGCATGTGCTCATAGGCTTTAGTAGACAAATGTCGAAGGACCACACACCTACGAGTTGTCTCTTCAGACCATGTTGGCCTTTTCCTCCTGAAGTTGATAATTTGATCAAGAAGAAAGAGTGCTGCTGGCTGTTGTTCCACGGCTCTTTCTTTGATATAGGAGATATCTGCTACCATGGAATCTTGCTGTAGTTTCTCAAGCTCCAATTTGTATTTGTCAACTGTCCTTTGCAGTCTTGACACTTGGTTCCTGAGGTCCTTTTCGTTTCTTTTCCATTTGGCTTTCTCCGTGGCCAGTAAGCTCGCCACCGCTCGTCTACTGTCCACCTGAACACCTCGGTCACATGCTGGAGGAGTCTCGGGCGGAAAGTTACTGCGTTGGTTGGTATCGCTAAAAGCATCGGTGATATCCATGGGCTCTGGTTCTTCAAGTTCGTGGTTTCGTGGTGTCTGTACTGCAGGTGGCAACACCACAGATGCAGCGGCACTCGTCGCATAATCACTTTTCTGTTTCAAAGGCACACAAGCTTGCTTTAAGATGCTTGCTCTGCTTCGCTCGGCGCTTAATTTTGGTTGCAAGTGCGCAGGGTAATCTTCAAAAACTGAGGGAACAACACCTTTTTTCAAAAACCGTCGTCGTTTTCCTTCCACAAAGTCCTCCACGCCAAAATGACGGTTGCATACCTTCGTGTAGCAGGACGTTGAATTTGGCGACCAGTTGTCACGTCGAATAACGGCCAGCCACTTTTCTCGTACGTCGGCGGCAGAAGGAATCTCGTGAAAAGACAATCCCGGTGTTTTCTTTTTCTCGTCAGACTTACACAGCGGTACGCAGCAGTACGACATCTTCAGTCGTGCTACACGCGCGGCCAAAGCACAGAATTAAAAAAAAGAAAGAAACATGAATCAATATACGACAGCATGCAACTTGAAGAACCCTACACCACGTGCAGCATAGCGAAGGGAGTACCGCCCACGACCTCCTCGGTGCCACCAAACCAGCGAACCAACCATGTTTACACAGTGCCACTACCCATTAGCGGCGAGCGGGGGAAACACTAGCGCCGACGGCTGTGAGAGGGCCTTCTTTCAGGCACTGAAAGTTATAGAGAAGGCACTGCCCGGAGCGAGCATCGGGCCAATGGCGAGGCGAGCTGAGGCAACATGGCGGCCACGGCCAATCAAAGGCCTCAAAACGACCTTCAAACATTTGCTTTTTGCTTGCTTGTTCTTAAAGGGAGGAGCCAGCTGAGGCGGGAAAGTTAAACACGGAGAAATGCTCTTTCTGATGAGCCCAAGAAGCCGGCTCCTGGCCCAAGCATCGCGAAGCTATAATTTGTTGAAAATCGCCGTTTTCTCACCATTTCCAGAAAAGGTTATCCTACCTAGGTGGGTGAAACGAATTTTCCGAAGCACTTCTCCGTGGTTTTCAGTGTAGATATTTTGGAACCAGATAGAAAAAGGGTTCCAGAAACCGAAAACTTGAGTTTCAAAAAATCAATTTTTTGCCATTTTTCGCAATCCCAAAGCCGCATCCCCCCTTAAAAGAACGAGGATGAATAAAAAATTTTATTGAGAAAAATGTTGACCGCTTTGCAAAACAACTGGTTGGAGAGTTTCGAGCATTATATCTGTTAATTATTAGTGTTTTTCTGCTAACCACAAATGCCTGCAAAATACAAAAATAGCTTCCCATTTGCAAGTTTTAGGATGTGCTCCTTTCTTCTTTCAGTGGTCAACGCCTCGCACTCACGATGAAAAGGTTCCAAGTTTGATTCCGCATGCCTGAGTCTTTTTTCTCAAATTTTTTCTTGCGTTTTCATAAATATATGTAGGTATACATGTAGGGTAAGTGACGCCGATCGCAAAATCTAGCCAAGTGTGTTCACAAAATTGCTATCGCAACAAAAAATTATCCCGTGACAAACCCACTGGCGCGCCGTGATTTTGGTGCTTTTTAACGTTCCGGGTATGAATGATACGCTTCCCTTGCACCGGTTCATGACAGTGATAAGCAGTCACAGCGGTTATCGTTTTTGTGGCCAATAGTAAAACGTGTTCATCGCAAAGCCACTACCATCGTTGCAGCCCTGTGAAGACAGCACAATTGGACAAATGCTATGGTCGTTCGTTCGCAGAACGTTAGAGAGCACTAGAATCATTGTGCGCAGCGACAGATGGGTGGGGTTTGTCACGTGGTATTCTTTTGTATTTCGCGGGCATTTGTAATTAGCAGAAAAACCTTATAGTTAACATACATAATGACTGATACTGTCTAATCAGATATTTTGTGAAACAATCTACAACTTTCTCATTGAAACTTTTTCATCCAACTTTGTTCAAAATTTCGATATTTAAGTAGATAATTAAATAATAATTTATAACACAAAAAATATCCTGACTAACTCCAGGGAATGATCAGCAACATGCGTTTGGTCTTGTCATAATTGCGTGCGTCAGCATATTTTTAAACTCTGGCTAAAGATAGCTGGGGCAGCTTGTATATAATTTGTGGCATATTTTTTCAGCTTTGTGTTTCTTACTCCTGCGTTCTTTGCCACACTTACTCCTGCGTTCTTTGCCACACTGCAGAACAATAAAACTTGTGCTCACTACAGCTGTCCACACTGCATTTCTCATTACGCTGCTTTAGGTTTATGACCACCATCTTCTGATTTATCAACCTAAGTTTCATGATGAGTATATTAGTAGGCCTTTCTAAGGCTGTGATTGGCCTGCACGTTTGCTTGTGTTGCACCGTCGTCACTACACAACACTTCGGAGTACCTTTAGTCGTTAGGGCATAGTAAAGATATGCATAAGTATATTGTACACTCTCATACAAGCCAAATTAGTTTTAAGAACTGAATATTCTGTCGCACGCATGAGTGTGTTTGTGTGTGCATGCGTGCGTGCATTTAAATGTTAGCATAACGTGCGAAAATTCAATAGAAATGTTATTCTCTGGCCTGAGTATGCCTTAGCACACATACAAAGAGTCACCCCGTAATATGCTTAAACATGCCCTATGAGACCCTGAAACTGTGTCTGGTGTTTTCCATTCAATGAACCTCTGCCGTATAAAATTATTGTAATGATCAACTCCAGCGAAATCTGTTCCAGCGGGTACAAATATAACCACCGCTTGTTTGCACACATCCCAACTGGTCAGTTCCTTCTCGTGCGTGTCAAACCATACATTTTCCGTTCCCCTGAGGGAGTAGCTGACGCTTGCTAGCATCAAAGTTGGATCCCACCAGTCGGTCTTGCTGGCATGCTCGTAGTTGGCCAGCCAGTTTTTGACATGCTTTTATCAGTTTCTCAGAAAGTGCATAGATGGGTCAGAACGACGTGGTTGGCGTCAGCTGGCACAGCAGGGTAGATGGACAGAACTGCCTGTCAACATTATGGATTGTCCTAGAAGACATCCGCTGCGAAGTTCCGCAGTGTGCGTCAGATGTATCTCAATAACTCCACCAAAAATGTTATGGGGAGACGACAAAAGACAGGAGTATTTACAATATTTAAACACTATCAAAGTGATCGGAGCAACAACAGCTAAGATGGCATGAACAGGAGACAATCTGTCTTCATCTTCTTCGACCTCTAGGTCAGCGATGTACAGCAACAGCGTACAGCAATAGTATAGTATAGGTGAGACGTAAGCCCGCAAAGCCTCATGGCAGGCATCGTCTGCATCAGCTTGTGGTTGAAGATACAGTCGAATCACGATAATTCGAACTCGAAGGGGCTCGAAAATTTGTTCGAATTAAAGGAAGTTCGAATTAATGAAAGCTAAATAAATGGAAGGCTCTCCATGCAGTGGCGCATGTGCATTGAGCTAACGCACGAGAGAGAAGTTTAGAAAAACTTACATTTATTCACAAATCACAGGACATTCGTTATAAATTGAAGTAATCGGTGATGCGCGTCAGCGCAGGTTTGCCTTGCAGTGAGTCAATCAATTCCGCATGCAGCTTGCAAAGCATTTCTACTTCGGCTTCAGCATTCTCCTGGCAAGAAAATTTGCGCGCGGACATGTCCATCGCCGACACTTTCTAAAGACGACGATAGTAACGACTGCAGCGTAGTGGAGCCTCCTGCTCTCCACTACGCAGCCGCAGCATGGCCAGCACCTCACGAGAAAGGAAGAGAGTCTCCACGCAGAGAGAAGCAGATCGGTATTTCAGAGAAAACCAACACACGACGGCAGCTTTTTCTTTTTGTTTTGTTCACTTCGCGCACGTCGCTGAAAGGAGAAGGGTTACGTGGCAGAGAAGGGAACGGGGGAAGCATGGCACCAGCCCAAGATAGACCCCCCCCCCCATCAAGGCGCAGAGCCGTGCTCCCGCAAGGGGCAAGGGCTGCAGAAGATAGTGCCTTTTTCCTTTCCTTCAATCACACATTCATTCAGCCCAGCGACGGCTTTCTTTTTTTTTTTTTCCTCCCTCTCTTGGCACGCAGCTTTGGAAGGAGGAGGGTCTTTACGTGGCAGGGACAGAAAAGGGAGAAGCTTGACATGGGCGCGTCGCAGATCAGCATTTGAGAGAGAGCAAACATTCCACCGCAACCTTCTCTTTCCTTTTTATTTTCTTCGCGGGCAGCGTTGAGGTGTGTCGCAGGTGTTGCCGCGGGATTGGGCGGAGTGCTGAGATCATTTTTGTACCGCAGTATGTTCGAATTAATCGTCGAAAGTGCTTGGGCGTTCGAAGTACAGGGCGTTTTTGCCCATTAGAATACACTTAGCTTTGACGGTAACTCGTCGTGAGTTTGAATTAAGCGGAAGTTCGAATTAGGCGTGTTCGAAATAATAAGATTCGACTGTATTTGTGACGCACTGTTTTGCTGGCCACGTTTTTGGAGCTGTAGACACATCTTTTCCTTCTATTGTGTTGCAATATAATTGCTCGCACAGTCATAGTTGGTTGTGCAGCTATCGGCTGCTCAAGTTCGAACACCAATGTTCAGAATTTCTTGAAACGTAGCTATAAATTGAAGTTGGTTTTGCGGGAATATGGAGAGCCATAGTGAGTGGTAGCCTTTGTATGCGTGGCATCATCATATGCCAAGGCCACTTTGTCACAGGTAGGTGATCTTTGTCCTAAATCCTGCATGGATAGTTCCGTTTGTCTGACACATTTGGTACTTACGTACAGGCACTCCCAGCGAAGACCCACGACAGGTTGGCTACGTGTCCTCGACATTTTGCCACGACAAAAGAGCAACTCAGGTGTAAAGACAAAAGCACGAAAGGCACTTGGCTGTATAGTTTTTCATCAGCACAACCTGCAGGGGGTCCGTCCTATGTACGGCTGATGCAGAAGCCTAGCTAGTGTTCCAGCTGCACATAGTAATACCATGCACAATTAAGGCCTCCTATCCGTAGCTTGTCTCATTGCAGCTACACGGGTTCGGGCGAATAAGGCAACGGGCTAGGTCAACAACATAATTTATTGCTACACGTTAGCAATAACGCGTAAATGTCGCAAGGAGATACAACAGAAAAAGAGGGTAGACGCTTACTCCTTGGTCGTTGTCGTTCTCGGCTCGCAGGGGGTAGTGGGTACAACCTCCTTCTTCCAAAGCCAGTGTAAGAGCGGGCGTGCAGCCATCCGCACTCTAGTTTTGTTCACTGACCCAGTTTCCCTCTCTCTGATGAGAATAATACCTTTTATCGCTGAGGAATGGGAAGCCCGCTCCGCGCGCTGGGAAAGGGGGAATCGTGAGTGCTGGATGCGGGGGTGTTCCATCCCCTCGCAAGAGGCTTTATGACTCTCGAAGGGACAGTCATGTCCCGCAACCAGGCTGTGCCCCTGCCGTAAAAAGAAAAGGAAGACTGGGTGCACGTGCTCCCCCCCCCCCGTCCTCTCCCCCTTAAGAAGGCCCCCTGAAGGACAGAGACGGCAACATGGAAATATTTAATTATTCATCATCGAGGAAGGCTAGGACAAAGGGTGCAAATCCGTGCCCTCCTGCCGTTGGCCCTCTGCCGTGGGTGCCACTGTGCGCCCACTTGTTGCCGCTGCATCTAAAGTAGCCACCACCACTGTTGCCGTGCCCCCTTGCATCACGGCCAGCCATCGCCACTGCTGTCGCTTTCGCTGCTGTTACTGCCGCCCTGGATCCGGTGCCTGTAACACTCTGGTCTAGACTGCGCCCCGTTGACCCTCTCCACTCAGGTTGTTGGTGGGGACTAAAAGTAGCCAGTTGGTGACAGGTTTCATTCAGCAATGACCAGTTGTGGGGTACAGGCCCATTACGTCACATGTTGCGATTTGCCAGGGAGTCTGACTGTTAATTGGCTGCATGAGGTCGGGCGGACATCCGTCTCGTGGCTTGACGCTTTGGCACACTTGACTAGAACGGGCGCAGCGAATGACATCCCGCTTCATGCTTGGCCAGGTAGCGAGGCGACACAACTTAGCATAAGTTTTAGGGCCGCTCGCATGCCCGGCAATGCACGAGTCATGAAAGTAGCAAAAAGTGCTCCTCTAACGTGCGCGGTATCACGACTTTGACTGAAAATCACTTGTGTCATCGTCAGATGGGATGTCATCGTCAGATGGGATGGGTGATGGGATGTAAAAGCAGGACGCCGTCAAAATCTAGCAGATATGAATCCAGCGCGCTCATAGCACTATCAGTTGTTGCAGAGCGCTCCGCACCGACAGCAATACCAGCTGCCCCCATGTGCGCAGTGGCCTCAATATCACTCAGCTCCCGGTGCCCATCAAACACCTTTCGACAAAATGAATCTTTCTGCTGAGCTTCTAACCGTTCCTTTCTGCTGAAAACAATCCCTGCACTAACGACAGTCTCTACATAATTCACGCTTTTGCCATTAACTAACGTTTGCTCTGCTGTTTTCGTTAGCATGAGTGTCTTGCCCTCAGTTCATTCCGAGTTAGTAACATGACTTGCCTCATGTCGGACTGGAGCTTGCGATAGTGTGTCAGCCACGGCATTGTTCTTACCCTTGCAGTAGCAAACAGTGAAGTCGTAATGCTGCAGCAGCAATGCCCAATGCCCCAGGCGGCCACTTGGTTCATTAAAGCGCCTAAATCATGTGAGAGTCATGTGGTCACTCTCAATCACAAACGCAATTCTGTCGATGTTAAAGTCAAACTTACAGAGAGCAAAAACTATCGCAAGACACTCTTTTCTGGTTACCAAGTAGTTTCTCTTCGCCGGCGTAAACATACGGCTCGTGAACACAATCGGTCGGAGGGAACCTCCATGCTCCTGAAGTAGAATTGCTCCTAAGCCCAGGTCACTTGCGTCTGTGTGAATCACAAACTCCCTGTTCAAATCGGGTAGCTGCAGCTCGGCCGTGTTGGCCAGCAACTTCGTGAGGCGACGCAGTGCGGCCTCTTGCTCTTGCCTCCAAGCCCAACGCTCGCCAATTCTCAAGAGCTTCGTCAAAGGCGTCTGCGCTGCCGCCCAATCTGGAATGAACTGGCGATAAAAGTTCACCATCCTCAGAAAGCACCTCGGCTCACCGATAGTGTTCGGCGATAGATAGCTGACTATCGCTTCAAGCTTACCCTTATCTGGCAAAATGCGACCCTCGTCAAGAGCGAATCCCAATAATGTTATTCGGGTGGCTGCTATCTGAGCTTTGTTTGCGTTCAGAGTGATGCCCGCAGACCTCAGCCTTTCTAGAACGTCTCTCAAGTGACGCAAGTACTCCTAGAAGGTTTTCGAGTAAAACACTATGTCGACTAGATAAGCGAGCGCGTGCTGCCACTTTGTGTTTCCCAGAACATGGTCCATTAGCCTCTGATACGTAGCGGGAACTCCCACCAAGCCGAGAGACATTATCTTGAATTGGAAAAGTCCTCTGTGGCATGTGAGAGCCGATTTCTCTTTATCCCGCTCGTCCATCTCAATCTGAAATATCCACTGCTAGCATCGAGCGTAGTGAAGTACTTCGCCCCGCCTAGGTTGGATACTAACGATGATATGGAGGGAAGAGGGTATGCGTCCACCTTCGTCACCTCATTCAGCCTGCGGTAGTCTACACAAAGGCGATACGTATAATCTTTCTTTGGAATGAGAACTACTGGGAAACCCGATGGGCTGTTTGACCTCTCAACTACGCCTGTGTCGATGTTCGTCTAAGGTAGCATCGAGTGTTTTCCGCTTTAGCCAAGCTGATCAGTCGAGGATTGTATTTCCATAACCATGCATCACCCGTGTCATTTATATGCTTGATCAGCGTAGTGGGGCAGGGGCAATCAGTAAACATTGCGTCGTACTCGTAAAACAGCGATGACAGCTGCGCTCGTTCCCCGGTTGGCAGGTTCTGTGCCTCTACCAAAAGAGGGTTCACTGACCTTCCCTGCAGTGTGGCACATTGTTCCGGTGGGGTGGTTACTTGCTTTCTCGACGCGCTATTCTCCCCACGTACTCGCACCTCTCCCTGCAGTTGGCATGCTTTTGTCAATGCGGGGGCCTTTGAGAAAAGCTTTAGCTCATCTCCATCACGCTCTCGGTAACTGCCGTTTGATATGTCAATGACAATACTTGACTTGGCAAGGAAGTCTCGACCTAGGATTAGAGACATTGACAGTCCAGAAAGATGCACAAGACATTGTCGTCTCACGCATCTTTCCCAGCGGATTACTAGCCTAGCCACGCCGCTTAATTGTGCTGTGCCTGTGGCGAAAGATGGTGTTGCTTTGTCTCAAGCGAATATTCTTCTCGTGGAGACATTGCAACACATCGCCACCGAATAATGAAGTGCTTGCCCCAGTATCCAAAAGTGTTATGAACTTCTTTCGAGCTATCGTTAACTTGATTAGTGGTGCGTGCGAGTCTACGACATCACTTGCGCAACAGATTGAGGGCGCAAGTGATCTGAACGCATCAGTGGGATTACTGATCGCTGCGCAGGGTCCGATGTGGATCACTGGCGGGGCCGTCTGTTTACCGAACCGCGTGTTTGCTCCTGACCCAGTGTGCGGTCACATTTGTGAGCGATGTGCCCCGGCCCACCGCACCAATAGCAAGGATCGCGGAAACTACGCCGGCACGATCGTAAGTCACCTCGATCAAGTGGTCCTCGCTTTGGGTTACGCCGCTCATTAGACCTCATGTCGACTGCGCACTCTTGCTATGGAATGTCATGCGTGGGCGGCGTGGGCCGTACAAAGCGCGTAAGCATAGGGGTCTAAAGCGCAGCCTGACCGCTCCCAACCACATGATACGTGCTCATCAGTGAGCGATGCTGACGCGTTACCCCTAAACACTGCTGAGGCTATAGCGCCACCAATCCACGCACAGCGAGGCTCGATTGACTGGGCTGTGGGTGAAGGTGGGCGATACGATCGCGCAGCGAGGATGTCCCCTTGTATGCGCTTTGCCTCTAGGGTGAGCTCTTCTAGGTCTGTGAACTTGCATCCCCTGAAGTGCGCCACAAAAGTCGGGGGCGCTTGACGCGTAACGCGCTCGATTTTTTCTGTGTTGGTGGAGTGAGGGTTAGCGAGACAATACAGTTTGTCCATCGCCCGTAAATACTCCAGCAAGGATTCTTCAGGATGCTGGGTTCGTAGCTCCAATTTCCTCCGCAAACGCCACTTATAATTAGCTGGAAGAATTCACCACGAAAACTGTTGCGGAACTCTTCTACCATGTGGACGCAATGTACTATTAGTCGACATCATCGAGCTGCTTGCTTCGTAAGCAACACCAGGACCACGCACTCAAGAAGTTCGGCGTCTGAAAGTCCCGTCACCATCTGATAATGAAGCAACTGGTCAAGATACTCGCTGGCACTATTGCAGTTGTACCCGTGTAAGTAAGTACGTCTACCTTGACATGTGGTCGCACAGTCTGCACGGGGGTCTGCGCTGTGTCCTGCAGGGCGCTCGCGAGGCTTTGCATAACTGACAGCGCATTTTGCAAGAGTATCTCGCTTGAGGGCAAACTGTTGCCCGCAGACTCGCCTACATTTGCGCCGTGTGTCGAAACAACATGTGACAGCTCCTCTCAGCTCACGTCGCGAGGTGACGAGGCGCCTGGCTTGGGGCTCTCCGTCGAAGGCCTAATCTGTGCTAACGCGGTCTCTGCACCTTCCTGATTGTCCCTCGTGAAACGACCAAGATCTACGCTGTCGGAAAGTCCTAACAGTGCCCTCGCGTTAGCTAAAGGATCGATACTTTTCAGCACGACATCAGACAGCATTGAAAAATCTTGGAATTCCGCCACGCCTGTCGTCCTACGTGTGGAGGAGCGTCGGTAGTTGCTAGAGTCCAAAAAACGAGCCGGGTTACCAAATTCGTAACGTTGGGTGCCAGATGTAGGAAGTCCATCTTATGTACGGCTGACGCAGAAGCTTAGCTAATGTTCCAGCTGACAGTCGCACCGTGCAGAATTAACGTCCCCTATCCCTAGCCTTTCTCATTGCAGCTACACGAGTTCGGGCAAATAAAGCAACAGTTAAGGTCAACAACACACTTTATTGCTATACATTAGAATTAATGCGTTGCGAAAAGATACTACAGAAAATGAGGGTAGACGCTTACTCCTTGGTCGTTGTTGTCATCGGCTGCCAGGGGGTTCTGAGTTCGACCTCCTTCTTCCAAGGCCGGTGTCAGAGCGGGCGTGCAGTTGTCCGCACGCTAGTTTTGTTCACTGTCCTGGTTTCCCTCTACCTGACAAGAATAATACCTTTTCCCGCTGAGGGAGGGGAAACACGTTCTGCGCGCCGGGAAAGGGGGAATCGTGAGTGCTGGCCACGGGGGTGTTCCGTCCCCTCGTGAGACGGTTTATGAATCTCGAAGGAACAGTCATGTCCCCGAAACCAGGCTGTCGTGCTGCCGTAAAACAAAAAGGGAGGCTGAGTGCACGTGCTCCCCCATAAACCACAATCACTCTCTACGCATCTACGAAAAGCATATGGCATTTACACTAGAACGCACGAATGCCACGCAACGTGCAGCCAGTTCTAACCCTGATCTCGAAAATAGCATGACACAGCATCCAACAACTGCATGACATCAGGCCAGTGGTGACACCGCAAAATCCACGGACACAGCACTTGCCATTGGCATCAACTGCAGCGATGTAGGCCATACACAATCAGTGGTTCTGCATGCGACAACCTCGCCCCAGTGAGAGAAAAAAATGTGTCAGTAATGCTATGTAGACAAGAAAAAGCGCCCCACTATTCTACTGATAGAACAGGCATACAATGTGTTGGTGGTAATTTCAAGTGTTCCTCCAAGCATTCCTTTCGTAGTAGTCAGATTATTCATACCCGATGTGGTGCACATGCGAGCAGAACAAATAACTATGCATAACAAACACAGCACTTGACTATGAGGTGAGCATCGTCTCGGCCAGCTTGTTCGCCAATTCAATGCAACAAGTAAATGCCAAACGAGCTCGACCTCGCTTGAAGAAAGTTAATACCGACAGATTTCGCTTTGAAAGCTTTTTCAGCGCTGCATTTCAGTCGAGGTCGTTCGCAAAAAAACGGCTGAACATTTTGCCAGGCCGTCAGCACTGAACGTGTATTTTTAGTAACATAGGATACCCCTTGCACATGGAGGACATCGATACTATACCCAACAATCTGAGATGGTGACAGAGCAGTGCAACTATAAGTGAAAAAACAGCTGAACCCCCCCACAAGAGGAAATACCTAGAAATGAGCACGTTAGTGAACGACCTTTGTTAGTATCTAAGTGTAAAATGAGTTCAAAGACGTGACAACCAAGGCCACGCAACTCATTATGAAAAAACAAAGAGCCGTGATAGCACGTACAGTCCGTTGTTAGGCACTTGAAACGAAAATACTATTTTGCAATGACAGCACATGCTTCCCTTTCATGATCCGCCATAGGTGAGGCCATAGTGACGTGCGCAAAATGTAGGTGCCACCATGCTGACGTGTGCTAAGAATTGGCAGCATACGCGTTGGGTTGCCATAAAGAAAGAAAGCAACACTGGCTGTGAACCAATTCTTAAACAGCATTGTAGACAGTCTACACAGACAGCTTGAAAAACAGTACGGCACCCATGCTGTCCGATAAATGGAACACGTTTGGACGGCTTATTTGCAACGAGGCCTCATCTCACGTCGAATAAAGAAAGCTAAAATAAAAAATTTTAGCTGTTGTATTTTCTGGCTTATTTCATGTTAAATCTAAGAATAATTTAACGTTACTCACATCTAGTGTTTGGAGAAAGGTCTGCTTATGTGCAGACGACCATTCCAGTGAGATCTGATCTACTTGAGTGATTCACAGTGCCGTCAACTTGTTTAGACAGCAAAGTAGCTCACATCATATTTGTCTAGGAGGCCGTCTTCTCCAAGCTATCTATTTTGCCGGCTACGTGAGAACTGGAATGGGACTTAATTGATCGCCGTCGTCTATTTCGCTGTCTATGGTAAGTACTGGAACACACCCACTGATACCCAAGAAATGATGCAGCAGACGAACGGAGAGGCGTCAAACCTGAAGCTGATAGAGACTGCATGCATCTCATGAGCCTTTGCGACTCTACGCCTCATCTATTACAGTAGAATCTCGATGATACGATTATGGTTGATGCGAATTTTGTGATGATACGAATTCTAAAGTTGTTTTGGATGGACTATATTATATACCGTGATTTGGTGTTATACAAATGATTTCCCCAGCCACCCTGTATGATGAGCGTGCGATTGACCACTGCATGCCAGCGGGGCAACGTGGCTTGTCAGTCAGAGGAAGGCCCGTTCACTCTTAACCTCGGAGGAGCTGAATGCGAAAAAACTCCCCGGAATTTTCCTCGCTTCGGTGGCGAGAAAAACACGCCACGAGGCCAACGCGAAAAAATCGGTCCGAGACCTATTTTCCTGCTACGGGATAGCAATCGCCTTTTAGCATTACGGCTTTGGGTTCGCAGGCTGCTTTATCTCTCAAACCACATGATGTCAACAACCAGCAGCAAATCAACATGGCGAAGGCATCGGCGGTGGGTCGTGTCAGCGCTATCGCGAACTACCCGCACGGCAAGTCAAAGCTCACGGCCTTGACAAGGATGCGTTCGTCGAGAGCCTGGTTTGGATTACGATCGCTGATAACACCGGAAGTAGAAGAAGGTGCAGCAGCAGGGAGTCGGCTTGCCCGAACATCTTTTGCTTTTGCACTGCCGCCGCTGTGTCCGCTTGTGTCATTTCAGCTGATGTGTCTTCCGAAATAACATTAGTAAAAGTGTAAACTGTTTCTTTTCAGTGCTTTGTATGCATAATTATAACTCGGTACGAACTTCAGTGCTCAAGAAACAAGCAAAATGGAATGAATTCTCAAGCGGCGATGGCGGCGGTAGAATGTGAGCGTTTTCGGTGGGCGTGGACGTGGTTTTCCGGTCGTGCTGGCATTTTCACTTGAATCCTCCAATGCGAATTCCCCAGAACTCTTTTTTTTTTTTTTTTTTCGTGTCAACACCGCGGCGCGGTTTTCCGGCTGCTTAAGCGGGGGAGCGAGTGAATTTCCAATTAGTTTGGCCGCTTTCGCTCGCCCTGATGTCAATTGTGAATGCGCTGCGCCAGCAGCATGAGTGAGGAAACCACGGCCCTTAATTAAAAGATGGTGAACAGGAAAGTTCAAAAGAACTTACAGCCTTTTTTTCAGCAAAGTGTAGTTGCCAATGAAGTTTTTGTTCATCATCTTTATCAGCTTTAAGTTGTTTTGGATTCATACGAATTCGGGCTGACATGAATATTTTTCGCGCTCCTTCGAATTCGTATTATCGAGATTTTACTGTAAACAAAAGCAGTACTTTCTTAAATGTGCGAAAAATGTGGTTTACAGTATTTCTTTCCCGTGTGCTCAAGTGTACATAGGGCAAACTGGTAGATGTATTAATATGAAGCTAAGAGATCATATGTTGAGTCTGAAAGGCCACCCTGCTATACATTTAGTACTACATTGCAATGAGTACAAATTAATGCCTTGTTTTAGTAGAACTGCCATTGAATACAGCCATCACAATCAAACTGCTTGTGAGATATGAGAGGCCTTTTACAATAATAAGCAATAAAGAAAGTGTGTTAGCCATCTCTCTGTTACCTTGAGCCACCCCTCTGTTGCCTTGACTGAGCAATAATCGCACTTTTGTCATTTGTTCATTAGGCCATGTGATCACAGGTTGTGCCAGGTGCGCTCTTCATGTGTTTTTTCAACCAGATAATGCAGATCTAAGGGCTAAATAGACCAGTTGTTAGAATATGCTCATCTGTGTTTATTCCTTTTTGCCCCTTGTGTTTGTACAAAAAACTTCAAGATGAATTTGTTAAAACTAGACCGATTGGCAGTATTGATGCACACTTTGCCACGATATTACACATGAAATGGTAACTGAAATTTTGCAGGCTTTCGATTTTTCGGGCACAGGCGGATTTGCACTATTCACAAGTGTTGCACATGTGCACCCTTCTTTTTGTTCAACCTATAAGTCACCCTTTGAGTGCAAAAACTGCGAAACATTTTTGTTGACTCAACACAACAACTTTTAATATTCTGCGACCACTATGGGCAATGCCTTTACCACTCGCTAAGCCTAGCATGAGGATTGCAACTTGCAAGCAATCACGGGTGGCTTGCCCGAGACACCACGTACACAGGGCAAAGCAGATCGCACTCATGAGCAAAACTGAGGGTAGCACACGTGACACGAAGTTTCAGTTCACAGTCAGGAGGACAGCCACAAATACCATGCCACAAAAATATTGCAAGTGCACCAAAAGTGTTAGTTCACCAGTTTCTGGCAAGGACAGCTGCTGACATTTTGATTGTCACTTGCAAAGAGATCGAGGTCACACGCATGGCATCTGAGCTGTGCAAGGACACAGCTTACTTTCCGACCGAAAGCCAAAGAGCCAAACAATGTTAACATGCACCTGATATGAACTCAAGCAACCATTTGAAGTTCAGTGCACACAGGAAAGGTGACAGGAGCAAAGACTTCTGTCACCTAGGCAACCATTAGCCCTCCTACCTTCCAACCCAATAATTAGCTCTGCATCCCCCCTCCCTTAGAATGCTGACTTCGCTCTCTCTGCAGTTGGGGCCCCCATTCTCGCTTCTCTGGAAATTATGTTGCAGCCACATTATAACTGGTCTTTCATCTCGGGGGACTACACAACAAGTAATATGTATACGCATAGTGCTATGGGGCGCCACAGATGAACATAATAGGAAAGAGGACAATATTTCATTCGAGCTCATAGAAACTGGGCTCCATATCGTATGCCTGCATATTTATTTACAGTAAATATATTTTTCAGATGCTTTCTCTCTGTAACATTTTGGTGGAGGTGTGAGTCTTCCCACAGTCAACATCCATGACGCTTTTATGCAGCGGATGTTCCTTGGCTGCCTCTGCGATGACTGATCAGGACGAGAACGACGATTCTTTGGAGACTACCCCAACCATGCTTCATCCAACTATGCAGCATTCAACAACACCGCATTCAGCCACTACTAACCGCACCGTCGTCCTGACCCAACCACTTGACCCAGGCATCCTTTCGGGCAGTGACAGCACTGACGTAGAGAAATGGCTTCAGCTGTATAAACGGGTGAGCGCTCTGTATAACTGGGATCCGACGCTCATGTTGGCCAACATTATTTTCTACCTTGATGGCACAGCTAAAAATTGGTTTTCCAACCACGAGGATGAGATCACGAGTTGGGACATCTGTAAACAGAAACTCTTCGATCTCTTCGGCAAGCCCATTGGGCGTCGTCATGCTGCGCAAAAAGAACTAGCGTGCCGACTCCAGTCCTTCACCGAGTCATACATTACATACATACAACATGTGCTCACCCTCTGCTGGAAGGTTGACGACAAGATGCCAGAATCTGAAAAGGTCACGCACATCCTTAAAAAAATCGCCAATGATGCCTTCACTCTCCGCGTGTTTCGAAACTCATTGATCGTGGACGACATTATTAATGAATGCCGACGCTGAGAAGAAGCGAAATGTCGTATCACTCCACACTTTTTGCGTCTTCCCAACATGGCTGCAACAACTAACTGCGAGGACGCCTGTTTGCCACCAGGCCCTGCTGCTTCTGACAATATCGTGCGCATCGTCTGCAGTGAAGTCGAGGCAGCATCTCCACTGTGTGACCAAGTCCGGGTCCCCGACAACTCTCGCGCCACGATTTCTTTGATCAAGAATGTTGTGATCTAGGGAGTGGCCAACGCCAGGCTTCAGACACTATGCCCTATTGACCGACTTGACTACAGAGTGCCCAGTACACCTAATATGTCCCGCGGACCGAACAACCGCCCACGTTACCGGAACTCAGCAGAATGGCGAACTTCCGATGAGATGCCGATCTGCTTCAACTGTGGACGAGTTGGCCATATTTCACGTCATTGTCGCACTTTCTGGAATTGGCAGCGATGGTCACATTATGCCAACACCCGATGCCCACAAGCTCATTCTCGGATATCGATCTACGTAGAACAAGACGATGCTTCGCCATCCAGAACCGCCCAACCGAACTGCACCTTGTCACCCTCTGGACGCATGTTCTGCTCAACTAACCGACATCGCTCTCTTCTCTCTCACCCTCCTACCGCCAGTCCTCGGAAAACTGATGGGCGCCGTTCCTAGAGGTGAGCCTGCTTTGACGACCGGACCCGAAATTCCTCTACACACGATACCCGGACACAACAACTTGATTAAAGTAAATGTTGACAGCACTTCTGTAGCAGCACTCATTCACACCGGCACTCACATATCGGTCATAAACTCCAGCCTTTGTGCTCGACTCAAGAAAGTGCTCACTCCTGCTCCAATCACTGCAGTCCGAGTAGCCGACGGAGCAACACCAACAGTCCCTGGTATGTGTGCCGCCCGCTTCACTGTTCCTGTACGTTATACGACTGTTCTGTTTTACGTACTGGCCCACTGCCCACATGACATCATTTTGGGACTCGATTTTCTGTCGAAGCATTCCCCCTTAATTGACTGTTCTGCTGGTGTTGTTCGGCTCGTCCTACCACACGTCATTGACCTTCCTGATCATGCGCCGCCAAAGCTATGCTCCACCGACTTTGTCCACCTATCTTGACAAGCTGTGGTCTATATCAACGTCTCTTCTGATCCACCTGTGCCTGACGGCGATTATGTTATGTCACCTAATCCTACCGTGCTATGTTCGCTCAATGTTGTGTTCCTTCACACTATCATCACAATGAAGGACAGCGTGGCATGTCTCCCTAGTATGAACTTTGGACTTTCTGCTGAAGTGCTGCCACGAGGGATATCTCTTGCAACCCTTGCCCCAGCCGGCAACTACCACATCTCCGCCTTAACAGATGATTAACCGTGGTCTGCTAATATTCAGTCAAGCAGTACGCTAGACTGCATAACTAAAATGATTGCCTCTGATCTCTCGGCTGAGCATGTGTCTGTGCTTCGTGAGCTTCTTGCGTCGTATCACGACATCTTTGATCTCCATGACCGACCCCTAGGTCAAACGAACGTCGTAAAGCATCAAATCAACACCGGCGATGCAAATCCAGTTCACTGGTGACCCAATCGAGTATCCTCCACCGAGTGCCAAGTGATCCAGCAAGAAGTCAACAAGATGCTTGCCTGAGATATCATTGAACCTTTTTCAAGTCCTTGAGCTTCGCCCGTTGTGCTCGTCAAAAAGAAGAATAAGAGCTGGCGCTTCCGTGTGAACTACAGAAATCTTAACAAAGTTACAAAAAAAGACATAAGACATGTATCCTCTGCCACAGATAGATGATGCTCTTGACTGCCTTAGTGGAGCAAATTATTTCTCTTCCATCGACCTTCGTTTCGTGTACTGGCAGATATTAGTTGATGATCTGGACTGTGAAAAGACAGCATTTACAACTCCCGACGGGCTATATCAATTCAAAGTAATGCCATTCGGGTTATGCGATTCCCCGGCTACATTCGAACGAATGATGGACGCTCTTCTTCACAGCTTTAGGTGGTCAATCTGCTTATACTACCTCGATGATGTCATTGTTTTTTTGCCGACTTTTGAAATTCACTTCGAACGTCTCTCAACAATTCTTTTGATTTTCCGCAAAGCAGGGCTCCAATAAAACTCGTCAAAATGTCACTTTGACAGCCGGCAGCTCACTGTCCTTGGACACCTTGTCGGTTCTTCTGATGTTCGTCCCAGTCTCGAGAAAGTCCGCGTCGTCAAGAATTTCCCTCTGCCGACCTCTGCAAACGACGTTCGAAGTTTTATGGGTCTTTGTTCTTACTTTTGTAGGTTTGTGCAGAATTTCGCTGACGTCGCATGCCTGCTCACGGAACTACTAAAAAAAATTTGACTTTTGTGTGGGGACCTGAACAAGCCAGAGCATTCGTTGAACTGATGACCAGACTTACGACACCACCGATTCTCGGCCACTTTGATATATGACCTTAAACAGAAGTGTGTATCAATGCCAGCGGACACGAAACCGGGGCCGTTTTGGCACGACAGCATGGCTGCGAGCACATTATTGCATACGCTAGCCGTCTTATATCACCAGCAAAACAAAATTACTCCATCACGAAACTCGTATGCCTCGCGCTCGTCTGGGCAGTGGCTAAATTTCGGCCATATATGTATGGGCGGCCGTACACGATTGTCACTGACCACCACGCCTTATGCTGGCTGTCGTCCTTAAAAGATCGTAGTGGACTTCTCGGCTGGTGGGCTTTACGACTACAAGAATATTCCTTCACAATTGTCTACAAATTAGGCTGCCACCATAGGATGCTGATTGCTAGTCACTTCCTCCAGTAGACCCAGCAGACCTTTCTGAGAGCAATGAGTCTACTTGCGTTTTGGCACTTTCCATGTTCAGCAACATCGGAGATCAGCAATGCCGTGATCTTCACCTCAGAGATAAAATCCTTCGGCTCAGTGGTCTCATAACTCCTATGTCTCTCCATATCTTCCTGTTCCAAGATGGCGTATTATAAAGCTACAGCACACATCCTGACGGACCTCAGCTCCTGTTGGTCATGCCACAACATGTGCGTCAGACTGTCCTCGCAGAGTTGCATGATTTTCCAACAGCTGGTCACCTGAAAGTTTTAAGAACGTATGACCGTGTTCGACGTCGCTTCGTTTGACTCGGTAATTACTGATCCTTCTGCCATTATGTGACCTCATGCAAATCTTGTCAACACCGAAAAAACCAGCAACCCTTCCAGCGGGACGCCTTTAGCACATTCAGATCCCATTCGAACGATTTTATAGGGTAGGTCTTGACTAACTAGGACCGTTCCTTCATCGGCCAGCGAAAACAAGTGGATAGAAGTCGCCACGAATTATACCACTCGGTATGCCATCAGGCGGGCCCTTCCAACCAGTTGTGCAACCGATGTCGCTGACTTCCTCCTGGAAGACCTCATACTACACCATGGCGCTCCTCGGCAACTGCTTACCGATCGGGGTCGCTACTTTTCATCACAAGTTATCCAAGACGTATTACACTCTTGGGCTACAAAGCACAAGTTTACAACGGCGTATCACCCTCACACCAACAGGCTCACAGAGCGGCTAAATGCAGTTGAAACCTGCTTTAACGAAACTCATGGGGCACGGAAAATATTTCGTTGAAACGAGAATTTCGTTGTAGTGAAATTGAAAAATATATTTGATCTGAGCTAGCAAAACAAAGGAACGTTCATTCTTAAAATTAAAAAAGTGTCTGCTGCTTCCATTTTTTTCCAGCAGCACCACAACACAATTCACAGTCATGAAGAGTGAGGCCATGGCGAAAACCACGCTGAAACAACACCTACAACCGCTTTCATGAACATACCAAACAGCTGCGTTAACGATTAACACAAGCAGCTGTCCGCCGTCGCAGTGCATACAATGCAGAGATGGAGGCAGGCTGTTGTGGAGCGGTGACTTTTGCCTTATTCTATGCCATTCTTATCATCCATCACTCGTGGCTAGCTGATTTGGTTGATAATACAGATGAACAGCTGCTCTGATTAGGTACCACACTGGCCAAGCGCGAATAAGATGATGAGCATTGGAATCGAAAAAGGTATCGCTCCACGTTTGCACCCTGCAGCTGCGGCGAACGTTTGAAGGAAACCATGAACTGAGCGACTGAGCTGCAGCTTTGGATCGTCTGCGGCTCGAAATTAAGCCAGTGGCAAAAGCAGGGCCTGGCAGGGCAGTCTCACTGCCATCGCTATCAAGCAATGGCGGCACCCATGCTTGCTGAACAGCGGTCGTTTCTGGTGGTGCCAACGCGGATTTTAGACTTCGTCGACGTATTTTCAGGTTCTGAAAATGCATCAAAATGTTAAAGATAGGGTTTCCTGTATAGCAATAAATATCTGAACCTGGAAATGCATGAAATCTCGTTGAAGCGGGATGGCAGAAAAAAGGTGTCCATAGTGGCAACAATATTTAAGCATTTACTCCTATGAACTGCTGACGAGGAAGCGTGAATTTTTCATTGTAAAAGAAATTTCGTTGAAGCGGCGTTTGTTGTAGTGGTATTCGTTGTAGCAGGGTTCAACTGGTAGACCATCACGGACATGCTCATCATGTACGTTTCTTCCGACCATCATATTTGCCTATAATACGTTCCGGCATGATGCTGCAGGTTTCTCGCCATTTTTCCTCCTGTACGGATAAAAACCCACATTGCCTTTTGACACGCTTTTTCCTGCCCTTAGCCACACGTCAGAATATGCCCGCGATGTGATCTCTAGAACTCTAGAGGCACGTGAGATTGCTCGCCTGCATCTGAACGATTTGCAGGAACGACAACGGCTGGTCAACAACGCGTGCCATCGTGATGTTCACTTCAGTTGTAGTGACACAATCCTTCCCTGGATGCCATCACGGTGAGTTGGCCTGTGCGAAAAGCTGACTTCGCCGTACTCGGGTCTGTACCGCGTGGTGTGCTAAGTCACCGACATGACATATGAAATTGAACCTCTTAACTACGCCAGCGCGCGATGATGTTGTGACGTTGTTCACGTCACTTGGCTAAAGCGATATTACTTGGACCAACCAAGCACCGAGACGGTGCCTTCACCACCGGGGGTGATACTGCGGGGCACCACAGATGAACATAATAGGAAAGAGGACAATGTTCAAAGTGAGCTCATGCAGACTGGGCTCAATATTGTATGCCTGCCTGTTTATCTAAAGTAAATATATTTTTCAGACACCTTCCTGTAACAATAGTGTTGTAAGGGAAAGCAAAAGAAATAGGAAAAACTGCATTATAGCCAGCTCTACATTGCAAACAGGTAACGTATAAATAATCTGTGCTCTACAAATCTGTAGTGAAATAGTAACATTGTGCAACAATCAAAGTGGTGCTGCCTCCTGCATTTCCTTTTTGTGTGCTCTTTTGTTTGCCAACCATGTTCTTGCATCATGAGTAGTCCATTGCAGATTGTGATAATGTAATTTATCGGTGTGAGAAAAAAATGCCGCCACATCCACGAAGTGAATGATGATGAGTGGGCGAAGCTCCGGAGGTAAACCTGGTAAACCATGAATCCTCCGTACATTTTGCCCACTCGATTTTATTGCAACGCTCCCCCTAGCGTACGTCGCCGCACTATATCGAACGATGACACGCGCCATATGTGGCATCATTCCTATTTTATAACACCTCGCATCTTCCATAATCAACTACATGTACCGCCGTCTAGTTTATAACATCTTGCATCTTTTGGATGGACGGACGGACGGATGGACGGATGGATATGGCTGTACCCTTTAGATCGGGCGGTGGCTAGCGTAATACCTAATGCCGTCAGCTACAAGTACCGCCATCTAGTGAACACTGCAAGAACTGAACGAGAGGTGGCTACATATAGGGGACGCACAGCCCACGCCTTAAGGAGCTTCGCTCCTAAATTCTTTGTCTCTCTAAGAGTAAGAAATTGACAGTCACACATGACCAAATATTGACAAGTGTGTCAAGATATCGGAGAGTATACTCACTAGAGACACGGATGTCGGAAAGCTCGACGTCTACATCACACAGTCGAGCACTGACCTCGTGCACATGAAGCGTAATATTCATCTTGGTCGAGCCTGTTGGAACAGGAGGGTCACCCTTGAAAAGTGCAGACGCTAGCTGGAACTTCGGGATGACCTTTGCGTAGCCTAGGTCTTTGACATTCAGCCTGAAAAAAAAACATTGGTTTCTCATTCATCAATATACAGCCGACAAAGTTCTTTCAGTTGACTGAAACCATTCATTTAACACCTCAAGCTGCCTTGGGTCTCTAAAACTGTTGATGACAGAAGACTCCTGTGCCTAAAAAAGAAATTTATAAACATATCAACTAGAGCACAGCAGAGGCAGATTTTACTTGAGAAGCGCAAGAGAACTTGAGCATGTTGGTAACAATTTATAGTAAAAATCAGCACTGCAAATATATAAGCTTTTAGATATGAAAAAAAAGGAAAGGCAAAGGAACATCTGTGACATCTGATGAAAGTTTGGGGTGCATCCACACTCAGCACAATGGATTGCCACCTGTTTTGGTTCTGATGTTGTTGGAATGCTCCAGCAGACAATTGTTCACACACCATTACAGCCGCGGTCTGTACCGTAACATTCCCCAGTCCTCTTGAGCCTGGCCCACTGCTTTTAAACATGGCCCAGTTAGAAGCCCTTGAAGGCATTCGGGAAATTTGAAAACTTCACATAAATGAAGGGGACACTCGAATTCTTGATCATTGTGAAGACACCACAAAGAGGATGCTTTTTGAGACATTTGTGAAATAGTCACGATTTACATTGACGTTTTTATATATTTACACGTGTGTACTGGTGGACAAAAACGATGATAAGGGGATTTGGCGGACACCAGGTAGTGCAGCTCTGGCTTGTCAAGGACAAAGAAGGTGATCTTGCTGTTCAGCTGCTGAGAATTGCTGTGTCAACATCTATCTGCCTTTTCTTCACATCGTACCGTGACACTGGTGGAGGAGCTGTGCCGCAACCCTGCCTAATGCTTCATACTCCCGCTGGAAGCTGTTCATTTAGCCCGGATGCATTGCCACCTATTGCAACTCTCGTACACCGGTTCAGTCGGTGGCTGATAGGCCTCGCGCCAGAGTTCACTCCTTCCACGGAACCTCGCAGATGTCAATTACCTCACCAAATGGCCAACACTAGTCTGCAACCGCCGCCTCAAGGCCCCCCGCTGACACAGCCTTCACGGGTAATCATTTTTCAACCGCTGGTTCCCGATCACTTTAGTGGCGGCGCCCATGAAGACGTTGTTGACTGGCTTTAGCGTTATGAGCGTGTTGCCAAGATTAATCTGTGGCCTGAACGAGAAAAGCTTTCACGCTCCTATTTCTACCTTGATTGGGGTGCGAAAATTTGGTATGAGAACAGAGAAGCCAGTCTGTTAACTTGGGGCTACTTCCGACAACAGCTTGTCAACACTTTCCCCAATGTCGATCGACGGGACCATGCGCAGCAGCTGTTAGAGCTACGAGTTCAAAAGCCCAATGAAAGCATTACTATGTTCGCTGAAGATATGACTCGTCTTTTTCATCGAGCTGATGCGAATATGAGTGAAAATAGAAAGTTGAGCTACCTCATGCGCGGCATTAAAGAGCAACTTTTCGCCGAGCTTCTACGCCACCCTCCAAGTACCGTAGTTGACTTTATCAAGGAGGCTAAGGCTAATGAGCGGGCCCTCCATCAATGATGCAGGTCGTATGATCAAATGTCTAGCAGCAACATGGACGATGTACCCAACCGATGTACCCCAAGCCGCCCACAGCAGCAACATGGACGTTGTCGCAAGATGGGAGGCTCAGACGTCCACCACTCCGAAGAACAGACGCATGGCGCACAATTGATCGACGTCCACTATGCTTCAACTGCGAAGATGCAGGTCATACTGCCGTCATTGCTGGCACCGCAGTGATTCGTTCAGCCCTCTTCGAACGTGGTCTGAGGATCGACATGCGAACAAAAAATACATACCACACTAAGAGGACGCCTCTTCCCAAGGAGCCCGTTCTCACTTTTACGACAACCGTACTTCTGACGAGGAGACAATACCTACTCACCAGCCAGGTTTAGAACGTCGATCCCGCTCTCCTTCTTCTGTGCATTCGCCTTCGTCACACCGACGTACCTCCGCGGACCTTAATGCAAGAAGGTCACCCAGCCCGCGCCGGGGAAACTGAGAGCGGCGACCTCCGGGGGTAAGGTTGCAGGCCATGAAGATGATGATGAAAAGCCCCCATTACACGACGCTGTGAAGCCGACAAGACGTGAGAGCGATGACATTATGACCGCCGACCTTAGTGTTTTTCTTGGCGGCCAGAAAGTAACAGCCTCAGTCGACACCGGTGCGGACTTTTTTATTATCAGTGAGGACCTCGCCGTCCGCCTCAATAAAGTGAAGACGCCAAGGACAGGCCCTCGAATAAGGACAGCAGGTGGTCAGTTATTGATGCCCCCTGGAAGATACACAGCGAGAATTGACATAGGAGGTTCTTCTTTGGTTGCGTCGTTCGTCGTTCTCGCCGCATGCTGCAGAGATCTAATTATTGGTATGGGCTTCTTACAAGAGTAAGGCACCGTCATCAATATCCCAGACAGTTTGATTACGTTCCGCAACAGTTTGGGCGCACCTGATTGTCCACAGGCGCGACCAAACCAATTGCGTCTAACTGATGACAATGTGGTTTTCCCTCCTCGGTCATGCACACTTGTTTCTGTGCAGCCGCGGTCGAGTTTGACAACAGAGTAGTTGCAGACCGAATAAGCTCGCTCCTCCTCACACACGGCATTTCCGTCGCAAGAGGTAATCGTCAGTGTCGCCGCTGGACCCACGGACTTGCTTCTGACAAATGTTAGTGCTCTTGCTTCTGACCTTCCAAAAGGCATGGCCGTCGCTTACTTCGACGATATCACAGACGCAGAAGGCTGCTTGGCAGTAGTCGACAAAGGGCCAAAACTTGATTTAACACCAGTTCTCGACGTTAGCACTACTTTGCTTAAGAACGAGCGAAAGAGGCTTCTTGAGCTACTGGCCGAATTCAAAGACTGCTTTTCGACAACATCAAGAGTTGGCCGCATGCTTCTAACCAAGCATCAGATAATTACCGAGGACATGGCGAGACCAATACACCAAAACCCTTATTGCGTTTCTCCAAAGAAATGCGAAGTGATACAAGGGCAGGTTGACAAAATGCTAGAAGATGACGTCATTCAGCCCTCAAAAAGTCCTTGGGCATCACCTGTAGTCCTCGTTAAAAAAAAAAGACGGCAGCCTGCGCTTCTGTGTAGATTACAGAAAACTCAATCAGGAGACAAAGAAAGATGTGTATCAACTTCCTCGTATAGATGACTCTCTCGAGAGACTTCGACATGCTCGCTACTTTCCATCGATGGACTTGAGGAGTCGATATTGGCACATCGATATAGACCCGAGACACCACGAGAAGACTGCTTTTGTGACACCAGATGGCTTATATGAATTTAAAGTCTTGCCCTTTGGTTTATGCTCAGAGCCTGCTACTTTTCAAAGACTCATAGATACCGTACTTTCTGGGTTGAAGTGGAAAACCTGCTTGGTCTATCTTGATGATGTCATAGTTTTTGCCGCAACATTTGACCAGCACCTTCAAAGACTTGAGGTAGTTTTACAAGCCATACGGTCCGCGGGCTTGACGTTCAAGCCTGAAAAGTGCCACTTTTGCTATGAAAAACTGTAATTTCTTGGCCACGTTGTCAGTCACGCAGGCGTTCATTCTGATCCTGAAAAATCGCAGCTGTTGCACAGTTCCCGGTGCCGACTGATCAGAAGGCTGTCTGACGATTCCTCGGCCTATGTGCGTATTATAGGCGATTCATCGCGGACTTTACACGCATCTCATCACCGTTAACCTGCCTCACGAAAGAAGATGTTGCCTTCCAATGGAGCAACGAAGAGGAAGCTGCTTTTAAGAACCTGCGCCAGCGACTACAGATGCCTCCAGTGCCTGCCCACTTTGATGAGAAAGCCCCAACGATGCTGCACACTGATGCCAGCAATGTTGGTCTGGGAGCTGTGCTTTTGCAGCTGCAAGAAGGCACAGAAAGAGTAATCGCCTATGCAAGCCGAACACTAACAGGCGCAGAGACTAATTACTCCACGACTGAGAAAGAATGCCTCGCCGTGGTATGGGCGGTCACAAAATTTCACTCGTATATATACGGCCGCCCTTTCAAAGTCATCAGCGACCACCATTCACTGTGTTAGTTGACGAATCTTAAAGAACCTACCGGGCGATTAGTGCACTGAAGTTTCCGGCTGCAGGAGTACGACTTGACGGTCGTGCACAAGTCAGGGAACCACCACATGCACACTGACTGTCTATCCCGCTCACCCATTGAATCAGCAACTCTATCCGATGAGGAGGAAACAGCATTCCTCGGTTTGCTCGACACGACCGCCATTGCGCAGCAACAACGTGGCGACCCTAAGTTACTTGCCCTAATGAATTACCTGGACGGAATATCTCAGAAGGCACCAACTGTTTTCGTAAGAGCACTGTCATCATTTTGCTTACGGGGCAGAGTATTATACAAAAAAAACTTCTCTTCGACAGGATCTGCCTATTTGCTCGTAATCCCAGCAGCTCTTCCCTCCGAAGTACTCGAAGCATGCCTCAATGAGGTGACTTCAGGCCACTTAGGTTACACGAGAATGTTGGCCAGAGTACGGCAACGCTACTACTGGCCAAGACTGACCATAGCTGTAAAGCACCTTGTTCGTACTTGCCTCGACATCCAGCAACGAAAGTCACCGCCAACTAAACCAGCTGGCCTCCTGCAGCCCGTTCAGGTCCCAAGAACACCATTCGACCAGATTGGCATGGATATTTTGGGCCCACTTCCTATTTCTACTGACGGGAACCGCTGGGTTATTGTCGTGACTATTTACCTTACCCGTTATGCTGAAACAAAGGCTATCAACAGAACTACAGCAGCGGAGGTGGCACAATTTTTCATCGAAAATGTTGTCCTGCGACATAGTGCACCAAGCGTCGTAATAACAGGCAGTGGAACTGCATTTACGGCAGCTCTTTTGGGCCAAGTCCTCATGCTGAGTGGAAAAACCCATCGTAAGACCACCGCCTACCACCTGCAAACGAACGGGCTTACAGAGCGTCTGAACAAAACAATTGAAGACACGCTTTCAATGTACGTAGACATCGAACACAAAAATAAAGACAAAATCTTGCCATACATTACGTTTGCATGCAACATAGCCAAGCAAGAAACAACCCCGATAACCCCATTCAGCCGAATTCATGGAAGAGAAGTGCGAACCATGTTAGATGCGATGCTAGCGCACAAATGTGACGACATTCACCCGGACGCCAAGATGTTTACAGAACGAGCGGAAGAAGCAAGGCAACTAGCACGCTTGCGAATTCAGCAGCAGCAAGAGTAAGACGTAAGCTGCTACTATTCTAGCTGCAGAACAGTCATTTACCAGACCGGCAACAGAGTATGGGTTTGGACACCGAAAAGCTCCTAAGGAGATACTTTGACCACACCTAGTACTGCGAGGACTGAGTGATGTTACTTACGAGGTCGTCCTCGACAGTTCGTGTAGTACGAGGCTTCGCCAGCACCGTCCTGACCTAGTTCACATTGTACGCATGAAGCCTTATGACAGGTAGTGACTGCGCAAGACATTTTTTGAAAAAAAAATTGCACTACTGATCTAGCATCGGGGCGATGCTCTTTAAGTGGGGGGCAAATGATGCGTGTGTACTGGTGGACAAAAATGACGATAAGGGGATATGGCGGACGCCAGGTAATGGAGCTCTGGCTGATTGAAGACAAAAAAGGTGATCTTGCTGTTCAGCTGCTGAGAATCACTGTGTCAACCTCTATCTGCCTTTTCTTATTGTTGTACCGCAACAATATGTTCAGGCTACTATGCCTGTAACCCTTTTGCAAAATAGTTTCAAGACAACATAGGTGAAGAAATGGCTGGCAGTCTCGTGTACACACGAGACAAAAATTACATCCTCTCTGTTAAAAGGAACCATGTGCGTTAGCGAATCAGCGGGCACTAACGCTTACACTGGTGATGATGTTGACACTGGTGGTGATGCTGACGCTGGCACTCATCGCGGCGTTGCGCATGAGAGAAACCTAGGGAGATGCAAAGCCCACAGTGATGGACCGTTGTTTCTTACTGGAATGTGCCAATCACTGCTAATGGGCAAAGAGAAGACAGAAGACTCCGATTGGACAGAAAGACTCACAGTTCACTTTTAGCTGATGTACACGCTGCAAACTTTTTTGTGCAACAAAGCTCAGGAGAAATCTCCCTCCAGTACTACATTGGAGGTGAAGATGCAGAGCCTACCTATGTATACGGGGTGGTCTGTAAATATTTGTGAAGCACAAGCAGTCTGCTTTCAGGGACGAAGTAGTTCCTAAGAGCACGGGTCTGTCCTTGTATGTATGTACGTGACCACCCATAGTTTCACCTTTGCAAACTGTCTACAACTTCCTCCTTGCAAGCATCCCACAATGCCCCATCACCAATCCAACACTTCACCAATCATAAAGCAAATACTGTTAAGAAGTAGTCAGTATGAAATGCAAGATTTTCGTGTACTTGTATCCAGTTTCTCGTTAAAGAACAATAGTATGTCTCACTGTGTCCATCCCTTGTTTGTACGTGACTGCCTATAGTTCTACCTTTGCAAACTGCCCACTACTTCGCCCTAGCAAACATCCCACTACGCCCCATCACCGATCCACCACTTTACCGACCATAAAGCAAATACTGTTGAGAAGTAGTCAATATAAAATGCAAGATGGTCATATACTTGTATCAAGGTTCGCGTTAAAGAATCATAGATTGTCCCACTGTGTCCATCCCTTGTTTGTACGTGACTGCCTCGTGAGCAGACGAGACGGGCCGAAAGGGAGGAAAAGCTTTTAATCATTAGAAAGAATGCTGAATATAAGCAGTGCGTTTGATACTCTTCGCTCTTCGCCGGGAACTGCAGGGCAACACCCAGGGTTGCTTGACCTTCTTTTTTAGCCTGCTATCTCTGGAGCTGGAGCTCACACCCCACCTCACTTAGAAGTCCAAGTACACTTGGAAAAAGAAAAAAACTAATATGGCATCCCACCTTTCTTCAAGTCCAAGCCTCCTGGAAAAGAAAAAAAAACTAATCTTTTGTCGATAGGTCGAAGTCCTGCAGGTGTCGAGCTTGCGTACGATAATGCTGGGGTCATTTGATTTGGATAACGCTGGGGTCATTAACTTGAAGGTTGGGCTGAGGCTTTATGTACACATGAAGGTAAAGAGTGTGGTCTACAAGACCAGCTGGGTCATAAGCTAGGACATCTTCTTCTGAAGGGGACTCATCCGAGTTAGGAGTAGGCATCATGACAGGACAGGATGGAAGTTTCATCTCGTGTGGCAACTGGTCTTCCTTGCTGCTCTGCACTGATGACTTGGCTGTCATATTGCTCGAAATCGTCACTTTCTTGTCCGGAGGTTCGTTGTGTGCGCTTGATTTCTTGGAACTATACTTTGGACTGTGCATTTCCCAGTGTTTTTTGTGCTTGTGCTTTTTGCGCCGGGTTGGAAGAGCTCAATGTTGCGCCACTCTTTTCAGACTTCAAAGTAGTTTCACCACCGTTCGAAAATTAGACTTGGAAGTAGACTTCAAGGCACTGGGTGACGGTGTTGACCACTTTTTCTTCATGTGCCTTAAGGGGCATGTTGGCAGGGGTTGGCTTTGACGTTTGTGGGCAAAATGCAAAGAAGCAAGTTGAGGGAGGAACTTGCTGTGGCATGTATGCAGGCGATTGTTCCACAAAGGACACCACTGTGATGGGGACTGCAATTGAAGAGTGTACAGGTTCAGGTGTTGACATTGGCACTGTTGGTATAGCGCAACAGTTTGACAGTACTGCAGCATCCTTGCTAGGCTGCACAACAGTGATGTTGTTCAGTTGCTCTTCCCAGACCTTTAAGGGCTGCAATGTCTTTGGGATGATGACAGACACGTGGCAGGCCACCTCTGCACTTTGGGACACTGGCGGAAGATCAGCTAATGGCACTGCCTATGCGAATGCTTTGTTTCCTTGTGCAATAAACAAAAAAAAACAAAGTATTCGCAATAAACAAAAAAAACTACATTAGTCCGCCTGTAAAAGTGGTTTCACTGCAATGTAGCAATGCAAAACCGTGAAAGCACCTACTCAGGAGAAATTTGCTTTGCCGCGAAGCCCCCCTTCAAATTCAAAGGGGCCCTGCAACACTTGCTGAGCATGGTCAGAAAACGCTGCCGATCGGTAGTAGAGGCTATTGAGAACACGCAATTCAAGTATTATTGCGCAGCACACGGCGTGAAATTCACAATAAATTTTCAAAGCTAAAAATTGCTCCCTTCCCTCAGCAAATGACACTACAAGCCCAAAAATCACTTGTCACAGCCAAGAAAGAAAATGCGGCTCTGGTCAGTCATTGGCTGATTTGAGCATGGCGCGCTTGTCAATATCGGACCGTCGCGTGAGGCCGCCGCTTGTTCACAAATACGTGCACGATCGCACTGAAAGGCCTCGTATTCAAAGAAAAAAGAGAGAGAAAAGATGGTCAAGGTCGCTAGGCGCTCATGACGTTTTTTTTTCTATTCTCGTGCCATCCTTCCCTACTTAGCTTCCAGACCTTTTTACGGGTCGAGAATGGAGAATGCGATTGCAGCATGCGACAAATTTATGAAACTCTGCTCGTACTCGACCGATTCTAGAAAATTTGCGGCGGTAAATTTGTGAGGCGACAAGCATGTTTACTGGCTCCATGGATACTTGAAAAAGTGTTGCAGGGCACCTTTAAAGGAACATGTTACCCTCAAATCAATTCATTTTATTAAGCTTGTTATGATGGTTTATATAATTTAGGTATACTAAATTTTAAAACGCTATGTAGCTCACAGGTTATCACTCGGATCCTACCGCAACTACTAATCAAGGTTGTTTCGACTTCCTTTCAACGAAAAAAAAAAGCATTTGCATAGCACCCCTATTCCAATTCAAAAGAAATATCGTGCAGGTTAGTTAGATTATGATAAATATTCTCTTTTTTTTTTAATTTCATACATACTATATGTATACGATTCAAAATTATTCGACCGAAATCACTGTTCGCTTCGAATTCACTTCGACCCTGAAATTCACTATTCGCACAAGCCTAATAGTGATGAAATCAGCTTCCAAGCATGCTTGAAATTTTGTCATGTGCTTTACTACCTCATTGATCATGTTTCAGCCCGTAAATATATAAAACCAAGTTCCTTTTGTTTAGAAGCACATTAAAGCAGCATTTCTTCTGTGCAAAGTGATAATAGGGTTCGAACACCAACTTCATGACTCACTGTTAGCTGATGATGCGGGTGGATGATTGCGCTCTTCAGGTGTTCTTTCCTAGCCATGCATTGAAGCTAAAATACATAGGAGAAGAAGCAGGAGCGTCAGGTTGCTCTATATACCTGTGTCACTTTTGCTTCCGTGCGAGATGGCTCAGACGCACTAAGCCTCTGAAGAGTGCAGTCATCCGCTTGTATGACCGAGCTAAAAGTGAGCGACTGTGTGCATATACTCTTTGCCACACGCATCAGCAGCAAACGCTTCATTCGTGCGCATTAGGGCCTAGTGAGCAACAAGTGTTACTGTACTATCTGCGGGTAAAGAAAAAAAAGGAACTACAATTCCATAAGTGCCAGTCATACATGCGAAACTGGCAAGAATACCCCATTAAAAAAAATACACCCCCTCCTCCTTATTAAAGTAAATAAGTCAGTGCAGTAAGTCAACTCACCTTCATCATTTTGTTTCTCCTGAATTTGAACCACGGTCGGCAAGTCAGCAGGCACAATACTTCAATAGTGTCTACAAAACTGTACGTGCATTCCTTCGCACCTCAGCAAATGATGTGCCCAGCGTTGAAAACTTCTTTTCCTTCAATAATTCACTGCACACACGTTTCTCAACACTCAGTGTAATACATGCTAAAGTCAATGACCTTCTAAGCAAAGCCTTGACAACACGGTGGCTGCAGCCGAAATATTACACAGTTCGAAGTGACGCACACACCGGCAGCAGCCGCCGGCTGCATGACTCCCCAAACGGCAGCCATGTTGGACTTACACTAGTGCCCTCTCTATGTGGTGAAAGTTGTGAATAGAGTACTATTGTACCTCAGTGATATCAACTACGAAGTCCTGCTTCAAGACACAGCTCAACCATTTCAACGTTATCAGCAGGCAGACATAGGTCATTTATCAAAGATAAAGCAACACTACCTCCGAACCACCTGACAACCTGACACTGCTTTTATCATACTTGTTTGTGCTTGTGTGTGATTACGCTCACTTCTAACCGGCACTGAGCACTGGGACGGTACTTTTTTTTGGAAGGGGGGTAGTGACACGGGCATGGAATGAGATTGAGACATGCCAATGTGCGTGTGCTACTTTGACAAACAAGAAGACAAGGCGATGAGCTTGTGTTCATGGTGATCAGTTTGGCTCGACGTCCAGTGCTCCTGTGAGCGGACATTGTGTTATATCCATAATCGAGTGACAATATATGGTTGCCAACTCTTCTTTTGGACATTAGGACATGCTAATTAATTCAGGCACCTTTCCGGCACTGCCACTTTTTACATTCAGGTAATGTAAACTCACCCCATAATTTAGAACATCACTTCACTCAAAACTCCACCTTGAGTTGACAAAGTAACAGGAGCGCAGTCTCTAAGCAGAACAAGTGTATCTGAGGTAATCTGCAGTGATTCCCAGGAAGCGTGTCGTCATTTTCAATCGAGCAGCAGCGGGGTCTTCGAAAAGTGACAATTCCCAACCATGTGCAGTCCATGCGTACCCAGTTTTGCAACGAGGCGCGTAGCAGTGATTAAGCCGTCGCTTCGAAGACTTACGTGATGAGCTTGTCAGAAAAGATTTTTCCAACGTGAATAGCACAGCGCACACATGTCAGCAAACACATTGAACAAGCGAGTTGTAGCAGGCTTGAGCGGGCACTCTTCAAGTGTCGACGACGACAGTGCTGCCGCAATTTTTTATGTAGGAGGGTGCAGCGGCTAACAATAGAACCGGTCTCCGCTCGCTCCACTCAAAAGTTCTTGTACAATCTAGCTCAGTCTCTCAGTTCATGGTTTCCTCCTCGCAGCTAGTGTAGTAGAAGTGTTGAGTGGCCTGACCGTGCCACGTCACCTGATCCCTTCCGCATTGCTCGCAGCGGCGGCGCTGCGGTCGAATAGTGCTGAAAGAGCCGCGTGCCGCGTGCAGGAACTGCTATGCGCTTCAACTCCTCTGTCGGGCTTTCTTGATGCAGATTTCTTCGTGCCTTCCCATTATTGATGTCTAGCACATAATGCCATAGCCCTTGAAGTAAAACTGGCAATGGCAAAAAAAAGCCATGATTTTTCACTAGGCCCAAAGCAGCCGACCACCATCACAAGTCACCAAGTTTAACACATGAGATCATCTGTAAGGTCCTTGAACCAGCGCAGGTGGACAGCCAACGTCGATGAAGCCCAGCCACCACCGCTGTTTATGAAGTGCGGATTTAGTGCAAGTCATAATAGCATCGTTGACAACCTACAGTAATAGCCAAACACTGGCTGAAATACAGGCCGACTTGGTCACTCTTGGACATGCTTGTGTGCAAACGCGCATTGGCAAGTTTAGCCGGCCACTTGATCAATAATAGTGCTCTTTTTTCTGATTATTCTTCTTTTTTTTTTTCAGACTCTTGATTATTCAGCTTTTTCGGCAAATTTCGCCGAGCACAAATAAACAGTCAGCGACTGTACATATGAGCCTTTTTGCTGGAAACTAAATTAACTAGAAGAAACAGTGCTGAGCTTGTTGTTTGCCATCTCTGGTTTTCGTGCACGTTAAGGGACCCCTGACATCAAATTTGGGAACACGAGATGCTTGTGTTGTTTGATAGTTCTGTTTGCGGGGCGAGGCCACTTCTGACCACCTATTTGTAACAAGTATTGCTTATAAGATATTTTAGTTTGGTTTTAAACTAAGGGTGCATGCTCATCTGGGTATTCAGATTCAATTGGCATTTTCTGTGGTTTGACGTAGACAGCGGCCTTCTCATGATGTTGCACAAGCTAAGCAAATATTGTCGACAGGTACGGACGCTGGCACCCGTCGAGGAATATTGTTCATTATCCCACTTGCTCTGTTAGCTGCACTCAACGTGGTTTTGGCTGCTTACGCTAGGAATGCTTTTCTTTTTTTTGTGTGTGGGGACATGCTCAAAGCACCCACAGTTTTTTATTCTTCACTGCCCGCCGGTCTTCCAATTTGAAAACAGTGCGTTCAGCATCACCAAAGCTTGAACACACATAATCTCAGGCGTTTCCCTGCTGTGGGGTGCCAGTTTCTCAGGCGGGCGTTTCAAACTGATACAAAAATGCTCTGATTATTGTCGCTAGCACTCACTATCCTATTTACTCGTATAATAGGCACACCCCCACTTAGCCGTGATCAGGAGTTCTGTACCGTATTAACACGCTTGCTATTGGATGCCCTCTTAACTAGAGTAAAGAAAAATGAACGAAAAAAGATAGCGGCCATGCTGCGCAGGCTCACCGAGTGAGGAAGATGCCCGTACATCGGTGTAACCTTTGTACCAGTGGCTCCGACCGTGGGCGCTGTGCACAAAACCTGTTACCTATTGCATCCTCATCAAGTGCACTTGAAGTTTTATGTTGGGAAAAGCACCGTCATTATCGGGGCTGCTACCTCATCCTCAAAATTAAAAGCCATTCGGCTTTTTGACGCGAGCTTTCACTTTGGCTGCCACTACAAGGAATCGTACAAGCTCGGAAGACTTTTGTCACCGTTTCTTTTCTGACAGCGAACCTAAACATCATACCACACGTGCTGCTCTTGCATCAGTACTAGAGTGCGATTTCTTCCACGCCCAATCTTCATGCTGTCTTGTACAAACTTCCCATGACAACATGTCAAACTGTATTCTAGGCCTCATCAGTGTTTGTTACTTTTCAGTGGCGGTCACGGGTGACTCAATTTGTGCTTTCTGTGTGGAATCAATATAACTCATCGTGTTCGCTCTGCTTGAAGGAACGGGGGAATGAGTGGCACTTGTAACACTCAAATGATGCTTCGCAATTGAATTGCAATATATGTGGATATGGGGTGCAAGCTTGTGAAATGAACAATCGGCTTCATAGCACAAAATTTCAATCGAGATAATGCACATAAGCTTGATGGCCTGGAGCGTAATTTCCACGACGGCACTTTCATGTATTTTTCATTTCCCTTCCTTTCATTTTGTTGGCAACGCAGGTTTTTATTTTAATTCTTCTAAATTCATATGCTTGCAGGCACACTGTATCACATGCCTCAACTCTGGGACATGCGAAACTGCAGGCTCAATGCATTTTTAATAAAGTTGTTTTAGCTGTAGTGCCGATATTCGTGATTTCGTTGACTTATGTTATCAGGGGTCTATGCTATAGTCGGAATTAAAATTTTTGGAAACTTTACCCAGGGTAATAGGCGCACCCCGAACCTTTTGAAAAAAAAAAAGGTGCACCTATTATACAAGTACATACGATATATGGTGTGTCTGAGCATCTATGACTCAATTTCGGCCTTTCCAGGTGCAAAGCTACAAATTACTGTAAAAAGAACTTTTACTGTCAGCGGCCCTTTAACACATTCAGAATACAAAATCTGTCGGCAATGGAACAGGCACACATACTTTTGACAAACATAGAGCAAGTATCGGCCCAGGGTGAGCAATGCCTCTCGATGGAAAGTCACAATCACCGAAGTGAAGTCCACCACAACTGAGTGCTCCACCTGGTGGAAGTCCGACTTGAACTCTGGACAGCTTGCTTTGACCTGCAACGCATGTCCTGTGAGTGCACGCACATCGACAAATGTTTGACACTTGCCTTGCGGTAGAAAATGGAGACCATGTCTTTAGTGGCACACGAGGTCAACAGTTCAAGGTATTCACCAGTGGCTCCTACAAAAAAAAAAAGTTCCACTTCAATAAGTTTGGGCTTTGCACTTATTTCTAAATTATTTTTCTTTCTTCACAGTGTTACTAAAAAGGGCTCTCGTTGTATAGTCACAAGCTGGGCATCGCCATCATGTTGCGGCATCTAAGGCAAAGAGCTCATGCAATGGGCTTCCTTGATTAGGCGGTCATTGTTGGAGCTAGCCTTGCTCAAAACCTGGAACAGTTGACAAATTGTGCAAGCTTTTTAAATGTACTCTGACTACTGCAGTACACCCTTTATAAATATAAAGATGATGTTGCTGGCCTAGCCATAAAAATTTCACATACCATTAAACATAAGTTATAAAACACTTCATCCAGAGAAGATACAAAGGCTTTGATCATAAGTAAGTTAAAGATGTAGTAGTCCTTTGATGAGCTTAGGGTGCCCCGAGCTTAAGTGATGGGAGTCGCATGCTACCACTGCCACTACCAGTGATGATAGTATCGAAAGGGTCTGCATCATGACCCCTTGACCAATGACGGACATTTGCAATGTATGGTGTTCAATTAGACAAAGCGAGTATTGTTGGACAAGACAAAGGAAATAACTTGATGATGCACACAAAGTGTAAACTATTATGAACAAGAGTATAGAAACCCATTTATACATCTCCGCAATAGCATTGTGCGTTGAATTTTAGAAAAATGTGTATAACAGTGGTGCAAACTCAACTAAAAAAAAACATAACCATACAAGTGCTTACTTACCAACCACACCGTGCAGGACAACAGTGCAGAAAAATTACGCGAAAGCATCGCCAAAACACCATTAACTCTTTAAGGTGGCATGCCTCTGAAAGGTGGGACGTTTGTACACTGAAAACTTGGCTTATTAGGTGGAGGCAATACCTTTAAAGGCGTTTCTTGGGCAAAAACTGGTAATTGCTTTTTTTATTATATTTTAGAGTGCCAGAGAGAAAAAGAAGTCAGATTCCTTTGCTAGGGTTCATAAAACCAGGACCCAGAGTTCTCTTTGAAAACGAGTCTCACGTAAAGAAAGTGGATGCTCCCTACACTGAGATGTTTATGGATGACCTGCTAGGGTATCGGGCTATACCATGCAAGAGCCACTACTTTGTTGCTTTCTTGGCTAAAATATCCTGCGGTCGCACTCCAAAAGAAACAAGTACTCATCAAAGAACCAAGAAAGCTGAGTAGAAAATACTTCATCAACGAGTTGTCACATAACAAAAAAACATCACTCAAAAAGGCAACATTTGTGTCGTGTTTTTAACACAACTTGTAAAAGTGCGTAAGTTAAATGGCCAACCTTAATATTAAAGCAAGTGAAGCGTGCATCGAAAAACATGTAACCTTTTATGCAATGTGTTGCGAAGGCATTGTCTACCAGACGCCTCAAATGTGCAATGGTTTCTATATTGGACTAATTGGGTCGTACAGTCAAGTACTGATACATCAAACTTTGAAGGGAGTATGAATTAGTTCAATATATAAAAAAAGTCATAGCTTTGCCACAAAGGCGAAGCAGTAAACACGATATCAACAAATTGGAAGATCACGCACAAAATGGCAAGCAGATCGAAACGTGCCCCGCATTTATCACACACAAGTGACACACGAAACGTACTCACAGGTACAGATGAACGCGAGTAAGCGTCTCAGTTATTACTTTGCTGTGTTCGAAAAGTGCGGCCTTTTTGCAAAAGAAAACTGTGCAATGATTGCAGCGACGTTTGTGCGCCTGTTAACGAGAACAGAATGATTTCAATGAAAGTACAAAGCCAGACAAGACGTACGATCCTCTCCACGACAAGATAAGAACACGTGATTGAGCATCGCCCCCTCCTCTCTGTGGCACAAAGCTTGCGTGGGAGATGAGAGCACCCGCCGCCGGGGCGTGATGATGTCTCCACGCGCACTCATTGTGCCATTTTTCTGGTAATGCTGAAAACATGATAGTTCCCCCCCGAGATGCCCGTCAGCAGCGGCAAGTGGTAGATATAGATAACTTGCCGTTCGAATATTGAAGAAGATGCTTCTTTGTAGCTCAGTGGTTAATGCCTCGCACTCACGATTAAGATGTCCCAAGCTCAATTCCGATTCCGCGTGCTGGAGTGTTTTTCTGAATCATTTTTCTTTCTTGCATTTACATATGTATAGATACATATACGGTTAGTGACGGCGACATCGACGCCAACAGCAGAATCCATGCGAGAGTGTCCATATAATTGCTATCACAACAAAATTGCGATATAAAAAATTCAGGTCCCATAACGTTACCAGTGGCGAACGATCACCTACAAACAGTGCATTCAACAATGACGATTCCACACACACAACACAACAGAATGTTTTCCTTGCATGAAAAGAATTGCTTATCTTATCCTGTTTAATTGTCCTTGAGATGAAGTTGAAGAACATTGGCCTCGATATTCTTGAGACTGTCAAGGGGCCACAGTCAGGTGCCCTTCATGTCATGGCAACAACAAGAGAATCATGCCAAATATTGCCACCACTTTAGCGGCGGAGCATGCGCATGTAGCCCCCGCCTCATCCGGACAATCTTTGTCGCCACTTAAGCTGCCGGCCAGGACATCCTGGGTCCCTTTGATTGCAGCTACAACGTCTTCATCAGCGACGCTCGCAACAGCCTGAGCATAACAGTCTGATTTGACAGTACGATCCGCAGAAACTTCGCGTAGAACGGCAGCTGTGAAGAGGCGCGGAACCTGTTTAAATATCATCTTGCCGGGAATTATGCTACATGCATGTAGCAATATGCTGGGGAGAAATCTGGCAATGTAGTTTACCATGCCACATAGCCTTAGTAATTTAGTAACATCAGTGGGTGGGCACACTTCGCAGATCGTTTGACCTTGTCGAAATCAATGACGAGTTCTTTATCTGTGAGTTTGTGGCCGAGATCGTTCACTTCGTCCTTGTTCAGCTCTAGTTTTGTTTGGTTGATGTGAATCTCTTGCTCCCTGCATCTGTCAAGCAGTCTTGCCAACTTCTGGTCATGGTCAAGTTGTGCCACATCTCTACTTTGGCCCGTGCCATATACAAGTGTGTCATCAGCGACACACACTACACCTTGTAGGCCATCCAGAGCAGTTTGTAGCTGTTTTTGAAAGATTTCACTGCTAGCAGCCAAGCCAAATGGTAGGCATTACTACCTGCATCGTCCAAAGGGTGTTTGAAATATTGTCAGGATGCTCGACTCATGATCTAAGACACAATGCGAATAGCCATTTTTTAAGTCAAGTTTTAAGAACACTTTGGCTTGTGCAAGTTCCAACGTATGTCTTCTAGTTTGGCAATGGGTGCCATTTTCACTTGAGAGTTTTATTTAGTGTCTGTGGGTTGATGCGAATTCCCACTTCACCTGACTTTTTCTGTGCTACAACCATTTGGTTGACTCACTGTGTTGACTCATCAATTCTGGTAATGATCTGTTGCTGTTCAAGCTCTTGCATAAATATATACTGGCATGTAAAGTCTAGAAAGTTCTCAAACATAAATAAGTGCTCAAACATAAATGGACATGTAGCGTTCAAGTGTGCATGAAGCATACACTTACATGCGCGAGAAGAAAAAGTGTACGAACGGCCATCAAATTAACATGCATAGCGTTAGTGCTGCTGTATATGATAGCGCGGGATCATGCAGCCCGAAGGTGCTTTCAAGTGTGAAGCACGCCTGGGCTGTCGTCGCTTGGCGTAACGCAAGCAAAACCACATAAAAAATAGAAAAGATGAAGCAAGTAAGAAAAAAAAAGAGATGGAAAAGGAAGAAATAAGAAGAAAAATAGAAAGGGCAAGAGAAATAGACTAAACGATAGAGAAAAAATAAAGACAAAAATGGAAAAGAAAAAAAATAAAGAGAGGGGGGAAAAGGAAGCTCAGCAGAAACAAAGCAGGCTTATTCCCAGTCCCACAATTCCTTCAGGCTTGCTGCATGTATAGTTTTGTGTGCTAGAGATCCCACTGCAGTCTGGATAGTTGGTGTGCTATATTTACAGAAAGCATCAACACATTCGTGATGCTGGCCTTAAATTTGTCGTCTGACAGCAATTCAACCAGTCTCGCCCCGTCGCGGTGGTCTAGTGGTTAAGATACTCGGCTGCTGACCAGCAGGTCGTGCATTCGAATCCCTGCTTCAAATTTCGGCTGCATTTTCGACAGAGGCAAAAATGCTGTAGGCCCGTGTGCAGAGATTTGGGTGCACGTTGAAGGACCCTAAATGGTCGAAATTTCCAGAGCTTTCCACTACAGCGTCTCTAATGTGGTGGTTTCAGAACATTAAAACCACATATGATCAATCCGGGCAACCTCACGCCTTTGAGGCTTTCTATAAAGTACAGCTGAGTGGCCATGAGCAAGACCGCCACGGGACCGCAGGTTTAACTCAACAACTACACGCGGTGAGTGTGCGAAGTGCATGAAAAATCTTTTTTTACCTAAATGACAATGTCTATGTATATTTATTGAATGTTTATTCAGTGTCCATCTGGAACGTATCTGCAACCTTACTCGGTCGAGCTTTTTATAGTTGCGGGTACATTTAATCTTCGTAATTTGGATTTCTATGGATATCTAAGAGACATTTACAATGTCCACGAGAAACATACCATGGATGTTTACACAATACCGGTACTTGTAGTTCACTGGCTAAGTGCGCACTCTTTATTGCATAATTTTACTCGAAAAATTTAAATTGCAGATTACTATAATGTAGCGATACTGCTGAAAGTGGCTTGCATAAGTGAAACTTTCGCATATGGCTGAATTTTGTGTAATGGGTAGCTGGCTTTAAAACACCTCCAGTTGTGCATGTGAAATCTTTTCGAACACTCTATACACCCACTATGTGGTCCTAAAAAAGTACGCACAGTAATGTGTGTGCCTTTTGTAATGGGTGGCTGGCTTAAAGCCACGAAGTATTTATGATAGTCACATGTTCTATGGCCAATGGCAATGTATGCTTGCACCACACATACTTACTGAAATATTCCATGTAGTATTGTGAAGCCTGTATACAGGACGCATGTTTTTGTACAGCACAAACATTATTTTCACTGCATTTTCACGCAGAGCAAATTAATTTACCTGCATTTCCAAAAAACGATAGGCCTGCATGAAAGGTGCAGCACAATCACAGCAAAAGCTAGAAGAGCGGCCTTTCAGAGCCTTTTTTAAACACTCCGTGAGTAACTGCTGTAAGCACACTCGCTGAGTACCACTATGGCATTATTAATCATAATTTCTGGGTGGTAGGCCGCCATTCGCTATGCTATCCCTCGTCATTCTTCTGAGAAGCGAGGTATCCGCTAAACACTTGCAAAGAATTTTGTGCCAATTGTTCATGCAGTCGCTAACGACAATCAGGAACTATGCCTGAAGTGAGTATGCCCCACAGTTAATAGGTGAACAAGAACAAGCTTTTGTAATGGGTTTGAGCATTCGAAGACCCACTCGTTACACTATTCGCATTGTGTGATGCCTGAACAATGATGCCAGTCTTCTTTTGCTGCTCTAAAATGCTTTATTACTCATTATAATGCCATTCCTTCCTCGACATGAAGCCTGCCTAAGGCAAGTTTGTGAACAAGCATCGCTGCGGCTCAGTGGTAGAATACTGGGCTTGCATGCAACGGATCTGGGTTCGAGCCCTACTGTGTCCTTGGTGTTTTTGAGTTACTGAGTTTTTCTTTTTTTTATTTTGCACGATAGTGTTTATGGACACACGCGGCAGCGCACAACTACAGCGCCACGCGTGACCCGAGTTGCGATCTCATAACAGCATTCACTATAAAAGACGTGGCTGTGTAGTAGAACACCTCCTTGACGCGACACACATGACCTAGGTTCGATCCCCACTCAGACGCAGAAATTTCTATCAATTGATTTTATTTGCATTTTTCTCGATTTTTCGGTCACACACAAGATGATTTTTTGCTCACAGCCAATGCCACCTACGCTGACACCGACACCAATGCCAAAACTGACGGCGACACTGAAATTTCAGTGAAACGAGCTTTTTTAATGCTATCACATTAAAATCATGTCCCGTACATCATCAAACTCTTTGCTCCAAACACGGGTGGCACATACTGGTATACAATGGGCCACAATATACGGGCTTGTGCCAAAGGTGATTGACTGTTTATTTTTACCCAAGAAATGTGAGACCGGACTTCCAAAGTTCATATGAAAGAGCAGCAATAAAAATTGGCATTGGCAGCATTGGCCTGATGAATGCAAATAATAGATCTCAAGCTTTCTCTTGATAAAAATAAATACCAATATCAATATTTTCTCTTGATTATTATCAAAAGGAAAATAAAAAGGTTGTAAAAGAAACACATGCTTGTCTGCCTGTTAGTGTCATGTAGCATGTGATCTTATAACGAGCTGGCAGCTGACCAATAAGCAGAAAAGACTGGCTACTGGTGGCACTGACTAATTCTGTTTAAATGCACATTATATACTCCATGAAGTGGACTGGAGGACGACCACTGCCGTGGCTTGTTGGTCACAGGTTTGGTGCCTGCTCATGCAATTTTCTTAATTTTCTTTCTTTGCATTTATTTTACAATTACCACAAATAACATCCCCTTTACATTGCTTGTCATTGTTGTCTCTTAATTCTCATTAATATGTTCAAGGTAGAAGGCACTAAAATTTCAAAAAGGCACTCAAACAAGAGCCTTGTTCACAATAACAGAAAACGGCGCTATTCGCTAACATTGTGAACAAGGCTCCCGTGCAGAAGCTAAAATGTCTTTTCAAAGTTCTTGTACCCTTTATCTTGGTTGGCGTTTTTCTTTTTGCCAATATCAGGTATATATACCACATGCAAGTCAAGTAACTAGTGTATATTCAACTTACGCTTTTTGATACTGTCGATCCAAATATTTGGTCTCTAAATAAAACTCAAGAAGCGGAAATATGACACTCCTATAATGCACTAGAGAATGGACATTCTTGAGTTCAGTCGCATCTAAAGTAGTACTTGAATAATTATAGCCCCTTCCCAAAAATAAAAGTAACAATTTCACATAAAAGAGATTGGTCCCACTGGTTTTCCACCAAAACACACAAAACACAGGGTAACTCTACAACAAGCATTAGGATTATGATGTAATATCAACAGCAAATGTTTACGGGATGCGAAATGTCCAATAAAGCTAATTTCCCACTTTATGTGCAACTTTGAAATAAACTTTCCATACTGCACTTGGCATTCTGACCTATACAGTCACCAGCTTAATTACAAGCATTAAGCAATGATATAGCAGAAATTCACATTTCTTGTGGTTCCAACGTCCCTCGAACTTTTCTGTTGATAGTACACCCACGAGGAGCAAATGTGGCCTTGCAGAAGGCTTGCAGCGCAAAGTGTATAGGGGCCCCAGTACTCACCAATATGAAGCTTGTCAACTAAATAAATGCCACTGATGGTGGCCTGAAATGCAGGGCCATATTCCATGAGTGCAGCATCAGCACAGAGTTTTTCTAGGCGTAGCATGAGATACGGCTTCTCTGCCTGGTCACTTGAGCGAGACAGGTGCAGGACCACTTCACCCAGCACGAAACACATCAGCGAGTTGATGGTGTTGCTGGCCGACACATTGTTATCAAAGCCCGGCACATCCAATGCATGGCCCCACCAGTCTTCCTCCTCGTCCGAGTGGTCTGATGCCAATTGGTCAGAACCTGCGTGCGATTCACACAGCCCTCCACTCGTGTTGTCAATTCCTTCATTATCGCAATCTTTGCCCCCCTACCCGAGCGTTCTTTAAACAAACAGTGCACTCAAGCGGAGCAGTGCAACACTGATGTGGTTTGTGGTCCCTCTTATGCAGAGTGTTTACATGCCTGGTGTATGATAAACAAGTACTGTAAAATATGAGCAATGCTTACAGTTGCAAAAAAAAGTAAAGCCTAAATTATTGGGGTCCATAATAAGCCAACAACATAACATGAACACCACTTTCACTAGGTATTTACTCATTAAATTGAAGGGTTTTCAAGGACCCATATGTAGCTTAGGTTACACCTCTAATTACTTTTGGTAGTAACTACTTCTAACTATGGGCTAAAAGATGTGCTCCAATTGCAGAACATAAACGAACTTGAAAACTGTACTGATTTTGCATCTCAAGCTACGTTACAAGCCAAGTGTGTAATTACTTTAGAGAGGAGAACAAATAATGAAAAATTTCTGGTTTATTTTAGAAGATTGACTCTGACTTTGCTCAACATTTTCAGTATATCCCAACCACGTTCTCCACTTCTATTTTCATGTTGTAGCGGGGTGTGCTTTAATCAGAACACCACATAAAGTGAAAAACTTAGCAGGTGAACGATGGCTGGAAGTGGAAACTTCATCTACTAGCTTTTCATGACCATGCATAGTGGGCTGCTCACGCCACTGGAGCCTTACAATATGAGCCCCACCCACCCTTTACTATTTTTTTTCTTTTCTCAATAAACGTTTTCTAACACACACATACATACACACACATGCACACACACACACACACACACACAGCACTAACGACATCCAGAACCCCATAGAAAAAGGAATGAGGAGTTGATCACAAGATAAGAGTCCCCAGTGTCTATTTCTTTCACCTGTTTATGATTTGGAGCGATTTTTGGAACAGGAAAAAGCCTGTCTGGAAGCAGATTTAGAGCATGAGAAAATGTGCTTGGGAGCAGGTTTGAAGCAGCAAAAACCCAATTGAGGATCACTTGAAGTGGGACATGTCAAAATTTTCAGTGAATATTCTTATTAGTTTGTATACTTTGTAAGGAATCCGCAACATATAGAAAAGGCGATGATATGGTGAAAATGACTTTAATAAACTGAGCTATGGTATCAATACATTTGTGAAGCACGCACGCCTAGAAACTACATACCAAAACGTGTCACGACAAGCTCAATATGTAGCACATGGCTGCCAGATTACTTGCTGTCTCACATCCAACCGCTCTTTTTTTTTTTAAATGCTGGATAAGCTTTTGACAACACCCCATACCACTTGTTTTGTTAAGTCTCATAGTCTAGGAGCCACCGGCGTGGCTGAACGATACGCTAAGGGCGGTCATGACGGCATGACTGGTCATATGTATTGTCCCCGGAAGTGGAAGCAGACAGCTGAGTTGACAGTCCCAAAGAATCATCATCTCCAGACGCATCATCAAAAACTGTCTCGGCTTGTGAACCATCAGAAATATTAGCGAAGTGCTAGGCTGGAAAGTCTGGGCTTAAAAAAGTGCTGAATCAATGTATGACTGATAGAACGGCTTCAGTTGACTGACATGGCCACCTTTACGTCGGCTGCCGGTGAGTTTTGCATATTAGGATTGACACAGTGGATCACAAAAGTGATAGGTGTTTTCTGCCCTGTAATCTTGTACAGTCCTTTAAATGTCGGTGTGAGCTTTGTTGCACCATCGGTGATGGGCTCTTGGTGTAGGAGCCACACATACTGACCCAGATGAAATGTCTTGTCACGATGGGTTTGGTCATAAATATGCTTGTGACTTCGTTGTGCTCATACGGTGTTTTCTTGTGCTTCAGCGCGAGTCTTCGCAAAGCCCAAAGGTCTTGCTTCGAATATCTCATCCATTGGATGGCAAAATCTTTCTCTTGGTAGCTTTGGAATGTAGCCATGGAGCAGTTCCAATGGCGAAAACTGCAAACTGGTGTTGAGGCTTGTGTTCACGGCAAATGCGGCAGCACAGAGTTTCTTTTCCCAAAAGAATGGATCGGAGTGGCAATCTTCTAAGTACTGAGACGAGGGTAGCATTGCTTCTCTCTATCAGCCCATTACTTGCTGCACAATAAGTGACAGGAAAATTCTGCTGAATTCCATAAATATGAAGAAAGCGCTTGAGTTTTTTTTTTAATCGAAAGCACGACCATGATCTGACAAGCAGTGGTCTGGAATACCGTAGCGGTAAAACACAGTATATAAATGTTGGATTACTTCTCTCGTGGAAGTAGTGGAAACCGCCGCAGGAACTAGAAAGCATGTGGCAAATTCTATAACATTAAGTATGTATCTGCTGCTGTCGGTGCAGGGCATCATCGCGTGGTCCAGAGCAACAACAGAGAACGGAACCTCCGATGTTGGCATGAATCCAATTTTACCAACATTCTTGTTCAGTGGCCGATTATTAATCTATGATCTTTGATGTTTGACAACCTTGAACATACTGTTTTATCAGAGACCTCATCTTGGGCCACCAGTAAAGTTCTTGCACCTTCTTTAGCGTATGCTTGGAATCCATATGACCACTACGATCATGTGCCACTTCGAGGACTGCCTGGCGTAGTTTGAGTGGAACAACAACAGTCTTACATTTTCCTACATTTGGCCTTGTGTTTTACGCATGTCTTTCATCAATAGTGTCGGCCTCTCGCCGCAAGTTATCGACAGATAAACTCTGCTTCAAAGTTCAGGCTGGTGTTTTGTACTTGCCGCTTGACTTGTTCAAATTATGGTAACTTTGATGAAAAGACCTTGTCAATGTGAACGACGCGCGTGTCACTGGCTTTTCAAAGTCGTTGCTTCGATGAATGCAGTCGCCCATCCATGGTAGTACTACTGAGTGTCCATCACTAGACAGATTAGAGGTCTGCTTGTACTGTAGAGGTTTATCTGAAGGGTATTGGCTGCAGTCAGTGATGTTCATCAAGTGATGTTTCGGGAAAGACTGCAACACTTCGGCTGCATCTACATTCAGGATGCTGGCCAGGAGATGAGATCCACATTCAACAAGTGTCTTCTGACTAATAGGTCCTTGTACTGTCCAACCAAAAATTGTCTTCATCGCCACTAGGCCTGGTACGTTTGTCATCATCATCATCATCAGCCTGACTACGTCCACTGCAGGACAAAGGCCTCTCCCGTGTTTCGCCAGTCGACTCGGTCATGTGCTTGCTGCTGCCAACTTATACCCACAAACTTCTTAATCTCATCTGCCCACCTAACCTTCTGTCTTCCCCTAACCCACTTCCGTTCTCTGGGAATCCAGTTTGTTATCCTTAATGACCAGCGGTTATCCTGTCTATGCGCTACATGCCCGGCCCATGTCCATTTCTTCTTCTTGATTTCAGCAATGATATCCTTAACCCCCGTTTGTTCCCTAATCCACTCTGCTCTCTTCTTGTCTCTTAAGGTTACACCTACCATTTTTCTTTCCATTGCTCGCTGCGTCGTCCTCAATTTAAGCTGAACCCTTTTTGTAAGTCTCCAGGTTTCTGCTTCGTAGCTAAGTACCAGCAAGATACAGTTGTTATATACCTTCCTCTTGAGGGATAGTGGCAATCTACCTGTCATAATTTGAGAGTGCTTGCCAAATGTGCTTCACCCCATTCTTATTCTTCTAGTTACTTCAATCTCGTGGTTCGGCTCTGCGGTTATTACCTGCCCTAAGTAGATATAGTTTTTTACAACTTTGATGATGGCATGATGGTACCGCCACTTAAAACAGATATGGGAGGTTCGGTCCATGGTAGCAGGTTGGCATATTCAATGATGTCTAGCGATAGTATGGTGTGCTTTTAACCACGGTCCGGAAATGCGTCTACGGCGCTGATAATTGGAACTGCTTGAATCACAGCGCACAGCACAAGAGATCGTTCGAGTGGTTCTGAAGGTTGAAGGCCCGCAAGAAAGGGAAAACTTGTTTGCTGGCTGGATAGCGGGGCACTGGTTCCGGAACGGGGATACTTCGATGCAAGATGGCCCAGTTGGCGACAGTTGTAACATATGGCCTTGCTTACATCTTCCCCCGGACAATAAGTAGGTGCGCCATTTTGGGAACTCATTGAAAGATAACGAGTGTCTTGTTGATCCAGGAATAACAACGAAATTCGATGTGGTGCTGTTGAAGCAGACGGATTGACTTGTGAAAAAGCTATGTCATTCCTAGAACCAATCTGCAGCACAGGCAAGGGAGGCACTCGTAACATTGACGATCTGGCTGCAATGGGCGGCTGACTTGGGAAAACAGAGGCATGCTCTATAGTTAGGTCGAGTTGGATGGCAATGGTAAGAAATGCGCTCACAGTTGGTGGCCGCTGTGCAGTAATAGTTGTTGCCATGTGTACATCGCGCACACCCTGTAGGGAACATTCAATGCACTGAGAATCTGTCAGTTGGAGTTGACATCTTGAAATTATGCGCAGTTTCACCAAAAAGTAGTCAACGAGGCTCTCACAGGGCGACTGGACGCATCTGGTGACTATGTGCTGCCACTGCAAAAGCGTTTGTCCACAAACTGGTCCTCGAATGCAGCTTTGAAATTCTCCCATGTGTCCAACTGGTTTTCTGCCACGCTTTTCCAATGTGCAGCAGTGCTACGGAGCTTGCCAAGCGCTACGGCTGGGAGAGTAGGCGGTGTCCATGACGCTAAGCCTTGAGTACGCTCGAGTGCTTCAAACCACTGGTGAGCTAACATACTAGTCACCAATAAAGATTGGCAGTGAGGCCGAAAGGTCGGGCAACGTAGTGACTTGAACTGGAAATATCAGCCACTGTGACAATGTCAAAAATTGCTGCAGCAGGTCACTCAGCACTTGCATACTTAAAACTGACTGCTTAGCTGTCGTGTTGGGCCCACCAGGTGGTTGACAGTTCCGGGCGATGTCATGAAGCAAGCGTTTTATCATGTCTTCCTTCGAGCCAGTCGTCTCCAGGTTACGGCCCGAAAGTTCATGGCGTATAATGTCCGCTGTGATCTCGTGGAGGTCTTCCACAGTGGCCTCATTCCAGTTAATAAGCAGCATGGAGGTCGATGAACAGGCGGGCAAGCTCAAAGAAGGCTCAACGCAGGCAAATGGCATAGATGTGGGCTGCTAGTACCAACCATCAACTCACACAAATTAAACGAGTGGCTCGGGATTCCGCCGCAGGGTTCTTCAACGACTGTGCCAAATGTGAGGACTCCGCAACATAGAGAAAAAGCAAAGATATGACAAAAACGACTTTAATAAACTGAACTACGGCATCAATACATTCGTAGAACATGCGCACCTAAGAACCACATACAAAAACACGTCACGACAAGCTCAACATGTAGCACAAGGCTGCCAGATTACTTTCTGTCTCACAACTTGAAATGGTCATCATCATCACCCTGACTATGCCCACTGCAAGACAAAGGCTTCTCTCATGATTCGCCAATCAACCCAGTCTTGTGCTTTCTGCTGCCACGTTACACCTGTGAACTTTTTATTCTCATCAGCCCACCTAACCTTCTGTCTCCCCCTAACCCGATTGCCTTCTCTGGGAATCTAGTCAGTTACCCTTAACGTCCAGCACTTATCTTGCTTACTCGCTACGTGCCCAGCCCCCGTTAATTTCTTTTTCTTAATTTCTTATGACATCCTTCCCCCCAGTTTGTTCCCTGACCCTTTTCTGCTCTCTTTTTGTCTTTTAAGATTATACCTATCATTTTCCTTATTTATCATTTTCCTTTCCATTGCTGTGTCGTCCTCAATTAAAGCTGAACCCTCCTTGAAAGCCTCTAAGCTTCCATATGAAGAGTTACTTGCGAAGTAAACAAAAAGACAAGAAAACATACAGAGAGCAGCCATTAATTAAGTTCTTAGCATGACAAAGTGTCCCATTCTGGCTTCATTGCACAAGAGACAGTGGGATTGGGCGTGTTGGTATAACATCATAAAGCGCTCTGTCTCGTCTCTTCTCCTGTCCCCTCCTGCCCTGTCGTTTGCGCTGGTAAGCACCCTTCATTGCACAGCACAAGTTCGTGTACATTGAAAGCATGTCATCGATGGTGCGGTTTAAAAGTTCTGTTGACCCGTTCATTTGGGAATGGTACACAGTGGTTTTCTTGTGACTAGTGTTCATCGATGTGGTGTTTCGATTCCGATTTCGTGGTTGCCAGATTTGGTTTCATGGGAAGTGTTTTCGCCTTCAGGGGACACTACCCTGTGTGTATATGTGCGGCATTGCACAGAATAAACCAGTTCCTTCTTGGCTACCGGCTGCTGCGTACCTCATGTCGGCCGGCGCTTCATCGTCGTGCCGTGTGTGCTCCGTGCGGCGCGTCCGCCGCACGGTACAACATATTGGCGACGAGGATGGGATTGTCTTTCTTGCGGAAGATGACCAAGAGAGACACCTAGTCCGAAGCATCCACCCTCTCAATGATGCCAGTTGACTCTAGTCATTGCAGATCATCGGCAACTTGTTTGCCTGAGCAAGAAGGGAAGACAACGCAGTTTGGCCGCCACTGGCTGCACACCACGTCAATGCTTGACACGGTGAACGTTATTCGGGACGGTGCCGATGTCCGGTGAAAACAGGTGGTGATACTCCGGTGGTGCATTCACCAGAACCGCCAAGGAGTCGACGAGAGAGCAAGTGAGGGTCTCACCTCTGATGATTATTTTCAGAGCTCGGATGGCATCTAATCCCAGGAGCGAGGTGTCTTTGTCCGTGACGTAGAAGGGAATTGTGGCGCAGTTGCCATTGTACGAGGCTGTTGCTTTGAAATAGCCATAATTTTTTATGGCTTGCTCCGAGTAATTCTGTAGAACGAGGTGCAAAGGTAGCAACTTGATATGAGAAAAGTTCCTCTTATAATCTTGGACGTTGAACAATGACACAGCTGCTTCAGTGTCGATGAGCATGTTCAAAGTGGATCCATTGATCCGTACGGGAAGATGCAGAAGTCCAATAGTGGTGACCGTTTCGTTCACTTGCAGGACAGTAACTGTATTAGTCATCCTCGATGTGCCTTGGTGACCGGAAGACTCCGTAGTACTGCGGCAGACCCGCGCAAAGTGTCCACTTCGTTCGCACCGCGAACACGTTCGGCTCCTGGCAGGACATGCAGCGGAGTGGGCCCAATGCCGCATCGACCCGCAGCGGTGGCCGGCAGCCGCCCGAACCGGCGGCAAAGCTGGAAAGGAGGAGTCCTCAGTAGCGGAGGGCAAGGAGGTGCACGCAGGAGAAGTCCCGCTAGCGCCATCTTGCAGCGAAGCTTGGGGAGGACGGCCACTATTTTGCCTGGCATCTTGAATAATTCAGCGAGCTAAGCCGCTGAACACTAACTAGCCTTGTTGCTTTGAAGAAGAACGGCTATTTGGGCTATTTGGTTAGAATCCATGGTGATAAGGGCTGCAGCGCGAGCACAAAGGTGCTAGAAGAAACGTGAAACGAAAGGCGAGGCAAGGAAAGCAAAGAGGACAACTCGAGCGATGACTACCAACTGAATTTTATTTTTCGCAGCACAGATGATAATATATCCAACAGACAACTTTTTAACAGCAAACGTGAGCAACGTGACATATTCTGGGGAAGTGTCTGATACAAAGAAGGTACAATAATGAAATGGCTAACCCTTATCTAAAGGAGCGAACTTTTTGTCATGCAAGGCCACCGAAAGCTGGCTGACGCATCCGTCACCATGTTTTTTAATATAATACGCCTCAGCTATTTCACGGGTTAATTTGTCCATATGGCATACCAGCACACTCACGCCCAGAAATCGAGGCTGGCACCTGCAGCTTTTACAGTGCAAAACGAGGTTTGAACTTATTCCTTTGCATACATCATTCATATGCTCTCTTAACCTTTTATTAATGCACCACCCAGTTTGGCCTATATAACAACGACCGCACGTTGAAGGAAGCATGTCGACAACACCAACTGCGCAATCTATAAATTTATTTAGTTTTCAGCGCATGTCCAACTTTTTGTGGTGATTCCACTGAGGCACTCATTCATCATTCTGCAAATCTCACCTACTTTGCACGGGGCTGATAAAACTACATCCACACCATATCTCGAGCCTACCTTTTTCAAACCATGAGATATATTGTGGAAGTATGAAATGACTGCAACTTTTTTTCACTCTTTATTTCCTCCTGCCTTTTCTTGTTTTTGTTTGGTTTTCTGCAACAAAGTTTCGCACACTGAAGAAATTACAGATCTTGGAAATCCCGCTGACAGAAGTCTGTTAATCTGCATTGCTACACTATCAGTCATCTTGTGCAGGCATGACTTAGATAAGCCAGAACTTACAGCCGACGAAGCAATAGCTCTCTTGACCAGTTTTGTGTGGCAGGAAGCATAGTTTAATAAGGGTTTAACACTTTGCGGTTGGCATTCCCAGCATACGTGATTTGGAAACAACGTAATATTAATATCTAAGAACCTCAATGATCCCTGTTGGGGAACTTCGCAAGTGAAGTCTAGCCCACCTCCATGTGTTTTAAAAGCACTCAATACAAGTTCAGCCGGATTTTTCTTATTCGTTATGGAAGGCAGCAGAAAAATTAAATAGTCGCCCACATATCTGAAGGCGGTTTGCACCAAATCTACGAGTTTTTTATTGAGGATGGTGTCAATTTTGGCAAGAAAAATGTCACTCAGAACCGGAGCGACCCTTGACCCAATGCAGACTCCCTTACGTTGTCTATAAAGAGACCCTCCCCACGAAACAAAAGTGGAATTCAAGTAGAAAAGCAAAAGCTCCATGAAAGAATTAACACTGATGCCACTATAATTAATGAACAAATCTTCATGATTATCCTTGGTTATACAATCTCTAACATAATTTAACAATGTGCTCTGAAGAATGGAGTAATACAAATCTACAACATCGATACTTAAAACAGGGCACCCAATTGGATTATGATCCTCAAGGTATCTGACAACTTCTTGCGAATTACAGACGCGGTAGGGGTCATCGAAGACCAAACTAGATAGATGTTTCTGCGAATAACCTCCCAAAAGCTTCTGCCAGGTTCCTTTTTGTAGATATTTTAGTCCATTCAAAACAACCTTAAAATTCATATCATCACAAAATGAGGATCAACTGTAATCGTATCATCGAGATTTTACTGTATGTACATTGTGTACACAAGCTTACATATACCTTACGAATTACGAAAAAGCGTCCCTTGATATGCTTGCAGACCCATTTCCTTTCGAAGATAACAGCTTTGGGATCCCTAAAGCACTTTGTGATACTGAAGAATCACAGGACATCTTGTCTTGAACCAACCAGTTGCCGTTAATGATGTTCACATTAAAGTCTCCGATGAGTACGGAGGGGCTGTGTTTGTACTCTGTTCCCTATTGATGCATTGCCTTCTCAATATATTTGGCGACGTCTCGTTCGAACAGGTTATGTGCCAAGTACACGATCATAACAATTTCGCAGGAGAGTTTCACAGCGGCATGTTTTCCGTTGCTGCCTTGGCTGGTAAGAAAAACATCTGCCAAATGAGGTAGCTTGACGATGACTCCGACAGTGCCCATAGGCCCCTTCACTTATATGGTGCAAACGAGGGAGTGAACTTTGAGCAGGGCGAGAGAATCCGGTCGAGTGGTCAACATGTTTTCACAGGGTACCGTTGCGATAGCATCAGTAACTGGTGTCGTCACAGACGTCAAAACTCACTGAGCATGGCACTGTCTGTGTCCCTTTTGGAGTTGGTGAGGTAGAGCTCATGGAAGCTGGTGCAGCAGCTTAGTTTCTGGGGATGCGTCTCGCTCTACTCTGTGGGAATTGAGGCTAGCCTGCCGCCACTATGTAGGCTTTGTCACCTGTTTCTGCCATTCTCATGTCCTAACATGACTCTCCTCTCCTTCGCAGTCCGTCGGCACTGCGAGAGTGGGAGTGACTTTAACCCCTCTCACCGGGTAGCTGAAGTCGACTCTGGCGCTGCGATCAAGTTTCCCAGGACGTGTCACGCGTGTGCGTTGGGAGTCAGTCAGAAACTGTCCCGAGAACTAAGGGTGAGCACTCATTTCTTTCCCGTCTGTCAACTCCCTTTGTTTGGAGCTAGCTCGGACTTCACCAATGGCACCTTGCACCCACGGCAAACTCATACCTTTTGTTGCCCCTTCTGGGTACTAGGCCAAAAAGCGGTGCAGTGTTTTCGTGCTAGTCGCACCAAGCCGCTGAACTGTACCTTTCGAAGGCATTGCGAGCATAGTTTGCCCTCACTCGAGTGATCGAGCCCTGCAGTCGCAGATCATGAGAGCACAGTCGTGAGGGCCCATTTTTCTCTCAGCGGCGTGTCACCGTCAATCCTTTTTATCCACAGAGACGTGCCGCAGCACCCTTCGTGTTGTACATTTCACCTGTGGCATGAATAACCCTCGTTTGCTTTTCCGCCACCCTTTGCTGGAGGTGCTCTGCTGTGTTTTTGGTGTTGCAACTTGTTTGAGGGCAGTACTGTGTACTTGCCACGCTGTGCTCGGTGACTTGGCTGTCCGAACGCAGGTGTGAAGCAGCGTTAGTCCCGCAAGGCAACGGCGAATGCAGCCTTGCGGTTCGCTGAGACTGAACCCACGCTAGTGGCCGTACTCTTTCGGGATACACAGTACACTATAAATCGTATATGACTGAACCGTAAGTCTCCCCTTGAGATTTGTGTACTGTCATGGCAGTGGCTTGTACGAAGGGTAACTGCTTGGACCTGCATGCAATGCCAATCGTACGGTCGATGGTGAGCAGTTTATGTGGTCAAGGAAATCACGCTCGAAGCACAGGTCAGCGCCACCCATTTCAGGTAGCAACCGCTTTCCCACTGCTTCGGCCTCAGGGGCCTTTATCTTGGGGTCCACGCCACGCTGACATCTCTCTTTGGCCTCGCGAGCTCTCACAGCAGGGTCTTGGTGGCGAGCGTGCGCTGCTGCTACCTTGCAAACTCTCACCACTGCTGCCCTGGCTTTCTGGGCGTTCATGACTAGTAGCAGTAGCGAAGTGTCATTTAGGGAGAACTCTTAAAATCAGAGTAACAGCTGTGCCTCTAGCAGAAGCACTGAAAACTAATGGCTACGGTGACGGACGAGCCCCGAGCATAAGGAGAAAGCTTTTAAACAAAACGACTCGGCCACAAAATGCACATTTTCAAAAGCGACCCTCCATGCAAAACAAACTACTGATATAACGACCATGTATCGTGGCACTTTCAAGTTCATTATAAATGGATTTGACTGGAGCAGTGTAGTGCTTCCCAATTATTTTTTTCTATTTGCATGCTTCAGTTCAGCCCACCTTCAGCAAAAATTTGCACATAGCCTAGCGGTCGAGATGCTTATATTAAGCCAGGAGAAGGAGAGAAGGACGAGTTCAAACCCAGGTCCCAGGAATAAAATTAATTTTTATTTACTTATGAATTTTTAACTTTTTTTTTCAAGCGTCACCAGCTACAGAACTTTGTAACAGAGAGGAAAATCCTCTGCTTTCTTGGCTGTTGCTTGGGAGTACAAAAGCTGGCCTTAGTTGACAAGGTGCATACCGATCAGTCAATACAAGCTTAGCTTGAATGAAAGTGGAATGCAATGATCAATGAGCAAGCACTATTGGAGGACAGGCATTTTAGAAATTGTTAAAGGGGTACTGACGTAAAATTTTTTCTTTATCTTTTTGCATCAAATGATAGGCTAAGCTCCCAAGAATGTAAGAAATGTATACTGGTAAGCATGAGTGCGCCCTAAATAACTAAGTACAGCTTGCTTTTAAAAGCCGGTGTTGGTTCCTACTGTACCCTGACGTCACCACACGGTATGAGCAGCACCACCAGGTGGTAGTATGTGCATGCACAAGTTTTCGTGACGTATCCTTGTCCATGTGTCACTTCTTCAAATTATTTCTCTGTCTTCTGATAAGCGTATATCTTGTATTCACGTGCATGTACGCTATTCCAGACTCCACTTAGTCACTTCACAGGTATGCTGGATGACAGTGACCGGACAACCGGACCGCGAGAGCAGACGATCGAAAAGGCAATGCACAAGCTGCCATTTTTTGTGCTTTGATGCTTGACATCACAGCTAGCCAGACTGCTCCATGAAGCAGTAGACGTGCTGGGACAAAAATGAGTTTAATAATAAATTGAATTATCCTACCAGCATTTGCTGAGCATCACGCTTGCTCAGAGCAGTTTCTGTATACAAAAGATTTCTATGAAATTCGCCTTCGAGAAAAGGTGCCAGTACACCTTTAATTAAAATGTGCTATCAAACAGCTTCTAAAAGGAGAATAGATGACATACCAGCCATGGAAAGCTGAGTGAAAGATCTTGGTGGCTTGCCTATCAAAGCAATGGGAGATTGAGTGACATGCTCTTTCATGAGCTTCAACTGCGCACTTGTGGGTTCAGCCTTTGTGTCTTTGCCAGCCTATGGGAGAAGAACGCCAGATGATCAACATGAGAGCACAGCCAAAACCACTCTTCTCACTATGCCTGTAACTTATTATTCCACTTCCATATGTGCTAGAAAACACAAAGAAATACATTCACAAGTTTTATACACTCCCAAAAAAGGTGTACGAATGTTTTTCAAAGGGAGCTTCTCAATATGTCTCATATATGGAAGGTGCAAAGCTGAGAACAGTACCTAGGATGACTTTGTGAGCAAGTGGCATCTTAGAAATTATTCACATGAAAGCAGCACCAATAATGATGAAAAAGAAAAGAAGGGAACAGACAGCGGCACTGACTTACAACAAGATTTATTTGCTGGAACCGCGCAATATACACTTCAGCAGTATCTGACAAATAAATGTCATACCAACTCGCCCAAGCAACCTAGTTACCTACTTTTATTTTAGAAATGTTGCACCACACACGAATGAGGATAAAACAAATAAAAACAAGACACAATCTGCACTTGGTTTATGTTGCAATCTTTCAACAGTCACACTACAGCCATTTTTCTCATTCTTTTTTTTTGTTCAACCCTAAAATTCCTATTTGGAGTCTTAATGAAAACTGACAGACAATTCTGACATGGAAGATATAAAACATACTGACAGATGAAACGTCTTTTTAATGAAACGTCTTTTTAAATTTTGTGTATTTGACCTTGGTTGGAGTTTTTGTTATTTTGCACTATACAGTGAAACACCTTTAATACGTATCTGCCTGGGACGACAGCATAACTACGCTTTAAACATACTATGCATTACCCACCAGCTACAAATTTGCATCTCCTGCCATGCGCCATCGCTGTCAACAAAGGAAGAAACTCGGTGCCACAGGAAATATTGCCTGAAATGCCCACTGCAAAGCCATTTCTTTCCTTTTTCCAAATTAGAGAAAAGTTTCTGACTACCGCACAACTGCCCGATAGCAGGCAGTGGCAACACCAATGAGCGTTTCAAAACTGCCACAGGATCCGGGATACGCAGCATGGTACAGCAACAGAACGAACCCAATCGGCTGTCCGTGATACAGTTGTTTCGCGGTCTGCTTCTAAGCAAAAACTGATGCAGTTTTTTTTTTTCTTAACGCGATACAGTCACAAAGAGCCATACCTTTTACTGTATGGCTAGTTACATGCAGCACTTTGCTCACTCTGCACACACCGTGACTGCCGATCCGCTTGCTGTAGAGTACACCCTCTCTGCTACTGGCCATGCACAGATTCGGCAAGTAGCCTACTGGGTTAACGCAGCAATGTGCTCTCCGCAACGCTCTAGCAGTCCTGGCAGTGAGTGGAGGCGTGCAGCATGGTAAATAAAATACACGCTACATGCTGCACGCTAAATAAAAGCGTGCAGCAAGGTAATAGCAGCGCTACGCTTGCTGTACATTGTCCATGTTGACATAATACAGCAAGGTTTCTCGGTGCCCACTATTTGCAGTGCTAAACACAGCGACAGCGAGCTGCTTACATTTCTGCAAAGCGGTGCATGCTTGAACACAGTCCCGCAAGACGAAGCAGCAGCGATCGGCAGCCTAGCGCATTCAGGTAGTCACCTACTAAAAGCGTGCAGTAGGCCTAAAGTGACGGTACGCCACAGGCGTGCCTGAGCAGATAACCAGAAATGTTTACTGTGATAAGGCTTTTCGCCAGCGACAAGTGATAGCAAGGTGGTCGCCATTTCACTGAAATCGCCGCAATCACGCAGATGTCGGAGTAACTTATTGGATGATCTCCTCACTTATCAATGTGACGGAAAACCATTTACAGCGCATTGTGGCATCTGCAAAGTTCAGCAGAGCAGTAAAATTTTGTTGCGCAATATGTTACTTCTGTACGCAGTTAGTACCCATTAACTGGTAGGCACAGGCTGAATTCATTCGTGGCTTAAGAAATCCGCAAATGAATTAGCCACTATGAGACTCGGTGGGGGATTTGTCGCAACTACATATTAACCATTAGTACGCTTAAAGTGGGTATGCACAAACGATGTTTCACTGTATTATTAGAAGTAATTGTAATGTAAATGTGAAGAAAGATTAGTGGATGAAAAGATAACTTCTCATGGCCAGGAATCAAGCCTGCAACCTTTGAATAACACATTCGATGCTCTTAGCTGAGCTACCTGGGTGGCTATCTTTATCCACTTTACTGGGTATGTATGTGTGTTAAACATGGAATCATCAGTCAGCACCGCCTGTTGCTATTGCAGCGAGTGTGTGACACTCATTTTTTCCCTATTCGTGTCACGTACCATGTGATCTTATTATGAGCTGACAGCTGACAGATAATTCCCCGTAATGAATGAAGGAAAGAAGGGTAAACTTAAGGGCTCCTTTTCTTTGCTAGAAACAATTACGGTGTACTAGAAGGGGCTAGTGGGCTCACTGCCCTATCCCTGTGCTGCACGGCCATGGCCCTCCCCGCGTCGACAGATCGGGCGCCCGCCAGGGGCGCTGCCACCTGTTTCTCCTGAAAACTTCTCTTCCTGTGTGCGAAGCGCGTTCACTCATCCTCGGGGTTTCGTTGGTTATGCTGCAGTTCGGGGGGGTGGGGGTAGATAGGGTATTAAACACAGGGTTGCGGGTGGGGAGAGGGCCTCCACAATGACGCAAAAAATAAACATGCATATTCTTATATAGGAGGGGTCATTAGTCTTAAATTTTATTGTTATTAGCTTTTAAACTGACCCAAGTAGTTGAAGTTGCTGTTTCTATTCGTGTGTGCCTAGCTGCAGCGCATGTTCACGCCATTCATTCGTTTGAAAGACCTTTGTCGGTATCACAAGTGGCACGTTGCTGCACTTGTGAATGCTGGTTTTTCTGAGCGGTCAGCATCGGTGTATATGTGTTAATTGCAGCTGTCTTTAAAAATCACTGCATATTCACGGAGTGAATGATGATGAGTGGGGCGAAGCATCCATCAGCCGTCTGTGCTTCCGTCCGTTCGTCCGTCTGTTTTTGATTCTTTCTGTCCGGGCGACCATCCGTGCGTCCATCCATGCGTCCGTTTGTCTGTTCATGCGTCCATCTACGGGTCCATTCATCCTTCTGTCTGTCTGTCTGTTCACGCGTCCATTCGTTTGTACGTCCGTGCGTCTATCCATGCGTCCATCCATCTGCTAGTCTGTCTGTCTGTCCGTCCATCCATGCGTTCATCTAGTGAACACTCCAAATGCCGCCATCTCCCATCTCACATCCCCTGTGGCACATACCCACTCTAGAGTGGGTATGTGCCACCGGTGGCTACTTATTACTATATACATACAAGGCATGAACAGACCCATGCCTTAAGGAGCTTCGCCCCACAAAAGGTTCTCCCGCTGCATCTAGACAAGGACACCCTTTTAGGGGTGAAGCTCCTTATGGCGTGGCTTGTGCGTCCCTCGTAGTACATAACCACCAGTGGCACATACCCGAAATAGGTATCCAAGGTGGTGCCGGTGAGAAATTTCTTCTGTGCGTTGTTTAACAGTAAAAAATAGTGCCCAATGTACATGCCAATGGCTGCTAATGGGGAATGAGAGACAGGAGCATTCGGCTTTTAGTCAACGCGCACACTGCGATCCCCATTAGCAGTCATTGGCATGTACATTGAGCACTATCGGACAAGAAAGGGCTGCTACATTATACTCGCTGGGTGTAACCTTCATAGTTTTAGAAAGTTTTAGCGAGTGTTGAGCCACAGGGCCATGAATACAATGAACTAGTGTATACCATGAATGAATTCGAGGTGGTTAAAGGGGGGAAGCAGATACGAAGCGCAAGCCGTAAGAAATTAAAAGCTGAATCCTCCTGTCTCTCATTTCACATTAGCAGCCACTGGCATGTGCATTGAGCACTATCTGACAGGAAAAGGTTGCTACGTTATACTCGCTGGGCGTAACCTCCTTGGTTTTAGAAAGGTTTAGCGAGCATTGGGCCGCAGTGCCATGAATACAGTGAACTAGTATATACCATGAACTCAAGGTGGTTGAAGGTGGGAAGTAGACCCGAAGTGCAAGCCGTAAGAAAGTGTGCGTGTGCCACCTCTCGTTTAGTCCTTGGAATGTCCACTGAATGGCGGTGCTTCTATACGAGGAATATGTGATAAAAAGATGCGAGATGGTGGGACTTGGAGTGTTGAATAGATGGACGAACGGACACACAGACAGATGCATGGATGGACACATGAACGGACGCAGGGGCGAATGCATAAACGAACGCAGGGACGGGCGCACAAACAGACGCATGGACGGTCACACAGGCGGACGCATGGACGGACGAATGCTTCGCCCCACTATCCATCATTCACTCCGTGGATATGCTGCCATTTTTTTTTATTTCACTGTGTCTTTTGTGCGAGTATTTTGGGATGGAATTAGAATTCGGGTTGTTTCCAAAACCACGATCTGATTGTTAAACACAGATTTGTGATGAAACCCATTAATTCGACTACTCCTGGTTCTAACACACCTAAATTTAAGTGCACTGAGTAAAAAAAAAATCAATTGTTTGACTGCTGCTTTTTAGCTGTAACAAATTTTCTACCTTCATATACTTGCTACTGGGCCAATAATGTGTTTGCTAAGCTAGCCTGCTGATTTTCGTTGCACAGATAGGAGTCTGCTCGAAGAAAACAGTTTGTGCTTTTTGTATATGTTCAGGTTTCTGGACAACGTACCTGGCCAGCATCTCCATTTCTTTGTATAATCATACTTACTATAAAGCGTGCAAGCTTTGGGACAAAGTGGGTAGTCATTGTTACGTATAACAAAGGTGACAAGTATGCAACATGCTTTGTTTAAATATTGCATTTACTTTTGGATGTGCAGTATGATAAATTCCAGGCAACACCAGAAACTAAAATGAGTTGACGTTTAAAAGCATGTCTTGTCTCCAAGCAAAAGAGATTATCGTAATAATAGACGGCAGTCACTAATTCATTCTTTAAACTATTAGAGCACGAATTTTGCTGGTTAGAAAAGTGCCAGCAATCAATTCGATGCCAAATTATGCTGCTGTTCCTACTTGTCACTCTCTACAGTGAACAGCTAAATGCACCGATTGCAAAACGCTGACAAGATGCAGCAAATTAACCACGGAAAATGCTCAACAGGCTGGTTTGCATTAAAGCTAAATGTCTAAAGAAGGTGTTAAAGGATCTAGCAAAAGCCTTTTTAGAATCTTGGCAAGAAGTTTACTAGGTTGGTTTGCATGAAAGCTAAATGTCTAAAGAAGGTGTTAAAGGATCTAGTAAAAGTCTTTTTAGAATCTCGGCAAGAAGTTTACAAGGTTTCTAATATTATAACTATAGTAAACGTTTACAAAGGTTCTTTAAAAAAAATTAGGAAGACGTTTTTTTAGAGTTCTTGCTAGAAGTTTTCTAGCCGTATAATAACGTGGCATTAGCACAGCTACAGGAGGTTTTCAAGCTGCTTAGGTTTGAATAACATCTCAACAAGATCTCTTATGTCACTTTGGACTATCCTTTTTGGACATTTAGTAGAAGTTTTTTAGCTTTTTTGTGTTTCACGGGTCCGCCCCTCAGCGAACACACTGCCCCTCAGTGAGTACACTGTAGAAACAATATTTCATTGATAGCGAGGATCTCGTTTTGGCAGGCTTAGTGCCTTCAGGTGGTTTGCGAGGAATTATTGGTCAGCTGCCAGCACATACTAAGACTATGAGCTATGTGAAGCCAATAGGCAAAAAATGAGTGTCCCACACTTGCCACAATGGCAACAGGCGGTGCTGACTGACACTCCCACGTTTAACGCACATACTTATCTGATAAAGTGAATGGAGGGATAGCTGCCATGATAAATCAGTTGGTAGAACACCGAATGCGTTATTCGAAGGTCACAGGTTCGGTTCCTGCTCATGGCAAGTTATCTTTTCATCCACTTTTCTTTCTTCACATTCACATTAAAATTATGTACTTCTAACAATACGTCCTATACTTTCCTTGGCATAACTGTCTGTCAGTTCTCATTAATATTATAAAGTCTTGGTTCGGAAAACCTTTATTATGCCCGAGGAACCGTCAGCCGACAGCTACGATGAGCGAACCAAGATGATGATGCTACGCAACAACGATGAGGATACATGAACAACACATGATGATGATGATAATGTACAGGTGAAGAGGATGGGTATACTAAATGCCCACACTAATTCTCCGCACGTGAAAACGGCCAGCCTGGCCTCAGCAAGTCGAGGGGACAAAGAACGTCGCATGAAGGGCTTGATACGGGAGACATGGACGACCTCAGTAGTTCGATAACGGCAATCTGCTGGAGCTACAAGTGGCGTCGCGCGATAATTCACTGGTGAAGTCTCTTCAAGAACTGTGTACGGCCCGATAAACCGTGGCTGAAATTTGTCGCACAAACCAGGTATGCTAAAAGGTGTCAAAAGGAGCACTTCGTCTCCAGGTTGAAAGTATACAGCACGATGCGATTCATCATTTCAAGCTAATTTTCTGTCTCAAGGTCGGGCTTCAGTACTTATACGGGCACGTGTGCGACATTGTGCGAGTCGTAAAATGTATTCTTCTGAGAAAGATGGAGATGAATTTGCTTGGAAGGTAAAGAAAAAGACGTCCAGGAAAGAAGTGGGGAGCATCCATAAACTAGGTAAAATGGTGAGTAGCAGGTTGTCCGCTGAATGGCCCTATTGTAAGCCAAGATTACGAATGGTAGAACTCTGTCCCAGTTCTTGTGGCCTGGTTGAATATAGGCGGCGATCATGTCAGCAAGAGTGCGGTGGTATCGCTCAGTGAGGCCGTTAGTCTGGGAGTGATAACTAGAGGCAGTCTTGTGAGTTGTGCCGGAGGCGTGAGGAAGTGCGTTCACTAGTTCTGAAACAAAGGCCCTTCCACGGTCACTGAGCAATACACGTGGAGCACCATGATGCAGTATGATAGCTCGGAGGATGAAATCGGCAATTTCAGAAGCTGAACCAGTAGTGACGGATGCCGTCTCGACGTAACGCGTCAAATGATGAACGGCTGTTACTATCCACCGGTTTCCAGCAGCACTGGCTGAAAGGGGGCCATAAATATCGATGCCTACAACTTCGAATGGTGTGGCTGGGCACGAAAGAGGCTGGAGCAGATGTTGGTAGTTTTCTACATTGGCAGGTAATGCAGGACCCAACGTACCGAGCTACACTAGTGGTAATGCCTGGCCAATAAAACCGGCTTCATAGGCGATCGTAGGTTTTATGGTAACCAAGGTGACCAGCAGTCAGATGGTCATGAAGCGCTCTGAGGACTTCTGTCTGAAGCAATCGGGGTAGAACGGGAACCCAGCGCTGACCGTCAGGATGGTAAATTTTGCGGTACAGCACCGAGTTGTCCAGCTTAAACTGCGAGAGTTGACAACGGAGCCTCGCATTAGGTGGACGGGAACTGCCGTGAGGTAGCCTATAATACGCCGACAGTATGGGTCAGCCAGCTGTCGAGAAGGAAAATCGGGGGGGTCGTCCAAAGGCAGCTGGTCCATAGAGGCGAGAGAGGAAACCACCGTAGACGTGGACTCCGAGGGTGTGTTGTGCAAAGTGATTGCAAGAATGCCAAGTAGAGCCGCTGATAGTGGGCAGCGAGAAAGAGCATCAGCGTCACTATTCTTTCTGCCACACTTGTATGCAATGTCAAAATCATACTCTTGGAGGCGTATAATCCAGTGACCGAGGCGACACGACAAGTTCTTGAGTGTCGAAAGCCAACATAAAGCGTGGTGATCGGCCACAATGGTGAAATGGCAGCCGTGCATATAAGGACGAAATTTCTGCCCTGACCAAACGATGGCGAGGCACGCCTGCTTGGTGATCGTGTAGTTCCTCTCGGCTGCGGAGAAAACTCTCCGCTGGCGTATGCAATGACTCACTCTCGCGAAGAATTGTCGCGTTGCAGGAACACGGCTCCTAAACAGTGGCCGCTAGCGTCTGTATGCAGGAAGGTCGGTGCATCATCGTGAAAATATGAAAGTACAGGGTCGGTCGTGAGGGCACTCTTCAACATGTTGAAAGCCGACTCACATTCCTGAGACCACTGAAAGGGCATACCGGAAGCAAGTAGCTTATGGAGTGGTGCGGCTATGGAGGCAAAGTTTTGTATGAATCGCCAAAAGTAAGAGGCGAGACCAAAGAAACTTCGTAAATCTTTCAGCTTGTCAGGGCGAGGGAAGCGAAGTACCGCAGCAGTTTTATCAGGGTCTGGAAAAATTCCGTCCTTGCTCACATGACCAAGGACATCTATAGATCTGCTGGCGAAATGGCACTTTTTGGTGTTAATTTGTAGACCAGCGCCCGCAAGGGAAGTCAGGACCTCGTCCACGCGTTGAAGATGTTGAGGAAACATCGATGAAAAGACAACAATGTCATCGAGATAACATAGGCAAGTCTTCAATTTCAGGCCACGCAGCACGGTGTCAATCATGCGCTCAAAAGTTACGGGTGCATTGCATAGACCGAACGGCATAACATTGAATTTGTATAGGCCATCCGGGGTTGCAAACGCAGTTTTTTCTTTATCATTTTTGTGCATGGGGATTTGCCAATAGCCGGAACGCAAGTCGAGGCTCGAAAAGAATTCAGCACCTTGTAAGGAATCAAGGGCGTCGTCGATGCGTGGCATGGGGTATACGTCCTTTCTCGTGATCTTATTGAGTGCTTGGTAATCGACGCGAAATCGCACGGAACTGTCTTTTTTGCACACCAGAATGATGGGAGACGACCAAGGACTGGTTGAGGGTCAGATTATCTTCCACTGCAGCATATCGTCTACGTTTTCCTCAATGATTTTTCGTCCGGCTAGAGAGCCGGGGTACAAACGGCGGTGCACAATGGATGTTTCGTCGGTCTGAATACGATGTGCTGTAGCGGTAGTCTGGCCCAGGGTGAATGAATAAACGTCAAAAGAGTTTGCATGCTTTTCCAACAAATCAAGCAGCTGCTGCTTCTGCGAGTCTGTCAACCCTTTGTTGATGGTTGCTGTAAATGCCGAGGAAGCAGCATGATCTGCAGGATGACCTTTAGAGGAGACAGGGGTAAGAGGCACGACACACACAGGCTCCAGATCAGCAACGCAGGCGACAGTAGTTCCCCGCGGCAGTAAAATTTTATCTGGGGTGGTGGTCGTAGCAGCGAGGACAGCTGATCCGTTTTTGAAGCGAGCCACACCTGATGCAAGAGCTATGCCTTTGTTAAGGCAACGGGTCGACGGAGTGACGAAAATGTAACAGAGTCGACGTCGTTGGACAAAACTAAGACTAATTGATATCCGTGTGGTGGTGATTCGATGTCTACAGCAGCGATGAGTCAAAGTGGCCTGTAGGTTTCGTCGCTGAGCAAGTGGTCCGTGTCAGTAAGATGGACAACACGTTGTGCACAGCAAATATTTGCGGAAGCAGAGGACCTCCATCACGTATGAAGTCTTGGTTTGTAAGATTATATTAGGCCCGAGGAACCGGCAGCCAACAGCTACGGTGAGCGAACCAAGATGATGATGCTACGCGACAAGGAAGAGGATGCATGAGCAACACATGATAATGATGATAATGTACAGGTGAAGAGGATGGGTATACTAAATGCCCACAATATTGTTTCTAATAAAGAAACCCTTCTTTCCTTCATTTGCAGTCAGTGTGATGTAATTTTTGAAAAGCTGCAATGATGTATTTTGCAGACTCCTAATGAGAAGACTGACTCGAAATTTTTCTGGCCAGTGCCCTGCTGGCTGTGTCCATGCTGGCATGTTGCACATATTTTTCGAACGTGCAGCTGCTACGGGCATTGGTGCCTCAGAAGCTGTCCTGCCGCTTGGGGCTTACTGAGAACAAAGCAGACAGCCTCAACTCAGCAAAGGAAATTAATTGTCACACTATGTTGGGAGGAAGATTGTTGCAATTAATAGCGACTGAAACCTAGGAATGCCCACACATGATAGATAACAATGCTTGGGAGAAATCGAGGAAGAAAAATTAAGGACAGAACAGAAAGGGTATGCACCAACTAGCTCAACAAAAAGTTTCATTATATTAAAAAGGAACTGACGGTTGTTGCCTAAACACCTATACAATGACAGCACAGCACTTGCGGCAGTCAAAAGATTGCCAGCAGATGCAAGCAGCATGGAAGTGCACCCCAGTTGTGTGCACTATTTCAAACGCACACATGGCATTAAATCGCTGGTAGTTCAACCAGTTGATGATTCAAAGCAATTTTCGGAGCAGAGAAAATCCGCTTTTGGAGCGGGAGAAAATGTGTCTTGGAGTAGCAAAAACAGCATTCAGAATCACTTGGAGAAGGACATATCAGAATTTTAAGTGAATCGTGACGTTAGCGAAGGCAACAGTCGGCTCGTCAAAGAAGAAATGAAAGTCAGACTGCAGCAATACACACTGGCACTGATAGTGGTGAACAGAACGCCGACTGTTGATAATCTGATCCATCGACATTTGCACGTGCAGCTCCGAACATTCGAGCATTATCGCTGGTGGTCATGTTCGAGAATAAACTAAGCTTTTTATGTATGCGTGCTCAAGCCTAACAGAAGATTCTAAAATAATAATACGGAAAGATCTCAGGCATTATGGAGCGGTTCGCACGCAAGGCATTACCTACATGTGGGATAGGCCGGCAACAGAAAACATAGAAATCAAGAAACATGTGTGCCATTGTCCTCTAGTAAAAAGGCATTGTTATGATGCTTTAACAGAATATGGAAGTACAATAACAAAGCAAGAAAGTACAGTAAGCAATAGATACAAGCAAGAAAGTGCAATAATAAAGCAAGAATGACAGTCCTCAGGTTCATTATTGCATAAAAACTGACTTCAGGTGCATGACTAGCATGGCTTCAGGTCGCATACAGCACCATTGAGTGGTTGTCATGCCGTCTGGGATAACCTCATAGTATAGAGAGCCGAGATGTCAAAGCACACTGTATGCCCCAAAGTACTTCCAAGAAAATCTCTCACTTGGTTAATGTTCGTGTATGTGTCCACACCCAAACACAGTCGCCGGGCTTGTATCCATGATGCGTCACCGAAAGCTGTTATGGCGGCTGTCAGTCATTTTTGACGCGCAAGCAGTCGAGTTGTCTGGCTTCTTCAGCATGCTGAAGGTAGACAGTCGCGGAGATTTTCTTCGTCGACAACGTTGGGTAACACTGCGTCCAGCATGGTTGCCGGGCTCCTTCCGTAGACCAACTTGTATGGCGTCATCTGCGACGTTTCTTGCACGACTGTTTTGCACGCAAAACTCCCGTACAGAAGGATGGCATCCCACATTCGGTGTTCAATGTTGACACAGACGGCTAACATGTCGGCAATGGTCTTATTAAGACGCTCGGCCAGGCCATTGGTTTATGTGTGGTAGGCAGTGTTGTGACGGTGGCTTGTCAGGCTATAGTTAAACAAGGAGTTAAGGCCGTATTCATGTCGGTGACGAGAACTTCTGGGGTGCCAAGACAAAATACAATGTTCTTAACGAAGAACTTGGCTACCTCAGTGGCACTGCCTTTAGGCTGAACCTTTCATCCAGCGCAGCGCGTAAAGTATTCGGTTGCTATGATGACCCATTTGTTTCCACAGGTTGATGTAAGAAACCGCCCCCGTAGGTCCATCCATATTTGCTTGAACAGTGAGCTAGGGGGTTGGATCGGTTGAAGAAAGCCCGCTGGATTTATCCGCGGTGTCTTGCAACACTCAAAGCATAATGCCGCACGTATGTGCCAGTGGTGAGGACAACGAAGCAGCGCGAGTGTCCTTGGCCGAGGGCAAAAGACGAAGAAATCGTTGCAGTCTGTTTCCTGCGATCAATAAGTCGTATTTGTTTGAGGCGCTTTGTGTGCTCGTCAATCTCGCGTCGTCACACTGGTGGAGGTGCTGGGTACGTCTTCATGCTTGGCACCCCTTCGCGGACCCGACATTCAATCCCGAAATCACTACCACCCGTCGACACACCAGTCCACCGTTCCAGCCGCCGTCTGTGAGTCCTAGCTTCCGAGCTCAATACCTTTCCAGAAACTGCCAGCAATCGCTTGCCTCCTTCAACCACCATGGCCACTGCAGCTACATCGCACATGACACTTCAGAATCCCATGATTCCTGACTGCTTTCATGGTGAGACCTATGAAGATGCACAAGACTGGCTGGACCAGTTCGATCGCTGCGCGAAGTACAACCAGTGGGCCACCCCAGAAGACAAGCTCGCAAATGTGTACTTCTACCTGAAAGACAACACCCAGACGTGGTACATCAACAGGGAAAGAAGCATGGCTACGTGGGACGACTTCCGCAACCAGCTGATTGACACCTTTAGTAGTCTTGACAGAAAGAAGAATGTGCAACGTCTCTTGGAAGCTCGAATTCAAAAACCAAACGAGAGCGTCGCTATGCTCGCCGAGGACATGACCCGTCTTTTCGGCAGGGCGGATCCCGAGATGCCGGAAGACAGGAAGCTGCGGTATCTAATGTGAGGCGTAAAAGAGCAACTGTTTGCTGGGCTTGTGAGAAATCCGCCAACCACAGTAGCTGAGTTCTCGAAAGAAGCCACAGCTATTGAACGGGCCCATAGCAATGGTACCGCCAGCAGAACCCGGTCAACGTTCGAGCGAGTAGCCCTGTTACGACTGCGGCGAGCCTCTGCGACAACGACAGGCCTCTGCGGGAAGTCACCCGGGAGATTTTGAGGGAGGAGCTTCGGCAGCTTGGTTTAATTCCAGCAACTGAACCGACGCCGGCATTGTCTTTTGTCACTGATGTTTTCCGGGATGAGGTCCGCCGGGCTCTCTCTTCATCCGACTATAATGGTGTGCGACGACATTTTACTTATGCTGATGCAGTCCGACGCCCCGTCGTCGCGCCTTCAGCAGAGCAGACTTCAATGACTGGACCACCATCAACCATGCAAACACAGCCACTGTCAGCACCGACCACTTTCGCAACCTCACCGATTCCTCCGACAAGACGAATGCCGAATAACCAACATGCCCCACAATGTGGCCCCGCAACGTGGCTCAATAGTGAGTCTCCACTTACCTACCAGCGTCGAAAAACCAATTTGTGGCGTACCGCTGACCGTCGACCGGTATGTTTTCATTGTGGCGAAGCTGGGCACGTCTACAGAGTTTGCCGTTATCGCGACGCTTAGTACTCGAGATTTCCTCACTACCCTGATTACATTGCGTACGACGATCAACGCATGTACAACTACGCCCCTGTGAACACACCGCCGCAGAATCCAGTAATGCCCAGATCACGTTCTCCATCTCCTGCGCGGCCCAGTTCACCTAATCGTCGCAGTTTTGCCGACGTCACCAGGGGCAGGTCCCCTAGCCCGCAACGGCGAAACTAGACGCAGCGACCTCGGGGGGAGGGGTTGCCAATATTCGAAATTCCGAACAGCCCCCATTGCAGACAAATGACAGCTCGAAGCCATCGATACCGAAGAAGATGACAGCAACGACTAATTCGACGAATGAGACAACTGCCGACGTAACCGACGTTATCAGCGCTGACCTCGTTGTTCACATTGACGGCCACCAAGTGACGGCTCTTGTGGACACTGGCTCCCACTTTTCTATAATAAGCCTACAACTAGCCGAAAGACTAAGGAAGGTGAAAATGCCATGGCAGGGACCCAATATAAGAACTGCAGGAGGTCAGTTGATGACACCGGTTGGAAAGTGCACGGCCCGACTCTTCATTGCTGGTTCCATCTTTGTCGCCACCCTCGTAATTCTCCACGAGTGCTGTAAACAGCTCATATTGGGAATGGATTTCTTGCGCGAATATGAAGCTGTGATTGACATCCGTGACAGAAGCGTAACGTTCACTGTAAGCTCGGAGACTGCTACAGATAAGAAACACCAGCCACCTCGCTTCCGTATTGCCGATGACGACGTCACACTGCCGCCACGAAGTTGTTCTCTCGTATCCGTGCACTGTGACAAATTACAAAATGGTACTGGCATCGCTGAACACATCAAGGAGTTCGCATTCACTAGCGGCATTTCTGTTGCCAGGGCTGTCATCACTGTTATTGACGGATGCGCTGAACTGCTATTGACAAATTTCAGCAGAGAACGCCGACACATAGTTAAAGGCATAGCTATTGCCTATTTTGATGAACTCTCGCAAACAGAAGACTGTCATTTAGTGGAGGAAGCAGTAGCGTCTACTATCACTACACCGACACCTGTCGACGTTGGTCCAATGTTATCTCCCATTGAGCGAGACCGCCTTCTCACGCTGATCAACAAGTTCCACGGCTGCTTCTCATCCACATCAAGAGTTGGTCAAACGGCACTGACGAAACACCGCATCATCACGGATTCCGATGCCAGACCCATCCGGCAAAATCCTTATCGAGTCGCCCCAAAGGAGCGTGAGGCAATTCAAAAACAGGTGAAAACGATGCTAGAAAATGGTGTTATTCGGCCATCTAACAGTCCTTGGGCATCACCTGTAGTACTCGTCAAAAAGAAGGATGGTAGCTTGCGTTTCTGCGTCAACTACTGTAAGCTTAATCAGATCACAAAGAAAGACGTCTACCCTCTGCCGCGTATTGACGATTCATTGGATAGACTACGAAACGCACGCTACTTTTCGTCTATGGACTTAAAAAGCTGCTACTGGCAAATCGAAGTGGATGAGAGAGATCGTGGAAAGACCGCCTTTGTTACGCCCGACGAACTTTATGAATTTCAGGTTCTTCCTTTCGGTTTGTGTTCGGCGCCAGCAACATTCCAGCGCCTCATGGACACGGTTCTGTCGAGACTTAAGTGGCAAACCTGCTTGGTGTACCTCGACGACGTGATTGTCTTTTCGGCGACTTTCGAGGAACACTTACGAAGGCTCGAAGCAGTTTTTGAAGCAATACGCTTGGCCGGTCTTACTCTGAAACCAGAAAAGTGCCACTTCGGCTTCCACGAACTTCAATTCCTCGGTCACGTCGTGAGCAGCCAAGGGACCCGACCCGACCCGGATAAAATTGCAGCCGTGGCAAACTTCCCGACGCCATCAGACAAAAAATCAGTGCGACGTTTTTTAGGACTCTGTGCCTATTATCGGCAGTTTATTGCTAATTTTTCGCGCATCGCATGGCCATTGACACAGCTTACTCGGGAAGATACCCCCTTCAGATGGGGCAAAGACCAACAGCAGGCATTTCACGAGCTTTGTCAGCGAATGCAAACACCCCCCGTGCTGGCCCACTTCGATGAAGACGCGCCGACAATACTTCATACAGACGCTAGTAATGTGGGTCTTGGAGCAGTCCTCGTACAGTCGAAGGACAACAACGAAAACGTGATCGCCTACGCCAGCAGGACACTGTCCCGAGCTGAAGCTAATTACACTACGACGGAAAGCAGAAGAAGCCAGACAACTTGCCAGGTTGCGAATCACCAAACAGCAAGACGACAATGCCAAGTATTACAACCTCCGGCACAGACCCATCATATACAACGTGGACGACAAAGTATGGGTCTGGACACCTGTTCGTCAGCGTGGGCTCTCCGAAAAGCTGTTGCGAAGATACTTCGGACCCTACAAGGTTCTGCGACGCATTAGTGACATCAACTACGAGGTTGTTCCGGACGGCGTGCAGTGTTCAAAGCGGCGCAGACATTCACCAGAAATTGTCCACGTGCTTCGGATGAAGCCTTACTTTCAGTGACTAACTGTGCAGTTTTGGTTTCGCCTTGCTTCTCAAACGTTTAACCTCGGGACGATGTTTTTTTTAAAGGGGGAATAATGCCGCGCGTATGTGCCAGTGATGAGGACAATGAAGCAGCGCGAGTGTCCTTGGCCGAGGGCAAAAGACGAAGAAGTCGTTGCAGTCTGTTTCCTGCGATCGATAAGTCGTATTTGTTTAAGGCGCTTTGTGTGCTCGTCAATCTCGCGTCGTCACAATACGAATGTCTTTAAATGGCGAGCGACGTTAGCTGCAATGCATGGCCAGTATTATTCCTCCTGTACTCTTGAGAGTGTGTAGGAAAGATAGAAGTGTCCAGCCATTTGGTGGTCGTGTACAGCCTGGAAGATTTCTGGTCGCAATGTTGAAGGCACAACAAGAAGGTACTTGGCTTGATATGGTGACTTTATCATGATGCCATTTCCTAAGAAACACGACACCAGTCCTCACTTGAATGCCTTCCAAACAACATTGGTCTTGCCCTCGATTTAATCAATAAGGTCCCCGAGTTGCAGGTAGGTGGCTCGCTGTCATTCAGCAAAGTCATCAGCCCTTTTTATCCCCAAGAAGCAGTTACCCTCCTGGTCATCCTGTGGTTGTCGACTGGGGGGCGAAATAAGGAGTTCGCATCTGAGTGCTTTTGTCAGGATTTGTAAATGACGCTAATGTCCAATTCTTGAAGTTTCAGGCTTCATCTTGTGAGCTGACCAGAAGGGTCTTTCAAGTTAGATTAACCTAACCCAACACAATAGAAGCTTTTTTTTTTCTGAAAAATCCGTACGAATTTCTTGTGGCTTTGTGCCACAAACAGGTGGTTGTCTACTTCCCTTTCTTAAACCTTAATTTGTCCCTTGTGGAATCCTTCAGAACTTATTTCCATTACTTTGCAGAAAAAAGTGGTCGCTCAAAACTTTGAAGGGCATGCCAAAGAGGTAAGGGCAAAACATAGACACTACCCAAATGATGGCAAGGTACTCTTTTTCTGTAGTGAAGTATTTGGCTTCTGCAATGAATAGTGACACGCTAGCATAACTGATAACCCTTTCCACTCCATCAGTTCTCTGGACAATAATGGCGCAGAGTCCTATGCTGCTTGCATTGGTGTGGATTGTTGCGTCAGCCTATTTGCTGATATGCGCAAGTATTGGAAGTGTCTGCAGGCATCATACTTGAAATGCCTTGGCGTGCGCTGCTCCCCACTTAAACTTCACGTAATTTTTTGTGAGGTGAGTGAGTGGCCCAGCGATGCGTGAAAATTTTTTTATGCATCTATAATAAGTGCACAAACCAATGAAAAGGTGTACAACCTTCTTGTCGACTGGCATTAGGAAAGCAGAAATGGCAGCCATTTTTCATGGGTCAGGGCCACTTGCTGATGATGTGGACCAAGAACAGAAGTTCCTAGTACATGACGGGACACATTTCACACTTAGGATGAGTCTGGAGGTCTTCATTGCTTGAAGTACAGTTTCAAGGTGACAGAAATGCTCGTCAAAGTCTGAAGAAGACACAATGAGAGGTAGTCCAAGTACGCAAGGTAAGTCTGCCACTTCATTCCTGCCGGTACGGTAGCCATAACATGTTCGAACATCGAAGTTGCCGAACAGAGACCGAAGAGCATGACCTTAAACTCAAAGAAGCCCTCTGTATTAATAAATGCTGTCCTCTCTCTGTCACGTGGTAAACGCTGCAGGGGCACAGACACGCAGAGACTGATGCGTGCACGCTGCTGCCTCGGATGAAAGTGGAACCCCACTCTGAAAGTGGAACCCCACTCTTTATTAGACACGAACATATATAGGATGCAAGTAACAGGGGTGCCACGTTTCAGTGGTGGCCTAATAAATGGGCTGAATTTCGGCGACCTCTACGTCTCTCCCTTGAGAAAGTTCAAAGGTACGATGGGATGAAGGAGGCCAAACATCACAGTCACAAGTTCAAATGACGCGGCGAAACAACACGCCGGCCGTAACGTGTTCAAATAACACCATCACTACCGTCCCTGACTGAGGGGGAATGTTGCAAAGGCTACCTTTGGACACCGTAGCTTATACACTGTTGGCAGGCTGAGGTTTCTGAAATGGAACTTGCTGCAGTGGCAATGGCTGCTTTGTAGCTGAAGGCAGCAGTTCCTCAATGAAGGCAGAAAGCACGAAAGACACTAGAGTGAAATCTCGATATAACGAACTTCAGGGGGCTGCGGCAATTTGTTAATCATTTTGAAAGATCGTTATAGTTAAAACCTAAAAATTAACCACAAATACTTATTTTCCATCGACCAAAACGACTTCCCTTTACAACAGCGGGTCCTTGAACTCGTTTTTAACAAGAAAAAACAAATGCACAAGTGAACACCGAAAAATGCACGTTTACTTTATAAAAGTCTGTGATTTTTTTTATGCATGCAGCACAAACTTTGTTGTGCGAAGGCCTCCAGTTAATCAACATTCCTGCGGTGCAATTGTGCAATTCGGTTTTTTGGTCACAACAGCCTGCTTTTTGCCTTCTAGTTGCCGAAGAATATCCACTTACTCGCTTAGCCAAAGCTGCTTCCGCTTCTTCGTAGCAAACTGAGATGATCTCTTTTGTAATTGGCGTTCGCAGTGCAAATGCCGACTTGCCTTGCGGGTGCGATAAGTAATCACCGAAAGGAGATGAACATGACTGACAAACAAGGCGTCCTAGAGCACTTGTAGGAGGGACAAAGAAAGAAAAACCCGAAGCGTCATGACTGTCATCACCTCTTCCAAAGAAAAAGAAGTGCTAAAAAAGAAAATTCATCGTGTTTTGTTTTCTGCTCCCTCGCTGTTTCAGGTTTCCCGCGCCCATGCTTCTTGATCCGCAACTCCCACTTTGCCTCGCTGACCTTGCCCTCCCATGTTCCCCTTGCCCCTCGCCTCTGCGCTTGTAAACCTGCGGCGTCGGCGTTTCAACAAACAGAAAGAAATAAAAGTCGCCCTTTCGTTGTTGTTTTTTCTTCCGCACCGTAGCGCCATTTCCGAGAAGCAAGGCATCCGTTCACTTTCTTCATAAAACAGACCGCACAAAACATGGGTTAGAAAAAAATCAAGTCAAGCGCTTTGTCCCGTGTTTTGTGTGCTCTGTTTTACGCGAAACTATGAATAACCAAGACGTCCAAACCTTCTTCCTTTTGAAGTGCGTTCGCTTTGTCGTCCACTTGCGTACCGCTTCGGTGGTCCCAATGGATTTCAGAACATGATTTCATAGTACTGAGGCATTGTTACTATAATGTGGAACTAAACTAACACTTGTTATTGTGAAAAGTTCGGTATTCTGAAGTATGTAGTAGTAAAATAATTTTTAGTTGAATTTATTAGCACTCAGCACAACATTTTTAAAAGTTCGTTAATCTCAAAAGTTCATTATATGGGTTTTGTTCTACTGATATTTCTCTATAGGTGATGGCAGTTGCGCTGTAGGACACCACCTCTGTCTGTTTAAACAACATAGCTTCTTTGCCCCGGGTTGAGGACTGTAGCTTGCACTTGGTCAGGGCGCATCTGCACACGCTGACTTGTTTGAAGAGGTGGCAGGTCTCAAGCTTCATGATGCCTATAATAGTCGTTGGTCTGCTTGTGGCTGAAGCCGCATCCTTGGCGACGACTTCTTTCCTAGGACGCCAATTAGAATGTAGCTGGGAGTTTCGCTATGGGACACTGGTTGTCAGCTGACGTCCCATAACAGCTGGGCTGGACTGAAGCCATCGACTCTGGGAGTGTTTCGATAACAGAGCAGAGAGAGGGGAGGGTCTTTGGACTTGCGGGACAGGTCCTTGAATTCCCACCATCCTCTCTGCCTGTTCGTTTGACTGGGCGTAATGTGTGCTGCTGGTCACATGTTTGAAGCAGTAAGACTGCAAATGCTCCAAACTTTGCAACAAGATTGGTAGGCTGTTGTCTGACCTGACCTCTTGTGGGATTCCGTGATGTGCGAAGATGCTTTTAAGAGGATTAATGACTGCCGGAGCTGCTCTGCTTCTCATTGTCACCACCTCGAGGAACTTCGAGTAGTAGCCCACCACTAGAAGGAACGTCTCACCATTGAGATGGAACAAGTCCATTCTGGGAAATTTTGAGAGATGTCCAGGTAGAGCTGTGGAGACTGGGGGTTCTGCAAGGTTCCCAAGAATGGAAGCACACTGTTCACAGTTAGTGATGAGAGAGGTGATGTCTGCTGAAATACCCGGCCACCACACCGACTCCTGAGCCAGGGCTTTGGTCTTGTTGATGCCCTGACCATTCTGGGGCCCTTCAGCCAGATACCGTTGCAGACAGAGAGCTCGTCCACCCCAGAGGCACACTTCGACACATGCGGAGGTAGCTTGGTCTTTTATGGCCAACCTTGATGGCAGAAGGAGATGAGGGCCTTGCACTCTCCATCAGATTCTTGTGCTTGTCGTAAACCTTCGGGGCTCAGTGGCAAGACTTCAGAAATGCAGCCAACTATTTGTGCTGCGAAAAATTCCACCGTGCCTACACGAGTGAATGCCTTGGGGGTGATACGTGATAAGGTGTCTGCAGTAGCTAGCAGTTTTTCTGGCACGTGCAGCATGTGAAACAGGTACTGCATTGTCTTGAGCTGTAGTCTCTGAATATGACGTGGCAACATATTCAGCTCCATCTTACCCAGAACTGAAACGATTGGCAGATGGTCAGTCTCGACATTGCAGGTGATGTCATGGAAAAACTCCTCAAACTTTTGGATAGCCCACCTTGTTGCCAAAGCTTCTTTTTCGGTCTGGCTGTAACACTGTGTAGTAACCATCATTGACCTCGAAGTGAATGCGACTGGGCAACGTTCTCCCAAGGGTTTAGTCGGCAGCAATACTGCGCTGAGTCAGAAAGAGCTTGAATATGCAGACACTGTTGTGGCATACGTCGAGTGGTACTTGGCCATGCACCTGTTTGACGTCAAGAGTTCTTTTACCTCCTTGAATGCTGCTCCTTGCTCATGCTGCCATACCCAACTTGCAGACTTTTTCAGCAAGTCTCTGATCGGCGCTGTGATGTCCGATATGCGTGGCACAAGTCTGGAAAGATTATTCACCTATCCAAGCAGTCGCCTAACACCAGCAATGTCTGTGAGAGTTTCCATAGCTTTCCCTACTTTGACCATGCTAGGATCTGGCCGGATACCCTGAGCTGAGACAACTTTGAGCAAGGAGACCTCGGACACCCCAAAACAACACTTGTCCTCGTACAATGTGACACCTGCTATTGCAAGGCGAAATAGCGCCTGGCTAGGTATAGCATCATTCTTGTGGCCAGTGCGTCCAAAAACCAAAACATCATCTATCATGTTAAAGACTCCTCCGAGCATTTGGCTTAAAGATGAGGGGTATGCACAGTACGATAACGAGGTGTGAACTTCTTTGTAAAATATCAAGCTTTTGTATGACCATATCTTCACTTGCATGAGGACATCGTTTAAAGCACACCGTTCCGATAACTGCAGTCATTGGCTGCAGTAGCTAGATTACAGTGTGCGGAGTGTCTCATGGTCGAAAAGAATAGCTTTTCCACATGCTATCGCATGTTCTTTAAGAAATAAGAGAGAACGGCATGCTAAAGTTTGAAGAGGGACAAGCACGGAATGCAGCAACATTGGTTGGGCAAAATATAATGACGAAAAGCGCATTGCTGAAATGAAGTGAAAGCATCGATGGCATGAAGAAAAGGCTCAAGCTGTGTTTGTGGCAACCAAGAATAGTTTTGGGCGATAATTGAGCCTGTAAACAGGCGGACTTGCGCACTGTAGGCGCACGCTGAGCTAAACAGTGTGCACGGAATTGTAGCAAAATGGCACAACTGGCACAGTTGTACCCCCCCCTGCATTAAATGCATGTGGCAGCTCGTTCTCATAGCAGTGATGGCTGAACTGCACCCAGCCGTGTTACTCGCCGTGTTAGGTCAATCGACACAGCACATGTCGGTATTCGCATGAAGAAGCACACTCACCCTGAAGCATGCCACTTGTTTTTTCTCACTGCTATCCACTGCGAGCAGACGAGGCAGTGGGAAATTCTGGCAGAAACTCACAAGAAGGCCCAGCCTCCGGTCTGACAGGTTCAGCTTCAGGCTGGACACAAACACATTGAACTTGTGCCTGCGTATAATGGGCAATGCAGACCACTGCTGCTAACCGGCGTCTGTGCCCTGCTCACCTGGGCAGATATCGGTAGTCTGGCTTGATGCTGTTTGAGAAGAGCACCTGCACGTTGACCCTCGCCAGCAAGTGCATGTCTGACTCTGCAAGCAGTCGAGCCATCCTCCACTCGTCCCCTGCAAGAGTTGCCAATGTGCTGAGCATGTCTATTCACCACCTGGCCACCCACCCACCAGAGTCAGTGAAGAGTAACTGGATGTCCGAGAGGCACAGGCTAAACCGGTCATACAGCTTCTCTTCTATCTCCATACTCGTGGATTCCTGAAAATGCCATGCATGTCATTGGTATCACTCCTCTGTCCAGATCTACGTGCTTGCATTGAACAGTGTAATCCAGAATGTAAGCCGAGGCATTGTGTGGCTGCTGCTTTTTAATCTCAGTGATAACCACATAGCAAGTTTATTTTGCACACACAGGTCACATCTGTTTGCATCCTGGTTTACACAGGCCCTGCAAAAGCTAACAGATGCATTTCAAAAACGTGACACTTGAAGCTTTGACATTCCATAACTTAAGCACACAGAGCTATGAACAAGCCCAAAATGACCGATGCCACAGCACTATCTGCATGTTAAAAAAAAACATGCAAAGTTCCTAACAATTTTTTTTTTCACAAAATGCTGTCCCCATGCAGTGATATGAGGAATATTTTTTTTTACAGTGTTATTGATGACTCCACGAGAGATCGAACATACATGTCCAGTTGATATTCTTGCTTTGAGTGGCTTTTTTTTAATGTGAAGTGAGCACATTCAAAGTGCCTGGAACTGAAAATATAATTTACAGAAAACGCTCCGAACACGTTAAAAAAATACCTTAAAGTGGCGGCGTATGAAAACCTTTTTTCTTTTGGGGCAATATTTCCGCATTTCATGGCCGAATTTAGCCCAAACTATAAACGTCATGTAGAATTTTTTTTGGAGGTTTTAGTACCTGTTACTGTGAATTGTATCAAGGTTTTCTTTAGTTTTTTATGTTGTCCTCGAAAGAAAAAAATGTAAAAAATTCGAAATTCCACCCAAATCAAAAAATTCAACTGTGATGCACTTTGGTGTGTTTCCTGTTCCGAACAGAAACTTCAAAACAGTGTCAAATATAAAAGTACGACCTTGCAACATTTTGCCAAAGGTTAGTAGAATAGTTAAAAAAGCAATTTTTTTTTTCAGAAAAGCTCGTTTTTTAAAAAAAAAACTCCGACCGCAATTTCGCCAAACAGTTTTTGTCGAAGATCGCTTATGTAACTAAAAACGTCGTATCAATATCATATGTCATTTGCTTTGTTTCTGAGATATAACGGGCTGAAACGGCCCTTGCTGTTGATGGTTACTTAAGTGGCCTCGATAGTTGTTTTGACCTTGAAATGTGCTTATATATCAACATTTCTTATTCTCTCACTGAAGCAAAACATTACTCTCGCCTCCAGGCAAAATGTATTACCCAAATTTATTTGTGTCTAGCGTGTTCGGGGATGAGACCCTCCATTATTCACTAATTAGGAGCACTGAACACATGGTTTAGATGACTTCACCAAAACTCACCTTGCACACCAAACAACGCAGGCCAACTTATCTTTTTTGTTGCTTGCATACTGCCCGCTTCATTTTATACTACCTGCATAGGACACTCTAACCATCTTTTACATACGACGCACACTGTGCATAAATAACATTTGCAAAAATGTTTATATCACTTTTTTCTTAAGCTGTTTATCTTGCTTCCTGCTATACCACATTTTCGGCATGACAATTATTGTCTCCCCATATCACCTCTGCCTTTACCTCCGTGTTTCAGCAGCCAAAACATGTATGGTGCGGCATTATTAAACCATTTGTGGTCAAAGCTGCCCAATTTATGATGTTTTATCGCCATTTTGCTCAAGTGCTTCCCCATGTCAGAGGTGCTGAAACATAGATATGATCCTTAATTTTGCTGAGTGTGTCCCACATGTTAATTATTCTAGTACAAAGCCTTTAGACATGCTTGACCATAGAATAGCAAAGAATGAGCACCACTGGAAGCATTCGTCACAACAGTGAGAGAATGAATGTAACGCTGTTCAGCGTAAACTGTTTGATTCGGTCTACCAAATTATTTTTAACCCTTTGCAAAAAGAGGATTTTTGAAAAAAAAAACATTTTCATTGCATAATTTTTTTTACTGCCATTTTTTTTGTTGCCAGGTAGCCAACAACAAGGCTACTGCTAAGAAAATTGATTACCGCCAAGCGGCTATTGTATGAAGAGCTGACGCTGCTAAGCATTCGCTAGGTGGCGCTTGCTGTCGCATACACGTCAAGCTCACGCGAATCAGTATGGTCGGCAAAAATCTGTCGAGCCTGGAAAGTGCTTCATCAAGTGAAACTGCTGCCTTTTCAGTGTTTTTTAAACATGTTGGAAGAGTTTGCGCTTGAATGCGAGGCTATTCACTGGCTAGGCTAGTCAGTTGATCTGGTGGCAATGCCACTGTTTCATTCCATGTGTGACTGGGTACAAGTCCTCCAAGAAGAAATCTTCACTGCTCTGCGTGTCTTAAGAAGAGGAGCTGTTTACCCGTTCATTGCCAAGTGTATTCCCTAGAGTCTGTGCGCAGAGAACACAGTCATAGGAGTGGTTTATTTATCAGCACTTTTTATTTTAGAACAGGGCAAGTTTCACGACACAGATCTGACGATTTCTCTGGTGCAGACACGCCTACCTTTATGGCAATCTTATCTTTGATCTTAAATTTATGGGCTACGCCAAGGAAAAAACATACCATATCTACTGGCATAATAGGCAAACTTTTTCTTAGAAAATCTGGCTCCAAGTTCAGGTTGCACCAATTAGGCAGGGTAAAATTTCTGAAAATATTATTTTTGATTATAGCTAAGACCACTCATAATGTATTCGTTCACCGAAGTTGCGAATATTCACACTACAGCTGAAACAACCTCCTTCATAGGCTACACTAGAGCAAAACGTGTTGAGTGTGAAGTCTCGCGAGTAAGAAAATAGAGGCATGCAATGCAAAGTGTATTCAAATTTCCAAAAACTAACATAGAAAAACCCGCATTGCCAATGAAATGAACAAATAAAAGAAAAAGTACAAAAAGAAAGTGACATCGTGGAAAATTCACTAATTACATTTCCGCCACCTAGATAATGCGCATTATCACGACCGAAACTTTGTGCGCTGAATGGTACCGTTCGTTCCATTTCACGGACTCGTACCCCATATCCAAGACATTTGCAAATGAATCTCGAACCACCATTCGAGTGTTACAAGCGCCACCTAAGCCCTCTTTACTTCAAGTAGAGCCACCGAAAGGAGTTAATTCTGTTCAAAACCGCTACTTTGATCACTCGCGACCATCACCGAAAAGTACCAAAAGTGATTAGGCCTAGCCTACAATTTGATTTGGCACTTTGTCACAGGAAGTTCATGCAAGACAACATGAAGATCAAGCATCGAAAATATTGCACTCAAGCACAGAACCAGGAATAGCATGCGCAATATAATGCTTAGGTACACGATGAGAAAATCAATGGTGACAAAAGTTCACAGAGCTTCAGTGCAAGTCAGCGTAGTGACAGCAAAGGTGAAAGCTCACGTCCGAAAGCCAAAAAGCTTTCAAATTTGCAGACAAGGTAATGAATGCAGTAACGATGACACTTTTCCTGACCAGAAACTCAATGCACACTTCACAGGATGCCTTCGCGCATTCCATGTGGAGCGCATGCGGTCGGTCGGCTAGTGGCCAGAACCACGCTCACACATCAGTGCAAAGGTTACTCCGACACCTAGGCAACTGGCCTTCCAGCTCACTCAGCGAGATAGAGCAGCGCTGCCGCAATCCTTTCCCTCGCTTCAGTTAACATAAGAGCAAGTCTAACTGCAACCAAGCAAATAAGGTACAGAACTGCTAAATAGCTCGTGGTATGCCTATTATACTTGGAAATAGAAAAATTTTATTTCTCGTGGACTGGTGCGCCTATTATGCGAGTATATACAGTAAGAGCTTTCTTCCAATGCAAGCAAAATGTACCTTGTTTTTTTTTCTTTGCTAGAAAGACATGCTGGCATTGTGATTTATCTGGAATAAGCTTCACAAAGACAGCCTCACGAAATGTGCATCACTTGCAAAATGCGCTACTAATAGGTTGTCAAAGACACAAAAAGAATTTGACAAGCAATAACCTTGTCAAATTTGTCATCATGGCACAACCTCATACCATAAAAGCTCATTATTCTGAAATCAAGGGAGATTATCAAATAGTTCAAATTAAGCAGGGTTGAAATTAATGAGTGTGCTAAAATGTACAAACGTTGTGCAACACTACGCGGGGACAACCCCAAAAAGCCACGCTGGACTTGTTAGCACGAACTAGGTGCTACTACACATTTTTCGGAAAAAGTTTAATTAACTTCATGAAGCTTTTAAGAGTCAAATGAATTAATTCATCTGTCAATGATATGCCAGAAACACATATTGCTATTGTTCGAATCAGTTTGATGTCCTTGTGTGCCATTATCTATAGGTTACAGTCACGGTGTAACGTGACACTGGTGGAGGCGCTGAGTAATAGCCTATGCACTGTTACCACGAGGAAAATCTCAGCCCCAACATCGCCGCCTTGGTAGAAACAGCCAACCTTCAATGCAGTCGGCGGCAACTAGGCCTACCACCCCGATTCGGCCCTCTTCCGGAACGCTCCAGAACCATGGCAAATGCGACAACTGCAAGCCAGACTGAACAGACCGTGACTCCGCCAGCTCCATGGCCACTAGCCCCTCGAACCCCAAAGCCCTTCCATGAGGAGCCCTACGAAGACGTTGAAGACTGGCTGGACCAACACGATCGAGTCGCTGTTGCCAATGAGTGGGATGAGCGCCAGAAACTGCGGTATGTCTATTTCTACCTGAAGGATTCAGCGCGCATTTCATTTGAGAACCACGAGGCCGCCCTGACAACCTGGCCGGTGTTTTGCACTCAGCTGCGGAATACGTCTGGTAGCGCTGAGCGGAAAGAACAAGCTGAACGTCTCCTCAATTCTCACAATCAAAGACGAAATGAAAGCGTGGCCATGTTCGTTGAGGAGATGTTTCGTCTGCTCCGTCAAGCAGATTGTGCAATAACGGAAGACAAAAAGGTACGCATTCTGATGCGGGGTGTCAAGGAGCAGCAGCTACCGTGACGGGATTCCACCAGCTACCGTGGCGGGATTCCTCCATGAAGCGACGACAATGGAGCGAAGGCTAAGACAGAAGTCTTCGCAGTATGAGCGGTCCGACAACCTTGCATATCTGTCAGCACCCTTGGTAAGACCAAACGTCACGAGCGTGAGAGACCTTGCCGAGCTAGTCCGTAGCATGGTACGCGACGAGCTGCAAAAGCTTCATGCAGTGCCTTCACAGCCTCAAGTGGCTGCTCTGACAGACGTCGCCCGTGAAGAGGTGTAGCAGCTGGTATGACCATTAGTGCCACCTCCAACCGAACCTTCTCTGCTAACGTATGCCGAAGCTGTACGCACTCCTGCACCGGCAGCCAGCTATTTGCCCCAACCGACCAGCCTGCAGACGCCGCAGCACTTCTCGGGCCTGCCGCACTATCAAAAGCAATGACAGACTTGCCTGCAAATGCCGCTGTACTTCTCGGGCCCGCCACGCTATGAGAATCCGCGACCTGATTTGCGAAAATCTAGCCTGTGGCGTGCTTCCGACAATCGGCCACTTTGCTACCACTGTGGTAAGCAAGGTCACTTGTACCGGGAGTGCTCGTACAAACAGATGGGCCTACCTGGATTTCGGCCAGACGCTCGTTGGCCCAGGGATGGGTAACGACGCCGCGCTATAGCAGAATACTTGGCAAGACTACCATCTCCGAATCTTCAGTGACGCCAATCATGCTCTCCGTCTCCTCGACGCTCTACGTCCGCGAATCAATACTCTACTTTCGCCGATGTTGTTGCGGGACGATCTGCTGGGTCCCCAAGTCCACACCGGGGAAACTAGAATACGCGGTCTCCGGGGGTGGGACCGCTGTTAAGCTATCGTCAAAACAGCTTCCTCCGAACCATCCGCCGACCTTCGACGATTCCTTTCATCTGGCACCTCACATCGCTGAAGAACCCGTTTTTGCTGACATTGCCCTTCTTGTCGACACCGGCGCCGACTACTCAACTATCAGCGCTGAACTTGTGGTTGAACTTCGGAAAGTTACGACTCCTTGGGGCATGAACCAAACCTTCGGACAGCAGGTAGTCATCTCTCGACACCAATCGGGAGATGCACCGCAAGGCTGCAAATCTGTGAGACGACATTCATTGCTTCTTTGGTTGTGCTTCCCGAATGCTCCCGGAAAGTCATCCTTGGCATGGATTTCCTTCGCGGGCACGGCGATGTTATAAATCTTCGAGGCTGCCTAGTGAGGTTTGCTGACAACTATAGCCTGAAGCCTAGAGATATCGATCCGCAGAAGACTGCACTTCGCATTGTCGATGACACCGTCACATTTCCGCCACGCACCAGTATGTTCGTTACTGTACAGGGCAACATAGATCATGACAGTAATAGTATCGCTGAAGCCAACCCTTCCGTGCGCTTGTCTCAGCAAATCTGCGTTGCCCGCGGCATAATTCAACTTAAACGTGGGCCGACTGAGTTGTTGCTCACTAATTTTAGTGGAGCATACCAACATTTGGCCAAGTGAACCACTATCGCTCATTTCGAATTCATTGATGATAAAGCGTGTATGACGTTAGCCCCAATTTCTGCAGCCGTTGAAAATGACACCGCGGTAGCCGATAGAGTCTATGTCAATCCGAAGCTGTCATGCGCGCATAAAAAACAAATCCGCTGTATCCTCCGCATGTTTAGCGACTGTTTTGCGTCTACATCCAAGATAAAGCAAACGCCAACCGTAAAGCACCGCATTGTCACTTACCATGCTGAACGACCCATACGTTAGCACGCCTACCAAGTATCACAAAAGGAACAAGAGGCAATACGTTGTCAAGTGAAGCAGATGCTTGAAGACAGCGTAATCCAACCCTCAAACAGTCCAAAGTCGTCCCCTATTGTACTAGTAAAGAAGAAGGACGGCACTCTTCGATTTTGCGTCGATTACCGCAAAGTCAACAAAGTCACAAAGAAAGATACTTATCCTCTTCCGCGCATCGACAACTCACTAGACCGCCTCCGATGCACCCGATACTTCTCCTCTATGGATTTACGCAGTGGCTACTGGCAGATCGAAGTTGATGAACGCGACCGAGAGAAAACAGCATTCATAATGCCTAATGGTCTGTACGAATTCAAGGAGCTGCCCTTCGGTCTGTGTTCTGCTCCTGCGACATTCCAGAGAATGATGGATACAGTGCTCTCCAGTCTCAAGTGGAAAGCATGCCTTGTTTACTTATACAACGTCGTTGTCTTCCCCCAAACTGTTTGAGCAGCACTTGCAGCGACTTAGATGTGTGTTTGCTGCAATTCGCACGGCAGGCCTGTCACTGAAACGAAAAAAATGTCATTTTGGTTACAACGAATTAAAGTTCCTTGGCCACCTTGTTAGCCATGATGGTATTCGGCCTGACCCAGACAAAACATTGGCTGTCGCAGATTTTTCACCACCTGCAAACAAACCTGATTTGCGTCGATTTTTAGGCCTCTGCGCATACTACAGACGCATTGTGCGAAATTTCACAAACATTGCCGAACCTCTCACTTGTCTGACAAAAGAAGATGTTCTCTTCATGTGGCGCCCTAAGCAAACACGCACTTTCTTCGAGCTCCAGCAGCGTCTCAAGTCCGAGCCCTTACTTGGACACTACGACGAATATGCCAATAATGAACTACACACAGACGCCAGTAACATCGGCCTAGGTGCAGTCCTCGCCCAATGGCAAGGCGGCGTCCAATGCCCTATTGCTTATGCAAGCCGGATTTTATCATCTGCGGAGGCGAATTGCACAACCACTGAAAAGGAGTGCCTAGCCGTTGTCTGGGCAATAGCTAAATTCAGACCATAGCTGTATGGTCACCAGTTCAGAGTTGTTACCGATCATCATGCACTCTGCTGGTTGGCGAACCTTAAAGACTCTTCTGGACGTCTGGTCAGGTAGAGCTTACGTCTTCATGAGTTCGATTTAACAGTCGTGCACAAGTCTGGCCAGAAGCATACTGATGCGGACTGCCTTTCCCGAGATCCTCTTAAGACAGCGTCAGGTGATCACGATCTCGACGGCCATTTTCTCTGCGCCGTTAGTTTATCCGACTTGGCTGAACAGCAGAAGAACGATTCCGAACTTTAACAATTTATCGAATATCTTGAAGGCCGTACGCCGCGTCTACCACCAGCATTCCCCCGCTCACAATCATCGTTCTGTGTTCGCAGAAATATCCTCTATAAAAGAAACTTCGACCCTTACGCGATTGAGTACCTACTCGTCATCCCGCCAGCATTACAAGCTGATGCCTTGTCCACCTGTCACGATGAGCCTTCCTCAGGCCACTTACGATTCACATGTACTGTGCACATAGGTTTGCACTAGGGTTACCTACTAAGCGCAACCGTGTAAGGATGCGACGTCCTCCACTGCCGCTGCGTGCGACGACGCTGCGGCCGGGTTCGTCGTTTTCTCTGACACGGCATAGAAACCATGCACGAGGCAGGAAAACAAGAACAACGGGTTTGTTAACCCAAGATGCAGCATAGTGCGACACTCACGGGCTTGCAGGCCGTATAGGGTACTCCACAAGACCAAGCAAGTAAGCTTGCTTAGGGCGCAACGACTCCCGCACAAGGGCCGAAGTCGAACGCACGAACGAGAAGCCGCCTGCTTAGCAGCGCGTCAACCCCTCGTGAAGGCCTGAGAGCATCTGCCGCGACGAGCGAATCGTCGGGTGCAACACAGCTCGTAGGAGAGGAGAATGTCACGCACGCCCAAAGGGAAATGGCACTGTGTTGTGACGTAGGCCCGCGCAGCGTAGCGTGTCCGAACATGCCAGCGCAGGACGGAGCGGAGGCCTGACTCGCCCAGACCAAGAGGCGCCCTGGCAGCCATCTTGGCGAATGCCGGTGCTTATGCGCGCCCGGGCTACGCTGTCGGCGCGCGCGCGGCAGCTGGGAAACGAGGTGCCAGGTAGGAGGGCGCTCTTGATTCCCACAGTACCTTGGCCCAGATTCACCAACACTACTACTGGCCTAAGCTCAATCGAGACGTGAAACATTACGTGAAAACATGTCACGAGTGCCAGCGCCGTAAAGCACCACATCAGCGCCCAGCCGGCTTTTTGAAGCCCGTCGATCCTTCGATACAACCGTTCCAACCAATTGGCATGGATCTACTCGGACCTTTTCCCAAGTCTCATGACGGCAAGAACTAGATTGTAGTCGCTACTGATTACATGACGCGCTACTGCGAAATGAAGGCATTACAACGTGGCACCGCCATTGAGACTGCCCACTTTTTTTATGAAAAACATCGTCCTCCGACATGGTACCAGCAGTTGTCATATTTGATCGTGGCACAGCTTCTACCGCCTGGATGATACAAGATGTCATGCAGCTTAGCGGCACAGTACATCGAAAAACTACTGCATACCACCCACAAAGCAACAGCCTTACAGAACGACTAAACAAGATGATCGCCGACATGCTATCCATGTACGTTGACCAAGACCACAAAAACTGGGATGACATCCTCCCTTATGTCATGTTCACTTAAAACACCGCTGTGCGAGAAACTGGAGTCACACCATTCCGGTTGCTTCACGGCAGGGAGGTCACTACAATGCTGGATGCCATGCTTCTATCAGACAGACACCAGATTAGTGTCAAGATGAACGAATTTATCAGACTGGCAGACGATGCTCATAAGCTTGCAGTCAAACGAATCTATAAGTAACAATGCATAGACTCGCTGCGGTACAATGCTCGTCGTCGCGATGTCTTACCAACCCGGAAAACGAGTATGGTTTTGGACTCCCATTCGACAACGGGGCCGCTCGGAAAAGTTGTTACGCCGCTATTTCGGTCCCTATAGAGTTCTCCGTCGTCTCAGTGAAGTGAACTACGAAGTTCTTGACGAGGACATGGCTCGTCGATCCCGCAGTTCACAACAGCCACAGGTCGTCCATGTTTCCAGGATGAAACCGTTTTACCAACGCCGACTATTCGTCAAACTCCCTTGAGTAGACTTACAGTGATTGCGAACACCCCCTTGTGTACTGCTTATCGTATGTGTTTTCTTTTCATCTGGTAACTATATGTTGTGACATCAGGACGATGTTTTTTGGGAAGGGGGGTAATGTCACTAGTACAAGTTCTGCAAGTATTATTTCCATAGATGCTGGCCGGCTTGTATGTGCCACTCTTCAAAAGAGGACGAAGAAGCCGGTGGAAAGAAAAACGATAAAGCCGTATTGCCGTTGTTCGAATCAGTTTGACATCCTTGTGTGCCATTATCTACAGGTTACAGTTACGGTGTAACGTGACAATATATTTATGCTCCAAAATGAATTTATTTACATTGTATAAAGTTGATACAATTAAAATTCAATGTATTCAGGGTTTTTTCTGTGTGTTCTCTAGATCAGAATAAGGTTGGTTCAACAAGAACAATCAGTAAAATATTCCATTTGCATCAATGTTTTTTCCATCGCCGCTCCATGATCATCATTTGTAGCTTGCCCAATGGCTGCAGTGTAGCATCCGAAATCTCACCTGCTGAAAAATGCCTTTGTTTTGCATTTATCGTTAATTTCGTTTATTTCATGGTAACCCCGCTTCTCACCGTAGCGGATGTTCATCACGCGTTCACGCTTAGCGAGCCACAGGGCTGCGACTCCATCACTGATAAGGCGTTCAGCACAGCGCAGCAAAACAGACAGTGTTCAAATAAAAAAATACACAACACTTTATTGCCTTTGGCGACACCCCGACTAAAAGTACAACGTCCGCTCCCGGGACGCGGGGAGCAAAGGCAATCGCACGCGGACGTTCACAATAAGGGGGAACCGCGAGCACGTCGCAGCTGGCAATGGCGAGCTTTGCCACGCCGGTTGGGAAAGGGTCCCTCGCGGCTATGCTGCGCACTCTGATGATGGCCACTGGGCCTGGTCACGAGTGTTAGGGTAAACCTCATACGCGTTGGCTTACGGCAAGTGCGGCTCGGTGTGGTACGACCACTTCAAGCACTAGGCACCGCTGTGGGCTTAGCGTACGATACCGAAGCTACCACTCAAGTAAACACGCCTGCCGAGGTGCCAAAGGCCACCCCAGTGAGGCTACAGTCTGGCGATTCCCAAATTGGACGTGGACGAAAGAAACACGTGCTTACCCGGTGCCGACCACGGAGGAGAGAGAGCTCCCTCGGCGCGCACGTAACACGTGTTGCGCTCGCACGTGGCGCCCTCTATCGCCACGCACCGTTACCTGAGCAGAAAAAGCAACAGGGTGTGGCCGTGTAATGGAATGCCCGTGAAATGGTCGCGGCCGCGCCTCAGATCCCCACATCCTCCTCTCCTTAATTCACCCAATATACCGGCATGCAAAGGCAGCCGGTCATCGCCCATGCATGCAAAGACGTCAAGCAATGGGCAACAGCTAGCCTCAGCCTTGCTCTGCAACTGCTGCTGAAGAAAAAAAAAAACAACACAAGAATACACTTGAGAAATACAATGGCACCACGGAAGAGGGGTAACGGGAGTTCATGATGCTCACGCAAGAGCGCGTTCACGGCTCAGAGGGGAAGCGTGACGTAATGTTTGGCTTAGGTGACTGGGTGGATGCGAGAGTGCAAGACGAGAGTTCTGGTTGAGGCCCTCATGCAAGGAACGGGCTCACCTTCATCTCGTCGATGTTGACGACAGCCCTGTGAGTCCGACGAACGCCACCTCGGTGGAGGTTCGGATGGACCTCGCTGCGACAGCCGATCTTTCTGCTGGAATCATGGTCGCCAAATCCACTGGCTGCGAGACGTCCTGTGGTGTCGATCGAGTCGTGCGCAGCGTCTGCGACATCTGGCCTCGTGCAGGAGCCGTAATAAAAAGGCCAGCAGAGCTTATTAGAGACGGTCGGGAGCAGGGCGCTACCGGGCTGCCTAACGACCGCAGGTCTCCAAAAACCTCCAGAGTCCAAAGTGGTGTAGAGGTCGGTGACTTCTTAAGTTTTCGCCACACGCACACACACACCTCCGATGGTCGGGTCTCTCCAAACGCACCCCGCAAAGAAAGGCACAGTGTGTCCTTTGTCCCTCTCCCCACGCTAAAGCACCAATTCACGATCCCCTCCTCCAGCGAGGAGAAAAAAGAAAAAACACGAGAAAAAAACATCAAGTAAACAAGAACACTCAAATGAAAATTAGCAGCAGTAACTGGGCGGAACCGACTTCTTTGCAAGCACTGGCTGTAAAGAAGTTAGCTAACTGAGACTAGACAGTAAAAATGAGAGCCTTCGGTTGCGGAAATAAGCCCGCCGTCCGGTGCGAAATCACTGAGGTGACCGCTTCCTCAGATTATAGCGATGCGTGGTCCGAATGTGGTGCGCTGTTGCCGGGCGCAAAGAGCCACTGGGCGCTGGCGCAGGCTCGTTAGACCTCGACGCAAAGGCTTTGAGGTCTGCGATGTGGGCACGACTGAGTTTTCCCAAAAGCAGGTCTTTCAGCAAGTGCGCGAGTGGAGTCCAAGCTTTCTCTACTCGGTACGGACAAAGCCACTTTGGAGCGAGCGAAGCTGAAAAACCCTTGCCCACGTCGCTAAGAGCGTGGTTGCGCTTCAGGACGAGGTCACCTACCTTAAATGAAAGGTGGCGACGTTTTCGGTCGTACTGGGCCTTTTGCTCGGCCCTGGCCGATGCCAAACTCTGCCTCGCTCTAGTGAGAGCTCGACAAAGCCTGTCCGGAAGTGTTGAAGCGTAAGCAGAACAGTCTGCCAGTTCTTCCTCATCCCCGAGCTGGCATTCCATGACACTGGTCACCGGATTTGCACAGGGCTCGTTTCTTCCGAAATTAAGGAAGGCGGAAGAAAAACCAGTTGAGCAACTCTCGAAGGTTCGGATTGCAAATGCGAGTTCCCTCAAATGGTTTGCCCAGTCCTTTTGAGTTTCCGCAAAGGCTGCCAACATCGGTTTGAGCGTATGATTGATTCGCTCCGTCAAATTGGACTGGGGATGGCAATGCGAAGTGGTGCAGTGATCAATTCCTAGGGAACGGCACGTATCACCAAACACCCGAGCGGTGAAATATGACGCGTTGTCCGTGATAAATTTTTTCAGAAAGCCGAACTGACCAAACATTTCCTGTAGCCTCTCTAGCACCGCTCGCACTGTCACTTTCCGCAGCGGAAACAACTCCACCCATTTGGAAAAATGATCAACGAATACCATCAGATGTATGAACCCCTGCTTGCTCCTGGGGAACGGCCCCATTAGATTGCAGGTGGCTACTTGCCACGGACGCTCACTGACAATCAGTTTCATCAAGCCGGGCGGCTTGCCACCCCTTGATTTCAACGCTTGACAGACGTGGCAGGAACGGCAATAGCGAAAAATGTCACGTTTCATGGCAAGCCAAGTCACAACCTTGCTCAGTTTCGCAAAAAATTTAGAGCCACTCAGGTGACCGGCCATGGGCTCGTCGTGAGAGGCTTGCAACAGTGCGCCTCTCAGACTTTTGGGCACAACCACCTTAAACGGGTCCACTCATTCCTCATCGGTGGCTATGTATTTCAGCAAGAGTCCACCATGGTCCAGCAAGTATGTATCCACGGCGGACCCAGCGACACACACCGGTTCCCGTCCCCCTGCACCCGCCGCACTACCAGCAGCATTTCGGCGCTTCGTCAACCTGAGACCATCGCTCAACTCACGACAAAACGGATCATCTTGCTGGGCCTTCAGTAACTCTCGTCTGCTGAAAGCGATTCCCATTCTTCCAAAGGGGAGCCTGGTATCGTTCCCACTCAGGACTGCAGCCATCACCTCCACTCGCATTGGCGTCATGGGTTCGCTTCCTTTTCGCTCCCCCTCTCGCCTGCTTCACAGCGCACTGCTTGCCTGGCCCGTGGAAAGGGTTTGCTCGTCGGCACACTCACCCTTTTCTCCCCTAGGCGGCTCCGCCGCCGTTTCACCTGCGCCGCTCGTTTGTGCAAAGGCACCGCTAGCAGTTGTCGCAGCGGGATCCAGGCTCCTGGTAGACACTGGGGCACGAGATAGCGCGTCAGCTATTACGTTAGTGCTCACCTTCCGATACTGCACTGAAAAGTCATAATGCTGTATTAGGAGAGCCCAGCACGCTAGCCTGCCTGCAGGCTCACGGAGCCGCATCAGGCACCTAAGCGCACTGTGATCGGTTTGCACCACAAATTTTGTCCCACCAAGGTAGACATCAAACTTCCGCAGTGCAAACACGATGGCGAGACACTACCTCTCGGTCACGGAATAATTCCTTTCCGCGGGTATCAACGAGCGGCTGACAAAGGCCAACGGCTGCAACACACCATCGTGTTCCTGTAGGAGAACTGCTCCTAATCCCAGATCGCTTGAGTCAGTCTGGACAAAAAATGGCCTGGTCAAGTCGGGGAGCTTGACCTGCGCCATCTTCACAATGGTGCTAGACAGACAGCAAAACCCCTCTTGCTGCTCAGGTCCCCATCGCCACTCAGCTGACTTACCCAAGAGCTTGGTCAAGGGCGCCTGCACTCGGGCACAGGACGGAATGAACGACCGGTAAAAATTGGCCATTCCGAGAAAGCGGCGCAGGGCGTGTACGTCCTTGGACGCGGGGAAATCGAAGATTGCTCGAAGTTTCTCCCGATCTGGCTCAATGGAGCCTTCTCCCAGCGTGAAGCCAAGTAACTGAACTCGGGTTCCCGCTAGTTGGGCCTTTGTGGGATTTAACGTCATCCCGGCGGCTCTCATTCTCTCGAGCACATCGGCAATGTAGGCCAAGTGCTCTTCGAAGGTTCATGAATAAATCACGATGTCATCGAGATAGCACGTGCAGTAAGACCACTTTGCTTCCCCGTGGACGCGGTCCATGAGTCTCTGAAAAGTCGCAGGAGCATTGCAAAGACCAAAGGGCATACGAGTGAACTCAAATAACCCTCTGTGGGACGTGAACGCGGTCTTGCACCGGTCACGCTCATCCATCCGGACCTGTAGGTAACCCTTGGAGGCATCTAATGTGGTAAAATACCGCGCAGTGCCAAGGTTTCCTACGATGGAGCTAATCGTGGGGAGCGCATAGGCATCCTTATGAGTCACTCCGTTCAGACAGCGGTAGTCTACGCACAGGCGATGACTGCCATCTTTCTTAGGCACCAACACAATTGAAGACGCCCAGGCACTGGACGAACGGCAAACAATGCCAGCTGAGAGCATCTCGTCCAGCAAGCCGTCAATTACCTGCCTCTTGGCCTGGCTGACGGGCCTGGGTTTACACTTCAAAGGAAGCGCGTCACCAGTTTCGATCGAATGGCTCGCCAAATCGGTACAGCCGGGTTGATCGGTGAAAAGCTCATCGTATTCGCGTAAAAGTGTCGACAAACGAGCCTTCTGTGTATCATACAATTGAGTCGCACAGGCGATCACAAAATGCGGAGCCTTTTTGTGTCGTGCTGCTCGATCCCTATGGAGATTTTGAGCTGACGAGTGCACAGCGCAGGGGCCCGCCCCCGAAGTTTACACGTGACACAGTTTCAACGCTTCAACTGCACAGGCAACAGGAAGCGCCGGTGGGCTTATGAACGGCTTTAGCTCGGAAAAAGGTCCGTGGCAATAGCCTCCATTCGCAATGTCCACTACGATACCGGTTTTTAGGATAAAGTCCCAACCGAGAATCACAGGTACACTGAGCCCTGGAAGATGAACAAAACGCGCGCGTCTCATTCGGCCTCCCCATCCGACAGTCAACTTCGCGGCGCCCACCAACTGGGCCACGGCTTTCGCAAGGGTGAATGTCATTCGGCTGTCCCGCAAGCGCACCGAGCGCTTCCGCAAGTGGGACAACACCTGTTCGCCAAACAACGAAGCGCTTGCGCTTGTGTCCAGACACCGAGAATTAGCGACCGACAATGGTGACCGAAATAAACGGCGCGTGCGCACCAGCAAGACTGCTTGCCCAGTACGCAGAGGGGAGAAGCAAGGGTTCGGCCGCTCGTGCCTTCACGAACGGCCCGCGCTCCCGTTTCTCTGCCTCACAGGAAGCACAAACGCGGAGCATTCCCTCGCTATGTGCTCTCGTTTACAGCAGCGGAAGCAGCGCACTCCATCGCGGTCCCTTTCCCAAAACGGAGCAGCTTCGAGCTGCATGGGTCGGTTCGCCGCGTGATCAAAGGAACCGCTCTGAAGACCGTTACACTGGTGATGCGCAGGGTCAAATTTCGTCCCTGCTCGCGCGTGTCGAGTTGCGATGCAGCACCAGCTGCACGCCTCCCGTACGTATGGGGGTCTAAAGCTGGATCGCTCATCTCCCACGTGCGCCCACCTGTAGCGGTAGCCACAAAGGCAGCTCTGGCAGGCTGTTGCCACTGGGGAAGGGCCATGTCCCCTCCCCACACGCAGCGCGGTTCAAGTGCCTCACTGGCTGGCGGTGGCGGGCGATAAGCAGGCGCGGCGAGAATGTCGCCTTGAATGCGCTTTACTTCGACGGCCAATACCTCCAAATCACGGCGGCGACTACTGCGCAGGCACGCCGAAAAAGTCGGGTGTGCCTGCCTGATAACCAGTTTGACGCGCTTCTCATTCGAGGCTCTGGGTTTCGCGATAAGAAAAAGGTCTTCCATCGCGCGTACGTACTCCTGAAGCGACTCATCAGGAGCTTGTGTGCGGAGCTCGAGCTCGCGCCGCATCCTACTCTCGTAATCAGCGGGTAAAAATTCGCGCAGGAAGGCCGCACGAAACTCATCAAGGGTTGCTGCTCGGTGGCCGGAAAGCCGATGCCATCTGGCCGCCGTGTCAGTCAGTGCAGCCGGGACGACGCGTCCGAGCACTTTCTGGTCGTCTAGACCCATGGCTCTCTGATAAAGTGTGAGGGAGTCCAGGTAATTTCTTGCACTTTGCAGATCACCATACCCGCTGTAGGTCGGAACGGCCAACATGACAGCGATGAGGGTGTTTCGGAATGTCCGAGAACATTTGGACTGCCCCCGTGAGTGCCTGAATCATTCAGGCGGCATTTTGCAGCAGCGTCTGTGCACCCACTTCAAAGGAAGCTGTCGGTGCATCAGCGGCGCGGGCGAGCGATGGGGACGTGTCTCCGATCTTGTTAAGCGGCGCGGTTTCAAAATGGATACCGGCGGTCGCGACATCGGGAAGCGCCTGTTGCTCACGTGAAATTGCTAGGCCGCTTGTGGCTAGTGGTACAGGCGCGTGCTCGAAATGAGCTTGGCTGCCAGATTGTGTAGTAGCCAGCCGGCGAAATTCGGCAACGGCTGAGGCTGCGGTGCCAATCTGCGCCCAAAAAGCTCCACTGAGAGCCGTTTGGAGCACCGTGACATGAAACTGCCATGCATTCCAAAGAGAGCAGTAGCAACCCCATTCCGCCGCGTGCACTGTTCGGGTTGGGCTCCATACGAAGCCCTGGTAGGCCTTGACTGGAGACAGGCCATTCCGTTTGACTATATTGAACGCTATGATAACGGCATTCACAGTATACAGGAGTTCAAACAGGAACTGAAAAAGAATGTCGGTATATCCACCAGCAGTGACTCGGACACACAACCGTCTCTTTCAAAGTTCATGACAGAACTGAGCACGGAAAACCCCGTAAAGAGCGAAGGCATCAAATACTCCAAAGAAATGTCCAGCCAACCAGAAGTCCACTCAACAGACGTCATCGAAGTGTGTGGAGCCATTGATGCGAAGACAACAGTGGCACGTGAAGTGCCCCAACTACTATCCGCGGAAGAAATCGCCCAGTTGATTCAACGTAAACCTGTTAACGAAGATTGTTGAAAGCGTCTCTGCTGAACAACATTAATGTCTTCACCCACCCTGACAATAATTTGGGTCTGTGCACACACGTCGAACATGCAATCGAGCTCACTGACCAAAAGCCGTTCAGGATGCAGCCCTACAGCACAAGCGATGCCAATAGGAGATTCATCCGGAAAGAAACACAAGAGTGGATCAGAAGAGGTATCATCCGCCCATCAAAGTCCGTCTACGCCTCCCCTGTAATCGTTGTCGACCAACCACATCATGAGACTACACCGAAACGATTGTGTGTGGACTATCGATTTTTGAATGCGAAGACGGTCAAGCGAGCCTACCCGATCCCAAAAGTCGACACACTCATTCGGAAAGTGGCCGGATCATGATATCTTTCAAAGCTGAATGTCAAGAAAGCCTTTTTGAACATAGCACTACGCGAAGAAGACATTTCTAAAGCTGCTTTCGTGACTAAACATGGACATTTCGAACCACTACGAATGCATTTTGGCCTATACACAGCACCCGCAACAATGCAGATCTTCATGAATGAAGGTATTCAATAACTCATCGACAGTGGTCATGTGATCGTCTACATCGATGATGTGTGCATCTTCACTGACACTATTGAGGAACACACTGAAGTGCTTGACAAGGTATTGAAGGCTCTTCATGACTTAGGACTGCGCGTGGTATACAGCAAGTGTATGTTTGCAGAAAAGCAGATACCATTCCCTGGATTTCTCATATCACAAGAAGTAGTGACGATCGACCCTCAACGCATTGCAGCGATAAAGAACTACACTGTGCCGAAAACAAAACGCGAATTGAGATCATTCCTTGGACTCGCATCACATTACAGCCAGAACATAAAGGACTTTGCAAAAATTGCTCGACCACTGACACTTCTCACGAAAAAAGATGCCATCGTTCAGTGGACGCCTGAAGGTCAAAGTGCCATGGACACGCTGAAGAAACGACTGACAGAGCCACCCATCTTGGCGGCGTTCAACCCAAACCTGCCGACACAAGTACATGTCGACGCCTCCCACACAGCGCTCGGAGCAGTCGTTATGCAGACACACGGTGACACCACACGGGTAGTGAAACATGCAAGCAAAAAGGTCTCCGACAGCGACAGCCACAAGCATTCGACGAAACTTGAGGCAATCGCAGCTCACTGGGCCATAACCGAACGTTTCCACTGTTACCTGCAAGAACTAGAACATTTCGAGCTCATAACAGACAATTGGGCAGTTACGCACATTATGTCCAAAATGAATCCCAACAGGCAATTTGCACGCATGGTCCTAGACCTGTCCACATACCATTTCACTGTGAGTCACACATCTGGCAGGACAAATACCGTGGCAGACACACTATGGAGAATGGTGAACGCAGTGTTTGTGCTGAGGGCAAACGATTCACGTCTGTGTGAAGTGTAGCGCAAAGATGCAAACTGGTCACTATTATCAAAGACATCAAAGCTGCCGCTGAAACAGGCAACTAAAGCAAAGCTGGCAATAGCTACCAAATCGTTCGTGGCATGCTCATGCACAGTATAACCCGACATGGGAAGACAATACAACGAGTTGTCTTGCCCAAATCGCTACAATCTACTCTAATGCAAAGTCACCACGATCATGCTGGTCATGGAGATGCCCTGGGAACGAAGTCCAAACTATCCAAACGTTACTACTGGCAGAGTTTGGATCAGGACATCACACAGTATGTGAGAGAGTGCCGGGTGTGTCAGCAGCACAACTACGCAATGGGTGTACAACCAGGAACTCTCAACCCAAGGGAGGTGCCACAAACACCCTTCCATACAATGGCCATCGACTATGTGGGGCCAGTCAACACAGCTGACGAGAACAAATATGTCATAACAGCTGTAGACGCAGCTACGAGGTTCATTGTCACACGGGCTTTGCCGAGCAAGTGTGCATCACATGTGATCCAATTTATTGAAGATGAGATTGTCACTAAATTCGGAGTTCCAAGAACCATAATCAGTGACAACGACAGCGCGTTCACGTCAAAGACAACGAATGACTATCTACACCATCATCACATCGAACACATGCTCACAGTGCCGTACGCACCACGAACAAACGGACTTGGTGAGAGAGCCAACGGTCGAATTCTCCCGCCTTTACGCAAGAATGTGAATGGAGACGTCGACCACTGAAGTGAATACCTTGCCAAAACCACCTTCGAAGTCAACGCACAGTTCCACGCTGGACTCAAGATTTCACCATTCGAACTGTTGTTTAATTACACACCTCGAAGAATAATTGACAACCAGCTGCAGGTAGACATCCACGAGCCCCAACAAGACATGGAGATGGTCCGGCAAAAACCATTTGACAACATAACGGCCTACCTGAATAGTATGAAAACCAAACACGACCAAAAGCATCTGCCAGCACCCTATGAAAAAGGTGATCAAGTCTGGTACGAGACATCATCCAAAGCTGGGAAGTTTGATCCTTGGTACGACGGACCATACAGGATTACTGACCGCGACAAGGAAACTTTCACGATCACCAGAACAAAGAACAATCGCACGGAAACAAGGCTGTTAAAGAGCTTTCATGAGAGAACACAAGACACAACCCCACATCTGCACGATGACTCTGCGCAATCCACTCAAGGACCGTTAGCTACTGATGACCGGCGCAGACTGAGAAAACCACGACGTTGGCTTCAAGGTTTCGTCATGGATCAATAATGCGAGGACGCATTTACTTAGAAGTCCGGGTGTGTTAGGCAATAACATATACTACGGACAACTGGCGCCACCTATCGTGATGTTGTGGAACTACTAGCGGTTGAAGAGAGTGGCCGCAAGGGGGACGCGGGAGATGGTTGGCGAGCGCGAAGCGGTTCACAAGGTATCAGTTATACAATCTCTGTGAATCGTTAATAAATCAGTTGTTTGTCGTTCAATCAGTTGTGTCATCGTATGCATCGACCCCTGACAGCACTCTCACGATGGCCACTGGGCCTAGTCGCGAGTGTTGGGGCAAACCTCGTACGCGTAGGCTTACGGCAAGTGCGGCTCGTTGTGGTACGACCACTTCAAGCATTAGGAACCGCTGTGGGCTTAGCATACAGTACCGAAGCTAGCACTCAAGTAAACACGCCTACCAAGGTGCCAAAGGCCACCCCAGACAGGCTACAGTCCGGTGATTCCCAAAGGGGACGCGGACGAAGAAAACACGTGCTTACTAGGCGCCGACCACGGAGAAGAGAGAGCCCCCTCGGCGCGCACATAACACGTGCTGCGCCCGCACGTGGCGTCATCTATCGCCACGCGCCGTTACCAGAGCAGAAAAAGCAAAAGGGTGTGGCTGTGAGGCGGAATGCCCGCGAAATGGTCGGGGGCGTGCCTGAGATCCCCACAGGTTTCACTTTGCAACATGTTGTGATCCCTACGGGCCAACTTCTGCATGCAGCGATGAAAGCCAGTCACTCCCAGTTCAAATTAACCGTCGTGGCGACCAACATGTTCAAATTCTCCGGAGTTTTTTCCCCATAGAAGTATACAGGGCTGTGCTGCAACCAGAGCGTCAGTTCGAATTAACTGAGTTTGAACTTACGAGCTTTTACTGTATTGTCACGTTACTCATGGCAAAACTTGATACAATGGGCTCGTTTAGTCGACTAGCCAAGCAGCGGCTCAGAGAGATCGTCTTTGTCCTCTTTCACTCTTCGATCTCACCCAAGCAAACCATGTGGCAATAGTCCCCCCCTTTGAAAGCATCGACTCGATGCTCGTAAATAAAAAAAAATGAAGGTATACACACGCAGATATAGAGAACCAAAAGAGGGAGAGTGCCAGTACTCGCAGCGCAAATGAGGAAGTTTCGTCAACGCTTGCGCCAAGCGCAAAAAGAGAAGGCATAAAAACACAGGAGAACACAAACAGCAGCAGCAACGCAAAGTCACGGTATGTCGTAGCACGTGAAACCACAAGGGCTACTGTGTGAAGTAGGGCTTCAGCCGAACGACATGCACGGTTTCGGGCCGAAGATGTCGACGAGAAGACGCTGCGCCATCCGGAAATACCTCGTAGGTACCATCTGTGACTCGTCTAAGAACCTTGTACGGTCCAAAATAACGGCTTAGGAGTTTTTCGGATAAGCCTGGTCGCCGGACAGGGATCCACACCCACACTCGGTCCCCAGGGTGGTAGGTGACATTTCGATGACGGAGGTTGTAACGCCGTACGTCTGCATCTTGTTGGTGACTGGTGTTTATGCGAGCTAGCTGACGAGCTTCTTCGGCATATTGAGTGTATTGCTCAGCATCTTGAGTAAGTTCATTGCTTTGGTCGCACGGAAGCATAGCATCGAGCATGGTTCGCACGTTGCGTCCGTAAACAAGTCGGAAAGGCGGAAATCGTGTTGTTTCTCGCGTTGCCGTATTGTAAGCAAACGTGATGTATGGAAGAATCTCGTCCCAGGTTTTGTGTTGTACGTCCACGTACATTGAGAGCATGTCCGCTATGGTCTTGTTAAGCCTCTCTGTCAATCCATTGGATTGCGGGTGATAAGCCGTTGTTTTTCGATGACTTGTGCAGCTCAGTTGAAAAATGTCCTCCATCATTCGTGTTGTAAACGACGTCTCTCTGTCCGTAATCACGCATGACGGGGCACCATGCCGTAGGACAATTTGGTGCACGAAGAACTGCGCGACTTCAGAGGCCGTGCCACGGGGCAACGCTTTTGTTTCAGCATAACGCGTGAGATAATCTGTCGCAACTATAATCCACTTGTTCCCAGAGGACGACAAAGGGAAGGGCCCGAGAAGGTCCATTCCCACGAGGTCAAACGGTGTCCATGGTGGTGCGATCGGCTGGAGCAGGCCCGCAGGTCTCACAGGCGGAGTCTTGCGGCGCTGGCACTCACGGCAGCCTTTCACATATCAATGTACACTAGCTGATAGTCGCAGCCAGTAATACTGTTGGCGTACTCTGGCGAGAGTTCACGAATAGCCCAAATGTCCTGACGTGGGCTCGTCATGGCACGCAAGGAGGATCTCATCACGCATGTCGGTAGGAACAACGAGTAGGAAGGCTTTGTCGCTACCACAGGCGTTTTTCTTGTAAAGAATGCCTCTTCTTAGACAAAAAGAGGACAGTTCACGAGCAATGTGTTGAGGGACCTGAGAGTTGCGGACTTCCAGGGAATCAATGACTGGGCGTAATTCGTCGTCTGCCCGCTGCTTTGACATAAATTCGGAGTCGCTAACTGCTCCGAGAAAGGCATCTTTATCTTCGAAGCCCCTGACAGCGTTCCCCACAGGTGCTCGAGAAAGCGCGTCGGCGTCTTCGTGTTTGCGCCCTGACCTGTACACAATCGTAATATCGAACTCCTGCAAATGCAAACTCCACCGTGCGAGACGGCCGGATGGATCTCTGAGATTTGCCAGCCAGCAGAGCGAGTGGTGATCAGTCATCACTTTGAAGGGACGACCGTAGAGGTAAGGCCGAAATTTGCCTCGCAGTCGCCCACACGACTGCGAGGCATTCTTTTTCTGACGTAGAATAGTTGGTCTCGGCTCGAGAAAGAGTACGACTGGCGTAAGCTATCACATGCTCAACGCCACCGTGTCGTTGTACAAGGACAGCGCAAAGTCCGACGTTGCTGGCATCTTTATGAATTTCTGTAGCAGCGTCCTCATCAAAATGGGCAAGAACAGGGGCTGTTTGCATTCTCTGTCGTAACTCTGTGAACGCTGTATCTTGTTCTGCGCCCCAAGTAAAGGGCACGTCATCTCGGGTGAGTCGCGGAAGAGGTTCAGCTATCTTCGAGAAGTTGGTGATAAATCGGCGATAATACGCACACAAGCCGAGGAAACGGCGTACTGCTCTTTTATCTGATGGACCAGGGAAGGCGGCGACAGCAGCAGTTTTGTCTGGATCAGGTCGCACTCCATCCACACTAATGACATGTCCCTGAAATTTCAGCTCTTCATAGCCGAAATAGCATTTTTGGGGTTTCAGCGTGAGTTCAGCTGTGCGAATGGCTTCCAGAACCTTCCTCAGACGCTTCAGATGTTCTTCAAAGCTCTCGGAAAAGAAGACCACATCATCGAGGTAGACAAGGCAGCTTTGCCACTTCAAGCCAGCGAGAACTGTGTCCATCATTCTCTGAAAAGTGGCTGGCGCAGAACAGAGGCCGAAGGGAAGAACTTGGAGTCACAAACGTGGTTTTTTCTCGGTCTCGTTCATCCACTTCAATTTGCCAATAGCCACTCTTTAGATCGATGGACGAAAAATACTTCACGCGTCGTAACCTGTCGAGGAAGTCGTCGACCCGTGGAAGCGGGTAGACGTCCTTTTTTGTGACGCTATTAAGCTTCCTGTAGTCAATACAGAATCGCAGCGTTCCGTCTTTTTTCTTTACTAGAATGACTGGCGAGGACGAAGCGCTGCTGGATGGTTGAATAATCCTGTCATCGAGCATCTCTTTTACTTGTGTCTGAATAGCCTCGCGTTCTTTGGCAGAAATGCGATAAGGCTGCTGCCGGATGGGGCGGACGCCATCGTCGGTAATAATTCGATGCTTCGTGAGGTGTGTTTGACGGACTTCAGAAGAAGAGGCGAAGCAAGATCGACACTCCCTTAAAAGGTCATGAAGTGCAGCCTTTCTCTCGTCTGACAGCGTCGAATTAATGTCGATGCGGTCTAGAAATTCCTCATCCTCATGCGTTTCCTCGGACGCGAAGCACTCCGTGACGTCGGCAACAGGGTCTCCATAAGCTAGGGTGGTTCCGCGAAAAAGATGCCGGTGCTCGTAATTGAAGTTCGTAACTAGTATCGTTGACTGTCCGTCACGGACGCGCACAACACTTCGGGCGGCGCATACACCTTGGAGCAGCAGAAGTGATAGGTTGCTTTCAGCTGCCACGTCGCCGTCTTGGAAGTCTTCACAAGTGACTTCAATGGGAACAGCTGCTCGAGGTGGTAGCGTCACACTGTCGTCAGCAACACGCAGCGCAGGTCTACGGCAGTTATCAGCGTCTCGATCTGTTGCACCTTGAGTCGAGAAGGTCACGATGCGCTCACGGAGATTTATGATGGCACCGTATTCCCGAAGGAAGTCCATGCCGATAATCAGCTGACGCGAACAGTCGCGAAGAACGAGGCAGCTGAGCACAAACGTTGACGCGCGAATTTTCACTCTTGCGGTACAGCGACCCAGCAGTGCTACAACGTGTCCTCCAGCTGTTCGAATTCGCGTTCCATTTCACAGCGTGATCACTTTCCTCAGATCTTTCGCTAGCCTCCCGCTGATGATCGAATAGTCTGCACCAGTGTCTACCAATGCACTGACCTGAAGACCGTCAACCAGCACAGGTATGTCGAGTGACACGCGGTAACTAGGTTCAGATGTGGATGTCGGCGTTTCTTCGGTACTGCGATTATTCTCTGACGAAAAGCCTTCGGCGTTGCGTGCAAGCGTTGATGGGAGGTCTTCCGCACTTTGAGTCCCAGCGACCTTGCCCCCGAAGGCCGCTGCCTTCAGTTTTCCCGACGAGGGCTCGGGGAGTGTTCCCGTGCCGTCACCCCGAAACGTGGCCCAGTGGCTGCGGGTCTCCTCGGAGATGGTGACCGCGATTGCTGTCGTGTAAAGGGTGCACGCTGTTGCGCGAGATACTCTGCGATATCCCTTGGCCTTTGACCAATTCGGGGATGAGGAGAATTGACGGAAAATCCGCGCAGTCCAAGTTGCCGGTATGGGCATTCGCGGTAAATGTGACCAGCCTCACCGCAATGATAGCAGAGGGGTTGTCTGTCTGGCGTACGTCAGAGATCAGACTTGCGCGTCGGTGCTTGGCGACTATCGATGTCCAAATCAGCGTGCGCTGTCTGAATCGCGACTGACGACATCATTGTCTGGATCGGGACGTATGGCATTGTCTGGATCGGGACGTGCGGCACTGTCTGATCGGGGCGTGCGGCACTGGCTGGGTCGGGACTCCTTGACCAGAAAGAGGAGTGGCAGATCGCAAGGCTTCCGCGTGCGTACGACGGCGACTGTCAGTAGACACAGGAGCCGTTTCCGGATCAACCGACGTGGGCGGAAAACGATGGGCGTGCAGCGCCTGCTGGACCTCATCAGGGATGACACTGGTGATAGAACCAACATCGATTTGCCTTGTCCCGTACATCTTTTTCATTTCTTCCCGGACGACAGATCGGATGATCTCGCGAATCCATTCGGGGCTCTTGCTCCCAGGGGTGGCGAAAATTTCGGGAGTTGGGGCAGCATTCACTTGACGGTCAAACAAAGCAGACCGTTGCTGCAGTACTCGCTCCATTGTTGCCGCTCAGTAAGGAACTCAGCAACACTTTTGGGGGGACTACGCACCAAACCAGCAAAAAGTTGTTCCTTCACACCACGCATGAGGTGGCGCAACTTTTTTTCTTCTGCCATAGCAGGATCCGCTCGCTTGAAAAGCCGTGTCATGTCCTCGACGTACATCGAGACGGTCTCGTTGGGCATCTGGATGCGTGATTGTAGTGCACGCTCCGCCCGTTCGCGGCGGTCGGGACTCCTATAGGTCTCCAGGAGGCGACGCTGGAACTCGCGCCAAGATGTCAGAACATTATCCCTGTTCAAAAACCACGTCTTGGCACCATCTTTTAGGCAAGTGTACAAATCCAGAGCTTCGCAGCATCATCCCAGTAATTGATCGCTGCGACACGTTCGAACTCACTCAGCCAGTCGTCAAATCTTTATGCTGCTCTCCGTGAAAGGGGCTAGGCATGAGCGGGTTCTGGACGGTGCAGTAGATCGGCGTGGAAGGTGTCAGAGCTTGCACGGGATCTTGTGTCGAAGTCATAGTCGCTGCGTCAGTGGTTGGTGTCTCAGGCGGTAGGCCTCGTTGGCGGCGGCTTACTCTATGAACAGGAGTGTCCACGGGTGCAGGGCTTGTGTTCCGGCTGCTGGACGGGGTTTTGGGCATAGGGTGGATTGTGAGACGTTGTACCCAGCAACTCCACCAGTCTTGTCACGTTACTCATGACAAAACTTGATACAATGGGCTCGTTTAGTCGGCTAGCTAAGCAGCGGCTCAGAGAGATCGTCTTTGTCCTCTTTCACTCTTCGATCTCACCCAAGCAAACCATATGGCAGTATTTACACTAAGTCATTAAACAAAGAAGGACGTCGACAATCAAGAGAAAAGAAAGAGCACTTGAACCTTCAAAGAACAACCTGAGGGGAGACCAAAAGAAAAGACAAGACAGTTCCTTTTTTATTAGCTTTTTTTCTAATAACCTCTTGATTCAGAACGCAATGAGAGCTAAAGTTGCGCGTTCTTTTTCCATATTATATTTGTGGCATAAATAAGTGAGGCTGATGTTAGAATGTATAATTAGGCTCATTAATTTGCATTCATAATTAAAAGCAAGAGCCAGACATCATCAACTATCACTTTAGAGAACAAATATGAAAGAAATATGCAAAGCAATATTATGGAACTCAAGAACTTGTTCTATAGTGAGTTGGTGCCCAAGTTTGCTAAACAAGTTGGCACTCCTCCTCTTTCCCCTGTCTTTTTTTTTTTCATGTTCTAGATTTGCGCAAAAATTATCATGTTTAGCAAATACTAAGGAGATAATTTATGCAATGTCGTTATACATGTTAGTCGCAGTGCATGCCATAAAGAAAAGAACTGGGTAGGCAGAAGTTTGGTGCTACACTGGGGTCAAAAAAGGAAAACAAAATTCTTTAGACAATAAGTAACTACGTTTACTCAATGATCCGACAATAAATGCATTAATTACTTGTAGAAAATGCTAGCAAAAATGAGAACCGACGACACTAGCACTAAGTCCATAAAGTACCCGTGGCTACGCCAGCGGACTGCCAACGTAAGAGTGAAAGTGGGTGAGAGCGCTACCTAGGCTATGCAAGCGATAGATCCCTGATCACACTTCTCTTTCTAACCAGGTTACTACTGCCATAGGCTAAGCATGGCAGTAGTAAGATGAGAACCTGTCTACTCTTATAAGAGCTCCAATGTAGTAGACCAGGCATTTCTTCAGGAAGAAAAATTCATCGATATCTTGAACAGATGCATACACCTTTCTTCTCATGCTTGCAAGCAAGGTTGTAGGCTGCAAACTCTATATGTGTTGACTCTTCAGAGAGCGGAAGCAGCTTGCCGCAGCACATGATAGACACAAAAAGATTCTGATTAGAGATTTTTCCTGAAGGCAAGCCACCAGAGCAAAGTTTTGCTGCAGCAAAACAATTGTACATTAAGGCACAATGCAAAGCAATAACCATCAATGTCACTGAAGTGAGCGCACGCAGCATCTCATGAACGAAACGAATAAGCTCAAACAATACTGAAACCATGTTTTGATTGATGTAAGCGCTCTTCGATAAAAATTTGTGTTAAAATTGTGATGGAAACACTAGCCGGACGTCTAAGTATCGGCTTCTGCTTGTTCACCTTTTTTCCGTGGAAATTCAGATATGTGTCTGGTGCCCTTTGCTCTAGTTGATGCCTAAATTCTTGAGGACCATATGAATACCACTTTGGTCACAGTGGCTGAACTTTTTGACGACTTTTCGCAGACTTTTTGTCTTGCTAGACCGCGCCGTGGTTTGATAAGCCTAGGGTTGGGCTTTGCTAAGCCGAACACTGGACTTAGCTAGTTTGTGCTATTCAAGATGGCTATGCATTTCACTGTGCAAGAAGAAGTCATTTCTCAAAAAAATTCCAGTGTTCTGTATGGACAACGGTGCTTCAACTAAAATATTTGTGGCAGGCGCCGAAGTTCAAGGCCCGCCATATGGCAAGAACAGTGGCACCCAATCTTCCGCCAACGCGAAGAAACTGAAAAGAAGGGTCGAGGTGGCCCAGACACTGACAAACAAGAAGGACGAAGCACCGCGGCACGCCAACGCTGCCGGTGGCAGCCACCCAAGACTTGCATGCGGAGTCCAGAGATAAAAAAACGTCCACCTCAAACGAGGGCTCGTCACCAATTGCTTTATTTACACATATATACCTTCATATAATACATGTCACTGCCACAAGAGCTGCCACAAGACAATCGAAACAGAAACTAAAACTGAAAACGAAACTAAACGAAACAGCACAACACAACAGAAACCCCTCGCCAACACATCAACGCTGCCTCGTCTACCAAGGGAGTACTTTTGAGCCCTTGTTCAGCCCCCGGGGAAGCCTAAACATAAAGAATACCAGTAACACATGACTTGCTCAAGCCCTCACGATAGTGGAAAGTCTCTATGCAATGAATATCACAGAACACATCATTTGTCCTAACACTATGCAAAACATCGTTGCGATTAGTACGCCATCGCAAGCCAACGCCAAGACCTACGCAAGTTTGAAGGCCATCACCGTTAAGCGACCAAGAACACATGCAAGGGCATCATCCGAAACATCGATATTAGGATTGATCACAAAGAGCTCAGAAGATTGCTTATTCATCAGCGGAATCGCAATGTTTTCAAAGTGTGGGGAATAAAAAATCTACCACAGTCATTACTTTTCTCAAAAGACTTGAAGTCCTAAATTACATCAAGTGCAGTCCCAGCATGGTCAGGTGCACCTTCTACCGACGGCAGATAGATGTCTGGTATGCCTGTGGTTGACTCGGCCACAAAGCCGACGCGTGCCTCGCTCTAGAAGATGTAATCTGCCGGGGTTGCAGAATGACCTCCCCTAGTGACCAGCTCATTAGCTCGCTGAAGTGTGCCTTCTGGGCCTCATCTAACGGTCGACAGAACCTGTAGTCAAAACTCGAGGTACCTTAAATTGTTAGATAGAGAAGAAGCAAGCGACACAACTTTAACAACTTTAACAAGAACTTCCCATCGATAAATAAGCTGTTCGAACCGGCCAACAACACCAAGTATAAGTCTAGAAGCTCGAGGAGGCACTCCTGATACAGGAACAGTACCCAGTCTACAAGCCGTTCCCTGTCCAGGAGCTGTTCCCAATAAAGGGGCCTGCTGCCACAGTGACTGAGAAGGCTCACCACATCAAAGAATTCCAGAAATAGGTAACGGCGGCATGCCACCAGAGCAAAACAATGATAAAATATCATTCAGTTGGAAAGGGAGAACGCTGCACTAAAGGAGGCGATTCCACAATTTAGGGCCGAGATAATTTCACTTAGGAATGTTAGTAACGCTAAGAGTAAGGCTCCACAAACTCCTCAGGTCAACACAGTCTAAATGCCCGTAGAAGTGCCTATGGAGGTACCATGTACTCTTCGTCCAGCCTAAAAGAGAGGGTTTTGATGAAGCCTGCACATGACGAGGAAAGACAGTTTTAAGACCGCGATCAGAGGCATGTTCAAGTCGCTAAGCAAAGCAGTTACATTGGTTAATGTTAAGGTCAATACCTTGACTGACAAGCTCAACAGGCAGGACACCAAGTTCATTGCGTTGGATGCTAACTTCTGTGAACTGGACGCTAAGGTAAAGGCGCTCGAAAGCAGATTCATATCTTTCTAGCTTAACCATGGCACGTCTACCTAAGGAGTTCAGGATTTGGAGGTGGAACTGCTCGGGGTTCCACCACAAGATGGTGGTCCTTCAGCAGTTTGTTTGTTCTCACTTTGAGAAGCCACACATCATTGTGCTTCAGAAGATGCTATCAAATTTGGTCGCTCTCACGAGTTACAAATACCACGCTGTTTATGAAGACAGATGGAGAAGCATTTGCACGCTTGTCTCTAAGGGATGCGCCTTTGTCTCGCGTCATCTCTCTATCAACACTAGTAGGATGGAACACTCGCTGGTCAAAATTATTCCAGGGGTCACTTCAAAAGTAGTGTTTTCACCCTCCATATTTATAGTTCACCAAAGAACTCATGACAAAGGTTCACGGAGCTCTTGAGTACTCCCTGCTTGTGGTTGCAGGTGACTCCAACACTCCTCATCAGGCGTGAGGTTATCTGCAGTCCTCCTGTAAAGGCGAAGATTTGTGGCAAGCAGCAGCGAACCTGAAGCTCAACCTGGCCACGGACCCAGCATTTTCAACCAGAATTGGCAACTCTTGCACGAGGGACATAACGCCAGATCTTACCTTAGTTAAAAATGTTCAATACACCACTTGGCACAACTTGCACGTGGATCTGGAGAGCGACCACAATATCCTAGCTATCCATATCAGAGAAAAGAGTAAGCCCGTAAAAGAATTTGGTTTCTGGAACAGTAGAGATGAACAAATGCAGGCTTGAAGACTCAAGCTTCAGCCTGGATCAATGGGCCACACAGCTCCACAGAGACACAAGGCGACAAAAAAGGTACGCAAGGATTCAGAAACATATGGGGTGGACAGCAACCTTCCGCACCTCATAGAGGGGAAGAAATCTTTACTCAATAGGTAGAAGGGTCAGAGGCTTAATAGTAATCTCTGCGAGAAAATGTCAGAACCGATTCATCGAGGACCACTGCCAGACCCTCTCCAGGCAGCAGTGGGATAAGGTGTGCAACTCTGTCAATGAGCAAATGAAAATGGGAGGCAAATCGAATTCGCTGAAGCACCCTTTGAATGAGTTGAATTTAAAGAGTAATCAAAGGCAAGCCATTGCTAAAATCACACATGCGGCCAGACAGTCTGAATCTGAAGACGCCATACTGGACAGATTGGTTCGAAGGTATCTACCCATTGAAGCCTCGCGCTGTTCTGACTATCCAACCTACACTGGGCCAACTTGCACTGAGTTCAAAGAGTACTTTAACGCCAGTGAGGTCTGGCAAGTTTTTCAAAACCTAATGAAAGATCAGCTCTGGGGCTGGATGAGCCCACAGAAACCTGGAAGACGAATACATCAAATTTCTTACTGACGAGATCAATCGCATATGAATGGAAAGTTATAGGTTGTCTTAATCCCCAAACCGGAGCGGCGTCCAGGTCTAGCCAATCTTAGGCCTATATCGCTAACGTCCTGCATCGGCAAGCTGGCAGAGCAAGTCATTCGCAACCTTATTTCTAAGTAAAATGAGAAAGGAGCTTTCCTCTACGACAAAGTTGGGTTTCGACCATCCCTCTCCACACAAGACATAATGAAGCTCACCAAACATCAAATTATAGACGTGAACACAAGGGACGTAAGAGGCATCCTAGGTCTCGACTTGGAAAAAGCATTTGACAACATCTCTCCCACACACATCTTAATCTCCATTTCAGAGCTTGGGCTGGACAAAACTTTTCACAGATACTTCAGCTCCTTTCTCGAATCCAGGAAGGTCACACTCATTATCAGGGACCTCAAGTACGCTCCCATACCACTGGGCCCTAAAGGCACGTGGCAAGGAGTGATGATATCCCCGCTTCTATTTAACATTGCTATGTACGAGATGCAGTGTTGGCATAACAGTTAGAATATCAGCCTCGCGTGCAAGAAGTCCGTGGTTTGAATCTGAGTGCCACGCAGTTCCCAACCAGATTTTTAAAAAATTATTCGCCTGATGATGAAACTGCATTAAGAAGCCTGGGGTACGTTACCACCGCTGGCAACACACTCCCTCACCAGTGAAGCATTGGCCACCCTGGTGCAGTATTTGGCCACTACCTTTCACGTGCATACGTCAAT